>NC_079137.1:53017120-53617120 GCF_945859705.1 Episyrphus balteatus
ATAAACTTTTGACCTGCAGTTTATATTCAAAACTTATCAATTTGCCAATTATGTTGACGCGTTTAATATGTTTCATTTTTGAAAATAGAATTTAAATAATTTGTAATTTAATTTTTATATATTTTTTAAACTTCTTGTGTCACACTTTAAATTTGTATTTTTCTCTACGAAAAAAGGAAACAGCAAAAATCAACAACACAGCATTGTGCACTTTTTGTTTAGTCAAAAAAGAATGCAAATACTACATAAATAACATGAGGTTTCGTCTTTGTTTTTCTTTTGGTTTTTTTTTCAAATTTTTTGTATTATTTTTTTTACAATGATAACATTTTTAATCATCTCTTTTTTTTTTCTGTTTAATATGTTAGATTTTTATTCAAGATCATCAATAATAACTCCACCAACAGGTCCCTCTCCTGCCAAGCCACTAGGAACAACATCAGACACCGAACTGCTGCTGGCCGCAACTAATCTGGGTCCTTTTTCCTCTTCTGCTTCAGCTGTTGCTCGACTTCCGAATTCTTGCATTTTCAGAATGAGCATACCAAACACTTGAGCCGGCAGTGATGTTTGTAAGACTTGCAACAGTCTAGCGGGTTGTCCGCATACAACAATGGCATTTGCTAAATGCTCGACGCCACTTTCGAATTCACCTTGACCAATAAGGGATTCACCCAATTGAATTTCTTGCAAGAAATACCTGGAAATATACAAATTTTATTAGAAAAATTAGTTTTGAGTTTAAGGATTTTTTTTTTTTTTTTTTTTTTTTTGTAATTAAAAAAAATATTCGATATAAATTATGATTTAAGAGCAATATAACAAAATCCATTGAAAAACATGACCAGCATTAGCTTTCGAAAGTTTAAAAGTTTCTGCCCAAACAATTGCTCATCATATTAAAAGTAAATTCATCTATTGTATGCGTGCAAAGAAAATGTAGTTTTTGTCCCTGGACAGGAATTGTACTTGTACATAGAATGTGACCTTTATTATTAAACAATGGCCTGTATTGACTCCTAAGCTAAGATATTACAATTTGAATTCATCAAAACAGGATTTTTCAGAGCAATATCTCTGTTTTGTAATATCTTTCGTTCTCACTTCAACTTTGGAAAGTTTTATAATTTTTTGAAAATTATGATAACTGAAAAAATGATAAACCAGTGTCAAACCTAAAACTTCTTTTTCAGGGTGTTTGTTTCAAATTAAAATAAAAAATTGAAATGGCGAACGAAATAAAAATTTTTTTTGATTAATCAATTGGACCCAATTATTAATTTATTAATGTCGTTTTCGATTGGTTTCACTCAAGGATTCACTCATTCTGAAATCCAATAAAACAGTTTGAATCCATTCCACTCAATTTTGTTTTTTTGTGCTTGTGTGAAATTTCAAATGTCAAATATTTTTAGTATTTTTTTTTCTTGCAAACGAAAAACATTGAAAAATTATAATTTTGAAGACTACGCTGAAGAAGATGATGATATCAATTGTTCCATGGCATTTATTTATCCGTTTTTGTTTTGTAATTAATTTCAATTTCAAAAAATAATAAATTCATGAATGAAAAACCAAAAATTTTGACGGAGTTTTTTTTTGACATGTGAGTGTTCATGTATTAGTGCTTCTTGAGTGGGTTCTGAATTGAAATCGAGAAGAGAATTTCTCTTCTGAGAAGCGTTCTAGCTGTCATTTCAAAGCCAATAAAACGGTTTCAGAAGACTTCTGAATGATTCCGGACGCTTCCGGAGAGCCAATCGAAAACGACATAAATGATTTGTAAAAAACAAAAAAACGATTATGAACCGGTCGGTGGAGCAAAATACTGTTTTTTTAGAAATTTCACAAGAACTGCGTTGTGGCCATTTCATTTTGACTTTTAAGTTAGTTTATCTCGTTATAAAAACAATCTTTTTTCTTGAAACTTGGAGGGTCTTAAGGACTCATGATAAAAAAGTAGCTTAATTATTCACAGACGAGTACGCGTCTTCTCTGTTACTTTGGAATGGCCGATTTAATCGAAAACAGTAAGGATTTGGGATAAACAAGTTGCCAAATTCTGAGAGCCGTTAAATTGGCCTATCAGATTATTTCGTTTTAAACATTACTTTTGGGACACCTTGTATATAATTTATTAATTTAAAAAATTAAAATTATATGAGATAATAAACATCTTATTCTCAATTGACTGAACCAACAAAAATTCTTTTATATCTTTCTGTTCCTTCTAACTAACGCCACTAGTGTGCATTTAAAATAAACCAAAAAAATCTGTAAATCAGTTAAAAAGTGCAAGCAGGTATTATAGCTAATTATTGAAAAATTGTGAAAATGACATCAATATGGCTTTTGAAGCCAAATAAAATGCATTCAACAAGTACGGAAGATGGAAACCTGAAATTGTACGTTAAAAAATTCTGGAAGAAAAAGAAACAAGCAGCGACTATTTGGGTTTGGGTTTGTAATAAAAGGAAAATCATGTGCATTAAAAATGCTAGCTCGCCAAGACATTAGGAGTGTTTTTTTTTTTGGCATAGCTATCCGCAGTAGCAGTGGATTTTCCAAATATCAACACTTAACAAAAATACTAGGAGTAAGGAAAACGTAAACTTATAAACTTTATCAAAATTCTATCCGCAGCTCGGTTTAGTTTCTGTTACCTTAGCTGCGTGATACGGATAGCAATTCGATCGTCAGAAACGCTAGACCTTGTGGATAAGGGGGTCAATTCCCGATCTGTAAAACTGTGAAGTGATAAGTTTTATCATTATTTTCATTTTAAATTTGATTCTAGATTTATGAAAAAATTCAAATAAACTTCAAAAATGTAATAAAAAAAATTAAAAAATTAAAACAAACTTCAAAAATTTTTCATATGAAAACTCAAAATGATAAATTTTTTATCACTTCACATTTTCACAGATCGGGCATTGATTCCGGTAGACAAACAAATCTTAGATTAAAGGAATTCGCTTTCAACTTTTTGAAATGAAGTTAGTATTAATAGAATCAAAATTCCGACTTTGCAGAGTTGTTTGAAAAAAGAGAAGTGATCTTCTGGGATTCACTCGAAGAAGCAGGGAAGCAGAAAATAATTTAAGAACAAAAATTGGGTATGTCCACTGTAGAAGAATTTTGGATTGGTATCGGGTTATGTAAAAATGGTTTAGATGAAATTATGTTTGAAAATAGCAGTACCTCAGCTTAAGGAATATTTTTCATTTACAAATACATTAAATGTAAATACTTGCAATTCCTTGAAGTCAGTCCTTAATTACGATTATATTAATATGCGAAAGTGCAAATTCATTTTTATTTGAGTAATAGGTATTAATTTACCAATTGGAATGAAAAAGGGCGACCTCCGTGCTAATTAAACACAAACACTAGTCTAATTGGGATTGCCTTTTTGCATCTCTTCTTACTTCCTAATAGTTTCTAATTGCTACTTCCTGGGCTTCTTAATCATTTTGAAGAACAAAACCCTATTGAAAAGAAATGAAGAAATACTATCCCACAGAAGTTATGGTTACTGATTGGTAACTGAATTGCATATAGATTGGACCAAGGAAGAAGAGCCATGGTATCAAAATAGAGCACTCAGCGGTCAGCGCTGATTAGGTCACTGACCTTGGTTCTCCTCGGGTACCTACTATTCGTATCTTAAAAATGGCTATAAGTATCCTGTTTCATTATCATGTCCAAAAGAAAACAAGAATAATTTTGTCTTTCCCAAAGTTATATCAATACAAAACTAACATGAAATTAACTAAATCAAAACATGTAAAATATTTTCTTAAATTAAAAAAAAAAGAACAAAAACTCGAGGACACATTGGAAATCGATATTTGTCCCATGGTGAAATAGTAGGCAAATGAATTTAAACCAGCTGAATTAAAGGGCTTATAGTGAAATACGAGTTGCTGTTTGCTATGATTAATTATACACGAATTTCATTTCACAAATAATATGAAACGCTCTTTTGCATGAGCAAAAAATAAACTAACAAGAAAAAAAAAGTGACTCATTTATGAACAAACTACTAGGTTTTTAGCAGGATAAAAATGCTTTTAACATAATCAAAACTGAATGGAACACGAAAACGAGAATCCATCCAAAAATAGGTACCTACTTTGGAAGTAAAGCTTCCTTTTAACTTCCAAGGTCTACTACAATGTCAACCTTTTTTTTTTTTTTTGAGTAAAGAACAGAACAATCACCAAAGTGTGTATTCATTTTTGTTTTGTATTTTTTTTTTTTGTTCATACATAAAATCTGACGTTTTGTGTGTTGGAATCGCCGCAATCGCATGCGAACAAGAAAAAATAAAAAAAAAAAACATAATTTCCCCCAAACTACTCTACCCCATTTACCATTACATAACACAACTGAATCAATTTTTTTCCTTTTTATCTGTTCATTTTACTACAATTTGATTCATGTTATCATTTTAATCAAATTATGTTTTGATAAGAAAATACAAAATTATGTTTTGTCTTATTCATTAAGTAGATTGACATAAATTACCTTTCGATTGCCTCGTGGTCATTCAAATTGGGCATACCACTTTTGGATGTGGTGCCATTTTTACGTTGGCGACGTCTCCCTTAAAATTAAAATTATTTAATGAAAAAAAAACCCAATTTAATTATTATATTTCTACATACTCTCACGAACTTTCTTTCTATATTCGGGATCACTACGACGTTGCTTGTCGAAATAAATGCAATATCCAAGAAATAATGTTCCGGCAACCCCAGCAGCAATTCCAATTGTAGTTTTGTTTATTTCAATCATTGTTTTTTTTTTTTTTAACTTCAAATTATTATATCATATGTGTGAATAAAGTAAAAATAACACAAAAAAAAATATTAATATATTTTCGTTTCGAATTGAAATAGATTTTTCAAAAATAAAAAAAGTAATAATACAATTAAATTTTATATTTTTTCAATTTAAACAAACGAGAGGTAGCCGGACGACAAATTCCCAATCTCGACACTCATTTGTGAAAATGAATGAGGAAAAACTTTTTTTGTCTCTACTAGATGAAAAAAAATTGGAAAAGGAAAAACGGAATGGAAATAGAAGTGAGATGGATGGATGTCATGTTTATTGAAGTGATGGTTGTCTCTTTTGCACATTGTAGTGGCGGCGGCTTGGGGCTAAGAGCGCTGGATAACACAGCGGTGATATGGGTAAGTTATGGGATGCAAATCTATTTCTACATCAGCCCTGTTCCATTGGAGGTGGTAGTTTACTACTACCCTGCAAACCAAACCTCAGTTTAGGGGAAAATACAACCACCAACAAAGGATGTATGTGTTTGCTTATTTACCAAAATCTCTCCCCTCAAAAAATAGTAGTTTTGTTTCTCCTGAAAAAATAAACTCTTCTTTGGTAAATGGGAGGAAAAGAGCGCGATGTATGTAATACACAAAGTTTTGTCTCTTTTGTAATGGCGACTCGCGTATGATTTGACTTTTCCTGCATTTTATATTTTCTAGTGAAACCAGTTAAACCTTGATAGCCACAGCAACATACTAGTTAAGTCTTAACTACATTGGCTCAAAAAGTGAAAAAGTACAAAAGTGAAAATTTTAAAACGCATTTTTGTATAGTTTTTCGGCCTGAAAAATTAAAACAAATGATGCAGAAAGCTTATTTTTTGGTCTAATAAACAATTTTTATACTCTTTTTCACAAAACAACTGCGCTAGACAGAAAAAAAATATTTTCACTTTTGTACTTTTTCAAAAAGTGGTGTATGTAGTTAGTTCTCTATCACAAAAAAACACCCTGTATCTAAAATACCTTCGACAAAAAACTCAGCAGGATTGCCCTCTTTTACCAAAACGTAAGGGGGTTCCCAACTAACACTTTTGCTTACGGGTTTCAAGTCTAAAGGGCTATTCGCACCTATAAGGCTGGTATACTACCCACGGTAAAAAAATTATCAGTAAACGCTGATATTTATACTTCTAAAAAACTTTTTAGGAGTATCTTATAGTGGGATTATAGGTGTGATGAGAAAATTATCTATAAGCACACTATAACGATGTCGAGAAGCATTTAATCCTATAGGAATCCACGACAGAGTTCATTAAAAGCTTCTTATCATCATAACAATTTTATTCTTATAAAGCTTTACAGGTGTACAAAATGTAGCATCTGGAAAGGTTTATAGAAGGCATGATACTCAGCTTCTGGAATTTTCTTTTTAGGACGCCAAAATATGTAGTGTTTCAATAGACTGCACCGTTTAACGAAATTTATATTCCGATAAATGTGTTATTTTTTATAGTTTATTTTTTGTTTATTTTGTGCAAGTAAAATATCCAATATATGTAGTCAAATCTTGGAAATAAAACAGGTATGTATTTTCTTAATATAATATACCTAACAAGAATGTTGAATCGATTGATGAATCATTTTTGGAGTTTTGACCTACTCATACTAGCTAAACTCTAAGTTTTGTGCGCTTAGCTCCACATCTTGATGCTCGCCTATCTTTGATGCACAAACTTCTCGAAATTCTAGAATCATACTTTAGATGATTAGATATGACTTGAGTAGACCAAAAGCATTTATTTGTAAAAGTATAGAATAGGAAATTGTTAAAAATAATAATTTTAGCTTATTTTTCCTTTTAGTAAAATCAGTATTCCAAATCATACAAACTGACAAAATTTTTGGTCAAAAAACACCCACAATCCATGATGAGTTATTCTGTTATCTCAAAGATAGGGATTAGGTCCTCTTTGTTAAAAAATATCAAAACAAAAAGAACTTAATATTTAAGTATCCAACAAGTCTGGTAATTTTTCGCACATTCCAAAGAATTTTCTTCAGCAAAAAGTTGGACAAAAGAAAAACCAGTCGAGGCTAAGTAATTAAAATGTTAAATGCAACAACACCTTACACCCTCGGGCTTAGTTGCATTGTTGTTGCATTTACCTTGTAAATTGCTATCGGCGATAACCGATTCGTTTAGTTTTTGTCCAATGCCCGGGCGTAATCAAAAACACACCTTTTGTTATCTTTTTGCACTATATTTACTTATTTTGACTTATTGAACTCAATGATTCATGAACAAAATGTTTCTAAAGAAAACTTTATTGTTGAATGAAAAAACCCGAGCATCAACAATAAGACATCTTATTAAATAAAGAATGAAGGAATGGCCAGGACTTCTTCGTCGTAGAGATTCGGTTGTTGATTGGTCAACGATTGCTGTACAAACACATTATGTAAAGATTTTCTTTATCTGGATTGGATGAAGAGAATTCTTGTTCGAGTAGCGTAATGATTATATCGTAGGCACCTTTTTTTCAGCCAAAACCCGGTGTGGGATTGACTGCAAATATGAACAAAGAAGTTGATAATGTAATACGCACACATTTCAGCAATTAATAAAGAAAAGAACATTAAACGTACTTCTTTGCATTCGTTGTCTAGAACAGTCAAGGAGTTAAGAAGTGGTTTAGTGTCAGTGGACTTTTCGCCAATGGAGTTTTCAGATTATCGGTTTCGTCTTTTTGGACCACCTATTTCCTAATTGATGGCTGGCTATATTATCGTTGATTATTTTAGCCAAAGTAATTTCCTTGGGACAAAGAAAGGGGTGTATGAACAAATATTTAAAAAAATATCAAAGAGCAATTAAGATGATTTACCTGAGCTGCGAATTGTTTATTGTCTCCTCTTTGAATTCTTCGAGACTCATGAAAAGTTGACAATATTCTTCTTCTTAACCACTATAAAAATTATTCCATTTAAGTTTGAAAAGCATCAAAAAGTGTATTCCCATGCGTTCCTTGAATCTGTGGGAATCATTCTTCTTTGCGTTTTTCAGAGCTCATTGAATTATTGATACTGTCCTCCACGAATGATTATTGACTTGATGTTAGTGTAGAGGTTATGCTGCTGATGCTTCTGGTGTTGAAACAGAGGCACCAGTATCGGTAGCAGCAGTATCATCTCGACTTGACTGCTATTTCTGTGACGTGAATGGTGTGGTCGACGTTGATGATTTTCTTCGAAAGGACAATGAATGGAACGAATTCCTTTTTTCATTTTTATAACTTGAACTCAATGGATTCATTAGTTATGTTTCGAACGAATAACAATACAAAATTGCAACTACAAATTTACTTAAAAAACAAAAAAAAAACAAAGAAACCTAGTAAACAAGGCACATTGCAGCTTTGATAAATTTATTTGTTTTCGTTGTTGATGGAAATTATCCCCAGCAAACGTAGAACTACAGAAAAAACCGGCGAAATATGTACGTAAAAGAAGTACTTCTTTTCCACTGAAAAAAGATAGGAGCTAGGGAAAAAACTCAGTTATATACTTTCTGTATATAAGAATACGTGAAGCATCTATCTCTTTCTTGCATGCAAGATGAAATGAATTTCCCCTCCATTAAAAGTACAGACAAATGTACTTCAAAACTACATCAGCGAAACACATCTGGAAGTGCTTCTGATGTACATCTTCCAGTACTTTTTTAGCTACAGAAAAACCACTGAAACTCCATATCTAGAAGTACGTAATTAAGTGGGGAAATTTGTACGTAAGAGAAGTAGTAAATCTAAATCTTTTGAAACTACAAATGAAATTACAAATAAACTCTGAAGTTAAAACTTTGGTTAGAGATTTAGATTTATTCAGTCGAATTGTATATAAAAACATGAACGTCTTGTGTGACACTTTACTTCAGACTTCTATGAGGAATGTTGACGTTGAATTTCTCTTAAATCTTACATCTACGTCAGGAATTTTGGAAATTCTTTATCACTAAACGAAGGAGAGTCGCTTCATGCACACAACTGTTGAGGGGAACAAAATGCTTTCCTCGCAATGTATTTGTAATACGAACTTGCACATCTTGATTGCCACTCGAACGGACTGCATCCAATACTGTGGCGAGCAAGGAGTCTCTGACGTTATTTTTATACTCGACATAGAATTATTGAATGTTGTTTTTGTCTAGGATTAGAGCGAACACATCAACAAGTGGTCGGAGGGTGCAGACCTGAGAAAAAAAAATAGTACCATCAGCTTCACAAAGAGCAGAAGGGAATCTCTTTAACTTACACTACAAGTCTGTGAAATGTGGATCACACTCAAGTATTGTAGTCTCTACTAAACATTAGATTCGTTTCACTCGTTCTGGATGGCGTGGAGGAAAATTTCGAACTGTAAACTCAGTCATTGATGTCTGGAATTGATCTCCACTAGAAGACAGAAAAATCAACAATTATATAATTTATTAATTTTAAAATAAGCATACCTATATTTTCCAAATCCATTGGTGGTGGTTTTGTATCATTTTTTTTATTTTAATTTTTCTAAATGCACAAGGCTGAGGTTGTGCATTTTGATGATGGAAAGAAATGGTGGTGGAATTTTTGTGGCGTGCCGAAGAATTTGTGCTACTACACATTGTGTATTGAAAATAATTTTCACAAATAACACTGATTAAGACGATATTTATTTTTTCAAATTAAATTGTTTTATTTTGGAGCACAGAAATTTTTTTTTTTGCTTAGCTAATGTTGCTGTGGCTATCAAGGTTTCACTAGAAATGCAGGAAAATGGCGAGCCGCCATTACAAAAGAGAGAAAACCTTGAGCATTGCATACATCGCACTCTTTTCCTCCCATTTACCAAAGAGTTTATTTTTTTCAGGAGAAACAAAACTACAATATTTTGAGGGGAGAGGTTTTGGTAAATAAGGAAACACATACACCTACAAAGTAAAGACTTTGTTGGTGGTCGTAATTTCCCCTAAACTACTGAGGTTTGGTTTGCAGGGTCATTTTCTTTTTCACTGGGTGCGTTCATGTACCGATCCAAGAATATCCGGATACCTTTGTGTTGTTGTAATCCCATATAAAATCTCAGCTGATCGTAAACATGTGTTGACAAGCAAAAAAATCTACAGGTATCCTAAAAATTTCTGGATTCTCGTGAATCTGAGATTTGAAGAACAGCTGATTCGTGTTCACAAACGTATCGGATACTTAGGTATCTCGGATAGGGTATCTGTGCGTACGTGAACGCACCCAATTACATTTCAAGTAAAGTATTAAATTTCAAAACAAACCGAGAAGACGATGTGTTAAACTTATCTACAAAAGTGAGCCATTAAATAAAAAACAAAAATTGGTTTACATAATTTTTCTTTGTTCCCGCATACTCTTCTTCATCATTTTCATTAGTCTACAAGGAATCATCATTTGATGGGCTAAAGTTTGATCCACCTGAGATTGAGCGAGCTCTTCTCTTTGCAACTAACAACGCTCTGGTTTGAAGATGCCATGAAAGTCCATTTCATGCTCTCGCATTGGATGGAACTTTCTATCGGATATCTGGATTCTGGAGTAACTTCCATGTTGTCGCTCGCGAAGCCAAGCATACCTACTTATATGACTCAGTTAAAAATACAAAAAGAAAAACACCGAGGAAATGAAGGAGTTGTTGAAAGCCAAATTCAGGTAACTGTTTACATGAATTTATTTTGTTTGTTTTTTTTTTTTTTCTAATTCTGATTGATTTTTTTAAGGTTTCGCAAATTGTCTCAAATACATCAGTATGGTCAATTTAGATTCGTCAAAAAAATCTAGGTATCCCACAATTCGATCGACAGTTGGAGGATGCCCCGAGCTCGGCAAGGTGGCTATAAAACTACAAAAAACAGAATGAATGAAAATCAGTAAGTTCTACTCGATGAGATAATTTCATAAGAAAACTAACCTCTTCTCTGTCTATTATAGAATTGATATCAACTAAACACTTGACCGTACCGGAAGGGTATGCGGTAGAGGAACGGGTAATTGTATGAACAAAATTCTAAACTGAAACATTAATGTTAAGGCGTGGAACTTTTTTCATCTAATTACCCGTACCACTACCGCATACCCGTCCGTTGCGGCCAAGCCTTAAATCTCGTCGAGAACTTTGCAAATTTATTAACACATTATTTAAAAATGCTCTCCGAGAAAAAAGCAAAGGTCGCATTTGAAAAAGTTTCCAAGGCAATAGATAGCACTCATAAGTCTTTACCAAGAAATAAAGACGCACAGGCTTATCTAGGAACCTCATGTGGATGGAATAAGTTATAATTATGTTGCACCAAGAAAACGTTTTCAGTCAATGAGTAATTTGAGTGGTGGTGAGAAAACTATTGCTGCTTTTTCTATGTGCACGTAAGTTTCACAAAGAAAATTGTTAATGTTTGGTTTTGAAACGTTTTTTCTTTTAAGTTTACAACCTGATCCATTTTTGTTTCATCTATAAACGAGATCACATCACAATGAACCATCAAACTATTGCCATTTCGCTCAAAGAGGAGTTTTATGTGCATGCTGTTGCTTTGGTTGGAATTTCACCAGCTGTAAGTTTTTTTTTTCAAAAAAATGATTATTGGGATTTCTAACAGAGTTGGGCACTTTAGGGCTCAATTATAGCTATCAGTAAAATCCATCAGTAAAAATTCTGTTTTGCTATTTTTAATACTTTAAGATTTTAATTTATGCAAAATATTGATGAAACAAATTAAAACACATTTTCACTAACTTTGAAAAGCATTGAAGCATTGAAAAAGAAGCAATGCATTTGGTGTTATATTTTAGTCACAAATACATTTTATAAATTTTACTGATGAAATTTTATTTTACTGAACAGTAAAATTTATAAAATGGATTTGTGAATAAAATTTAACACCAAATGTATTGCTTCTTTTTGAAAAAAAAAAAAAAATAGTTAAAATAAGCTCCCAACTTCTTTCGCCAATATTTTGTTCAAAGTAAAAGTTTTAAGTATTCAAAATAGCTAAAAAAAATTTTTACTGATGGATGGAGCCGTTATACTGATAGCTATCACAGAGCCCTTAGTTCATTTGAGTAATCATAAATTAAGTTCAAATCACGCTACTGAACAAGTTCTGACCTAGTTCATTTTAGTTCAATTTGTTTTAATCACTCTGTTTTTATAGAAAAAACAAAAATACTTTGTTCAAACTGTATCTAAACTTATGTTAAATTGAAGCATGGTACATATAAAACAAAAATTAAGTTAAAAATAATAAATAAACATTTTATTTCTTATAAAAATTCTTAATTTCCTTTATATACTTGTCGAGCTTTCTGATTCCTGTTGGGAGTCTATGAGAAGGTCGTTTTGCTTTCATTAAATTGGAATCATAGTAATCCAAGATGCTACTTGTTTGAAAAATGTTGAAAAAAGTAGAAATATTTCTGTTTTAGGCAGTACCCAAACAGAACTAGTGTTTTAATAAACTGTACCATTTCTTGAAATGTATATTCAGGCAAGCGAGTGCCTTGTTTTTTATTGTTAAAAAGTGCAAATGAAATATACAAACAAATGATTCCATTGAAAAACTATATTTTATTTATTTCAGGTGAGTTCTCATCGATGGAACAAAACGTGTCAATGGAGAAACAAATTCCACACAAGGCGCAATGATAACAATTGTTAATTAAAATTATTTGCGTTTCAATAATCCTGCCGAAGCTCAACTTATACGCAATTTCATAGGCAGCAACGAACGAATCTCGATGCCACCTTATAAAACCTAATTTAAATGGACTTAATATTAATGCCAGGATAATATTAAAGTCCTACAAATCATTTTTTAGAAGGACACTGCCCCGTTTCTCACAAATGATGGATAAAAATGTGAAAAGAAAGCCAAAGTAAACAAAAACTAAGTTAAAACTTGTCTGCATCCCTGACACAGTAGTATCTACTTGCTGCTTAGTTAAAAATACAATATGTTCGCATCTAAAAAGTACAAGAAATGGGTGAGGCTATCCATGTGTTACGTACTGCATGTATGTATGATGAGGAGTTTTATTTCAATTTTCTAATATCTTTTTCACTCATTTATAGGTGCGCCCTCCATTGCAACAACAGCAGCAACAACTTCCGTCACATCAGCAACATGCACCGCAGCAACTGCACCATCAGCAACCTTTTCAAATGATTCCTCCACAAAAACATTCCCAACCACCTCCACAGCAGAATCCTCTATACCACCAGGGAATGCATCCTCAAAACTTCAATCTACCGACATTTGGTATACCGCCCCCGGGCTGCGGTGGGTATCAACCTGCATGGGATGAGCACAATCTCCATGTGGAATGCAATGGAAAGAGATGAAGTCCAAAAACTGATGGAAGATGCTCATCTTAATGGAAAGTAAGTTAACTCGCTTGAATAAAAAAACAAAATTGATACACTAACAAATTGTCAAAAGATTTTTATTTAGTGAATTAAGTCAACGTTATGGACGCCAAGATCACAACAAAGCCATCGAAGAAGTACGTGAACGTTTTTTTCAAAGAGTACATTGTCGATTTTCTTCTCAAGAAAGAAGAGGAAAAAATTCAGAAAAAGTAAAAGGTATGTGCAAAGTTTCTGGTGTCTATTATTGAGGCAAGTTACCATAATGTTGTTTTTTTTTGAAAATTTTATATAATAATAAAAAAATTAATGAAAATATTATAACAATCTTATGTCGTTTTCTATTGACTTTTGAGATTTTTTACAAGATTTACAACTTTAAATCAAAATATCCACAAAATAAAATTGCAAAAATATTTTTTTTATCTCAAAAACAAAATTGTATAGATTGTAATTTGTTTATATATTTTCATGGATTTTTATTTTAATGATGCTGATGTCTTCTCATACTTCTATTACTTCCACATACTATAACTACTACTATACTACTACCGCTGGGTTATGCTTGCTATCGGCAACCAGCAGATACGAAGCAAAGCCGCTGACATTTTCATGAATTCACAAACATTTCCACATGATATATTTATTTTAACAGAAACTTGGTTAAATGCTAGCTTTTTAGACACGGAACTATTTTGTCAAGAGTTCTTAGTTTACAGAAAAGATCGCCACGCCGGAAATGCAAAGGAACTCGGAGGTGGTGTCTTAGTAGCGGTTCGAAATAAATTTGTTTCTTCTTCCATATCATTCCCGTTTAAGCTCTCAATTGACTTAATCTGCGTTAAAATTTCTTCAATGACTAAATCAATTTATATTCTAAATGTATATATTCCTCCAAAAAGTACATCATGCTCTTATACAGAGCTTTCGATGGCTTTAGATTACGTACTTGACTTGTCTTGCTCCAATAGCAACATATTACTTTTAGGAGACTTCAATTTACCTCACATTGATTGGGTCCCTTCCGATGATGAAACATATCAAGAAGCTTCACTAACATCTTCACAAAATGAGCTTGCTTTATTAGACAAAATTTTGTATACTGACTTACAGCAGATAAGCTGTATTAAAAACTATAAAAATCGAATTCTCGATTTAGTATTTTCCTCTGACGCTATTAGTACTCTTGTTCTAGAGTCTAGAACTGGTATCACTAATATAGACGGTTACCATCCACCTTTGGATATCTTCTTTGAATGGAGCAATCATATTACTGAAAACAGTAACGATTTTGATTGCTCTTATACTCTTGATTTTAAAAAAGCAAATTTTGAGTTGCTTTCTGAAAACATATCTAGTTCAGGGATAGAAAATATACTTACATTATCTAATATTGATGAAGCAGTTACAAATTTTTATAACATCCTTAACAGCTGCCTTGTAAATTCCATTTCCATGAAAAAATCAAATAATAATAATAATAATTTTAGTCACCCTTGGTACACAAAAGACCTAAAAATACTAAGAAATAAACGAAATAAAGCATGGAAACTTTTTTTAAGAACCCTTTCCCCAGTTGATCACGCTTCTTACGTTGAACTATTTTAATACAGTAAAATAAGGAGAAAAAAGGGGTAAATCTCGGAATGAATGTTAGTAGAAATTTTTTTTGCTCAATATCTTCCTTTTTCCATTCTATAACATATCTCAAAAGTCTAGAAAAATCTCATGTCCGCTTGTCGCGATTTCAAGGTCATATCGCGAAATGGAGATTTTCCAAATTAGCAAAAATAGGCTATGGTAGTATATACACATATGATACATGATTTCAAGGTATTTTTTAATGCTGATTCCAAAAAATCTAAAATCAAGACAATCTGACGTCTCTGGAAAAAGTTATACCTATTTTTCATCTGTCAACTCATATTATTATAACAGTTGCAAACTTACTGCCGAAAAACCCTTAAAAGTTATGGTAGATGAACCAAATTTTGCATGAAGATTTTAGAATCCATCATTATTAAAAATCAAAACAATCCCTTACAAAAAATATATATACCTACGATATAATGGTATTTTTTTATGGAGGGGCAAATTTTAGGATATGCACTAAAGAAGATTCTTGTTCATCTTAGGAATATGTGCAAATAGGCTAATTTTTTTATTTTAATCTTTGTTTGGATATTCTTTAACTACCTTCAAAAATCTAAAAAAATCTCATGTCCGCAAGTCCTAATTTTCTTGGTTTGAAAATAAGGTGCAGATTTTAAAAAATTGGAAAACTACACTTCAGATATTTGTGTCAGATCAACATGAATACGGTGCATTACTTTTCAGGGATGGTCAGGTTGACTTGTTTGTGAGTTTTGTTGGAATTAGTGTTAAAAAATACCTTTAAATCATGTCGCTTATGTTGGTATACATATAAAAATTTAAACTTTTCTTATTAATTTTTTAAAATCTGCACCTTATTTTCAACCCAAGAAAATTAGGACTTGCGGACATGAGATTTTTTTTAGATTTTTGAAGGTAGTTAAAGAATATCCAAACAAAGATTAAAATGAAAAAATTAGCCTATTTGCACTTATTCCTAAGATGAACAAGAATCTTCTTTAGTGCATATCCTAAAATTTGCCCCTCCATAAAAAAATACCATTATATCGTAGGTATATATATTTTTTGTAAGGGATTGTTTTGATTTTTAATAATGATGGATTCTAAAATCTTCATGCAAAATTTGGTTCATCTACCATAACTTTTAAGGGTTTTTCGGCAGTAAGTTTGCAACTGTTATAATAATATGAGTTGACAGATGAAAAATAGGTATAACTTTTTCCAGAGACGTCAGATTGTCTTGATTTTAGATTTTTTGGAATCAGCATTAAAAAATACCTTGAAATCATGTATCATATGTGTATATACTACCATAGCCTACTTTTGCTAATTTGGAAAATCTCCATTTCGCGATATGACCTTGAAATCGCGACAAGCGGACATGAGATTTTTCTAGACTTTTGAGATATGTTATAGAATGGCAAAAGGAAGATATTGAGCAAAAAAAATTTCTACTAACATTCATTCCGAGGTTAAACCCTTATTTAACTGGATTATTTGAAGAATTCAAAACTCATTCAAAAAATTTGTACACCGACTACATGATTGAGAAAGGAAATTCCCTAAGAAAAGATCCAAAGTCATTTTGGAACCTTGTTAACTCAAAGAAAAACTCAGATGGATATCCGGCAAACTTCATTCATGACGATATTACATTACATCAAACATTTGACATTTGCAATGCTTTCGCCAATAACTTTCGTAATTCATTTGTTAATGAGACTGTTGATGTTGACGAAATCTATTTCAAAAATTTACATTCATATTCCGAAACGAGTTGTACGAACATCCCTGTACTGCAAAGTACTGTGTTAGACCTTCTTTCATCCTTAAATGATGATTGTTCTGCTGGCCCAGATGGTGTGCCACCAATAGTATTAAAAAACTGTAGAAACTCCCTAGTTCAGCCTCTAACATTTTTATTCAAACTTTCCATCAAGTCAGGAAAATTTCCCTCCATCTGGAAAAAGTCATTCCTCACTCCTGTTTTCAAGAAGGGTGATAAGACAGATATAAAGAATTATAGGCCTATCTCGAAACTATCCTGCATTCCAAAGGTTTTTGAGCAAGTTGTTTGTGATAGTCTAGCATTTTATAGCAAAAATCTGATAAGTGAAAAGCAGCATGGCTTTGTAAGAAAAAGATCTACTACAACTAATCTTCTTAGCTTCTTAAATAAATGTTCAAATGCATTAGAAAAAGGTAATGAAGTTGACTGCGTTTACACTGACTTTTCAAAGGCATTTGATCAACTTAGTCATAAAATAATAATCTTCAAATTAAAAGCTTTTGGTTTTCCACGTATTTTTATTGCCTGGGTAGAATCTTATCTTAACCAAAGATCCTATCAGGTCAAATTTAGAAACTGTCTTTCAGATCTTTTTATAGCCAACTCTGGCGTCCCTCAGGGAAGTCACCTAGGCCCATTTTTATTCATTTTAGCTATAAACGACGTAATCTCGTGCATAACTTCAAGTGATATTCTCATATTTGCTGATGATATGAAGATTTTTAAAGAAATTAAGTCTGACAATGACCGTATCCTTCTACAAAGCGATATTAACAGTTTTAATGTTTGGTGTGGTAAAAATGGCCTTTCACTTAACCCAGCTAAATGCCAAACAATTACATTCTCGAGAAAACGAGTCATTAATATTTTTGATTACTACATCTTGCAACATAAGCTATGTAGAGTATTTAGCTTCAAAGACTTGGGTGTCCAATTTAGTTCAAATTTAGGATTTACTGAACACATCAATTTTATAGTAAATAAAGCGAGCTCAATGCTTGGTTTTATTAAACGTTGGGCAAAGGAATTTGATGATCCATTTGTTACTCTATCTTTGTACAACTGCTACGTTCGACCCCATCTTGAGTACGCTTCTCAAGTATGGAGTCCTTTTTATGAAGTTCATAAAAACCGAATCGAATCTATTCAACACAATTTTGTACGCTTCGCTCTAAAAGGTCTTCCTTGGACCGACCCTTTCAACTTGCCACCTTATGAACATCGCATTCAACTTCTTCAGATACAAACTTTAGCACAGAGACGTGTAAATAATGATTTAATCTTTCTTCATCAGCTTATTAATTCCCAAATTGACGCCCCTGATCTATTAGCTTGTATTGGTATAAATTATCCGGGTGGATCTCACCTCCTACGAAGATTTGAACCTTTGCATATCGACTTTCATAGAACAAACTATGGTATTAATGAGCCTCTTAGTCGCATGAGTAAACTTTTTAACTTGAACCATTCATCCTTAGACTTTAATTTGACGAAAATGGGTTTAAAAACATTGTTTCGAACCAGTGCTCCACAATCGTGACTGTTAATCAATGTTTTAAATAAATGTTGGATTTTTTGTACTTATAATTTTATAACTTGTAAATTTGTTTGTAATTATTTTGTTTTTATATTGTGCATGTGGGAGGTTGTATTTTTTGTCTACTAACCACTAACATGCACTTATGATGAGCCTCTGATTGTAGTTAAAAGCTTGTTCTAAGCTTACTACATCAAAGAATCTGAAGTGAAAAAAAAAAAAAAGCCTTTAGTCAGCTATTACATGAAGTCTCAAGAGGCGCGCCCCTTTTCAAAACTAATGAGTGCAAAAGAGAAAGAAGATAAAACAAAAAATTATCCGACCGGAGAGTCGTGGGCCAAAATTCTGAGACTCTTTTTTGACGTTTCTTTTTCCACTCTTTCTTTTTTCAACATTCCCTTTCATTTCTTTTTTGCTTCTTGGTGGAATACAAAAACAACAATACTTAAATCAAAAGAGAAATGTCAAATTTGAGTCTTTGACTCAAGAGGCATCGTGTAATAGTACGCGCCTCACAGAATGATTATCAAAAGAAAATTCGAAAAAAGAGTCAAGCCTCTTGAGGCTTCATGTAATAGCTGACTTAAAAGCAAACAAAAATTTTCTGTGCTCCATTTGGAGAATAAAGCCCTAACTACATTGGCTCAAAAAGTGAAAAAGTACAAAAGTGAAAATTTTTAAAGGCATTTTTGTATAGTTTTTCGGACTGGAAAATCAAAACAAATGATGCAGAAAGCTTATTTTTTGGTTTATAAAACAAATTGTATACTCCTTTTCACAACAAAATTGCACTACCCAACTAACATTTCAGTTTCGGTTAAGGTATTACAAAAGCTACATTTCAGCTTCTTTTAAACTTTAGTAAGGTTGCTGGGCATGGAAAAAGGAGAACGTTATACAAGTTTGACCCTCTATAAGGATCTTAAACGAAGCTTTACCGAAGCTCTACAGAAGCTTTGAGGTTTGACAGATAGCTTCGGAAGAGCTTGTATAACTTTTTAATACATGTCTTATCGAAATTAAAAAAAACAACTACAAAAACAAAAAAGAATTCTTTTTTTAACTGGTTTTAAATCATGAATTTTATCTTTTGACCTGATATTATATATAACATTCCATTAGTTTTTAGTAAGTCTATTAATAATAATTTTAAAAGTATATAATTTTTTTACCACACCCAGGAATCGAACTCCGTATCTGCTTGGTGGTAGTCCACCACTCCACCCGCTCGGCCATCATAGTATATTTATTAATGAAATCAAAAACTTAATCAGTTCAAATAGCAAAAAAATGTCCGAGCTAAATTATTCAATGTCAAAACCAAAAAGTGTCCGAGCTAGATTATTTAATATCAAAACCAAAAATCAAATACAAAACTTGGTAATTTCTGTAAAGCTTCTATAAATTCATTAAACAGGCTTATCCGAAAAACAAGTTTTTTTCGTTTAAGTTTATTTAACAGTATTTAAACAACTTATTAGAAGTTTTTAAACAAGTCCGAACTTCTATAAGCAGTTTAATTCAGAAGCAAGCTCAATACAAGCTGTATAGAAAGTAGATCCTGCGAGATTTCAATTTATAGAAGCTGTTGTGCTAGTTGGGTAGCCAGAAAAAAAAATATTTTCACTTTTGTACTTTTTCAAAAAGTGGTGTATGTAGTTAAGCCTTAAAAATGAAAAACAAAACTATTTAATTTGAAAAAAATAAATAATCTTCTTAGTGTTATTTCTGAAAACTATTTTCTCTAAACAATCTACTACACACACAAAAATTGATTTCCACCATCAAAATGCGTTGTTGATTATTTTGCTGTTTACTCTCTTGGTGGATATTTGGGCCGACAAAGTTAGCCAGCTCCGTGGGCAGAAATAAAATTCACAACAGCATTGCAATGTGATCTGATAACAATAATTCTAAATTCATTTTTAAATAAAAATTACGAAAAGTTTAAAAGTAATGTGAAATATTTTAATTTTGATGAATTCTTTTTGTGCGATTTGTAAAATGTCATACGCCAACGTCAAAATAAATCTTGGAAATGTCAAAATAAATCTGATTTTGCCAGTGAAACCACTTTGAGATTTATTCTAAATCTCCTTCGCTAAATCTGGGATTAAGGGAAGTTGGAAGTTGTTAAAATAAATCTTGTAGTTCGATGTGACCAACACCTTAAAATTAGCAATTATTCACTGAACATTTTCATTTAATCGAAAATCTCCGAACACACTTCTTTATTCTTTTACTTCGCTAGATGCATTCATTTTGGTAAAACGACGCGAAATCAATTTTTGACAGCAGCAAAGAAATACATAAAATTTTTTCGTTGTGCCGCCGATTATTTTTTTCAATATTTTCAATTCTATTATAAAAGATCTTTTAATAAAATTCACAAAATAACATCCATAAAACTATAATAATGGCATTACCAGCAAATTATAAACAAATTGCAATGAATTTACCCTCTGGACCGAGTGGATCAGGTGGCCGTAAGTTTCTCTCAAAAAATAATTTCCAATAAATACATAAATTTATATATTTTTTTTTGAATTGAATTAAGTATGTATACAAAATACCTATTATGTATGTATAAATGTATAGTTATGATATTAAACTAAAGCATGTCTGGTCTATATTATACTTATTTTTCATGTGCATAAAATAAAATGATTTTTTTATTTAAATCATGGGAATCATCATCGTCGTCGTCGCGACAAATAACTTGGTTGGAATGACTACGTCATAGGAATTTTGAAAGTAAAAATTAGAGTGCAGTCAACCCTTGAACGGTTTTGGGTGTCTGGATATTTAAGGAGAAAACCATTGACATCGAGTTAATACCATTCCTTCCTTCATTAGGATGGAATGGTATTAACAAATTTGGTTGTAATTCCTCTTTGTATCTACCTGTTTCTCCATTCATCATGTTTATAAAGGCCGGTTAACATGGCTATAGGTAGGGCTGGGTTAATCCTTTCGTTCATACATTTATTTGGGATGAGTCTTTTGCATCAACCAACAAACCTTTTCGGCCAGTAAGGTTATTATCTGCGCCATAGCCAGTCAGTGTCTACCTATTTTTTATTTATATTCATTGATCTACTCTCCTTGGAGTTATTGGGTAAACAATTGCGTACACCTATGTAAATCCAATTTCTCATTTTTTCAACTCGTACCAACTGCAACCTTTTTTGACCATTCAATCTATATTCAAAATGTAAACAACTTACTTAGGGTGACCAGCGCCATAAGGCGGCTACAATCTATTGTGGATTTGGTCCTCAATCAACAAGCTTATCTAGCGAGGCATTTCCTGCTATTAGTTTCCCACGCCAAATAGATTGAGGTCCATTTCCGCTTACGTGCGCTTCCTTAGACGAGGTCTGCCTTTACTGCGCCGTCCCTCTAGGTTGGAGTCAAAAACTTTCCTTTACACTTCGTTCACAATAATGAAGTTTGTTGAAAGTAGCATTCAAACAGACTATACTCTTCCGTACATTGATTTTAACCCAGTAGCGTTAACAGACTTCCTAACAAGGGAACCGGGTCATCATTGCAGGTCTCGGTTTTCACTAACGGGTCCAAAACAGATCTAGGGGGAGTGTCGGACATTTTGTCAGATAAATCTCCCATAATGAAATAATTGAAACTCCCGGACTTTTGTAGTGTTTTTGGCAGCACAATAAACACAGTTACCATAACGAAGAAAAAATAAAAAAAATAATAAAAATTATTTTTATTTTAAGTGGAGCGCTGGGTCCCAGGACATCGTGATATATAGGGCAATAAAAGGGCAGATGAATTGGCCAAAACAGGATCAACACTTGATCCAAGCCAAACTGTTTCATGGGTATTTATGCCAATGGAGCACGAAAAAATCAGACTAAAACAAAGCTTCTTGAAATCAGCAAATGACAGATGGTCAACACTTGACACCTGTAGGGTTTTAAGGAATCTATGGCCGATCCTTTCTAAGAACAAAACTGAAACCATACTTAAGCTAAGGAGACCTCTATTGTCCGTTTTGGTTGGTATCCTGACAAGGCACAGTTCAATGGGAACCCACATGAGAAGAATGGGTATTGTCACATCTGACTTGTGTAGAGGGTGTCAAAGAAGCGGAGGAGGGCTTATACCACTTCCTTTGAGAATGCCAACTCTCTCGGAAAACAACTCTCGGAGAATACTTCTTTAAAGAGCTAGATAACGTCGCGTCCTTGCCACTTAGAAACATCGAAATTCATCCAAATTTTATAATGGTTCAGGGAGGCACTAAACTGAAATACCAACACCTAGTTCGCAATAAAACCTTTCCTTACCCATCCAAATTCTTCCAAACCTAAACCTGGGGAGCACAATGCATCCATCGAGATCCGAGTGGGATGATTCGACTTGTCGAATTATCACCCCGTCCAACCTAACCTAAGCTAGTTGGAGAAGTTAGATTATATATAAGGGGAGAAGAATTCAAGCAAGTTTACAAAAACGTTTTAAATGCGTAAACTAAGTTACACCTCATGATGGCGTTCTTTCCTCCCCTTTATGGCCCATCCTCATGAGTCATGTATAATATCAGCGTAAAGCTTTAGAGAAGTGAAGTTAAGACAGTGGCATATGCGAATATTCTGGTTATTCTAGTACCACGAAATGGAAGTGATTCAAACTGTTTTATTGGATTTCAGAATGAGTGACTCCTTGAGTGATTCCAATCGAAAGATAAGAGAACCTTATTTAAAAATAAAAATATTGACTGATTTAAACCCCAGTTATTGGTGTGATCTTCTTTTTGATTTATGAAAATTTGATTACATAATTTTTATAATTATTTTTTCCAAAATTAGATTTAAAATTAAAATTCAGAATTTAACAGCGATAAAAAACTTCTTACCTGCTTTTCTCTTAAATCCTAGCTTTTTGTACTCTTCTTCTCGCTTAAACGTAATACTTAAAACAAAAATAATTAAAATTGCTTTTTTTTTCTCTTGTATAACAAAGAATGGAAACGGGCGACCACATTTTCAAAACTCATTTATTCATAAAAATAAAAATTAAAGTTTGCATTAAAAATTGTTTTATTGCAATTTTTTGTTTGTATGTTTGGTTCATTTTTTTTTCTTGTTTTTTTTTTTTTTATTTCATACCCAATTGGATTTAAATTGAAAAACATTTTTGTCATACGATTTTTTTTTTGTTAAATTTAATAATACGTTTCAAAATTTCTTTTACAAAAAAATATTAAAAAATTAATTAAAACAGATATGCAGTCGTCTGCCGTTCCTGCATCGTTCAACATTCTTAAAGGTAATAATAATATCGAATTATTTTGCAAGTCTCTTTTTTCGTAAGTGCAACAACATTTTAGTGGTAGTAATGTTCTTTTATTTCTCATTTTTTTTTTTTTTTTTAATAAAAATGTATTTTCGAAATTATTGAAAATACACCCATCTTGCATAAAATATCAATATATCAATCAGCTTTCATCCCCTCTCTCGCAAAAATTTTTTTTTTTATTTTAACAAAACATTTAACAATCATGTATTTTTTTTTTCTTTCTTCTTTTTTGGAATGGTTAGTTTAATTTTGGGTTTTATTTATTTTTCTTTGGTTTTAGTTTTTTGAAAAATAACTTGATTGATAAATTTTTTTATTTTAAAATAAAACAGAAAGGTTACGAGCATCTGGTGGTGGAAGTAGTTCTGAAAGGAACAAAGATACAACTCCAATATTTACACACAGTAATCATGGAAATCCAGCATTTACACCACAAAAAACTGGAAAATCTTCATCGGTAATTAAATTATTTATAAGATGACCCTTCAAATTGATGTTATTATGTTTTTATTTAAAGAAAAATCAAAATGAATCTCGTGCTCCAAAACCTCCAAAACCACCAGAGAAGCCAATTTTACCTTATATGCGGTATTCGAAAAAAGTCTGGGATACTGTTAAATCAGCTAATCCTGATCTGAAACTATGGGAACTTGGAAAAAAAATTGGAACCATGTGGAAAAATGCAAACGATGCGGAAAAACAAGAATTCATTGACGAATATGAAGCTGAAAAGGTAAATTTTATTTATGCTTCTTGTTCAATTCTTTGAAGATGACAAAAGACTGTTTGAAGATATGTAGAAAACAAAATAACTTTTATAGTCTTGGCCAAAACTTAGTCTTGAACCTCATTTTTGGTTTGCTTGGCATAACCCGGAATAAACTCTACTCAGCTTATTGCCCTGATTCAAAAAAATTATTGATAGCTAGCGCAAACGCTTAATTAAAAACATCAAGGTGAGCATAGCGACACGCACTGTTGCCATAAAACATAAAAAAATGTTGGATTTTGATTTTTTTTGCATATTTAAGTGAGGGCACTGTCTCTGATTTATTTTCCTAAAATTTTGAGCCTAGGAAGGTCTTCAAATAAGGCAGAAAATTCCAATAATTAAAAGCCCTAAGTACAAATCATTGAGACAAAAATTTTAAAAAGACCTAACTACCACATAAGGCTTTTTATAAACTACTGCTTGCAGAAAATAGACCGAAGACTTTTTTGAAAAGCCCTTTGTTACAGTATTTTTATGACTTTTCTAGTGTATTTTTTCTTTTAAAAGTAACAATACAGAATTTCAAAGAAATTTGTCTTTCAAGTCAGTTTTTTAATTTTCAATGGTTCTTCTCTAAGTACCCTGGTTTTAATAAAAATTTCTTGTAAATCGGTGTGCATAGAGATCTTTTAAAATATCTTTTAAAATGCCTAAAAGCCCAATCTACGCTATTTTCTAAATATGTACGTCTAAGTTTGTAAGGTAAAAAATAAAGCAAACTTTAAAACAAATTAAAAAGCTTCCGGAAAATTTGCTCCCTTTTTTTAGTATTATTAACGAAAAGGGAACAAAATTAAAAAAAAAAAAGGAAAATGTGCGATATTCTGGCAATTTTTCCATTGTTAGCCCATTCTCCCGAACACATTTCCCCGGGAGTTTGGAAAAGGACTGAATTTTGTTCTTGTTTTTAATTCAACCTAAAACATATAAGTTAGTGAAACTAGAAAATTAAAAAGACAAAATCTTTAAAAACTAAGCGAAGTCAACAATTTTATTTAATTGTTAATAAAGTTTTTATAATAGTAAAAATAATGATAAAATCAGTTTGGTTAGGGACAGTGAATTTGTTAAACTAAATTCAGGTATGCTCAAAGAAGTTACTTAGTTCCATATCATTTTGTTTGACCTTGCTTCTGTTTTCGAAAACTCAATGACGTTATTTTAAGCTGACGCACACAGGTAAAAAACTGTTAAAAAGCGGCATTTTTGATTTTCTAATAGGAATATCTCAAATCTTCAGATTTAAGCTTAAAACTGTTAAAATGTTAGTATTAAACGCATTAAATAAAATTAACTTTAAAATAAGATGGAAATAATATTTGGCTAGGTATGAAGTTGGTTTTAGGGAAAGCACAGTTTTCGAAGGGAGGATCTTAAGTTTGCTTTAGAACGTTGTAAGCCACACATTTTCATAGTTAAATAAAATGAAAAAATGCGTATTATTAAAAAAAACTATTAATTTTGTTCTAGTAACTCCTTGTCTTTATTGTGAAGATACATTATGTAAAATAGAGCCAAAAATTTTGTTTGCTGGAAAGTTGAAAAAGTATATAACGACCATATTTATTTTGGTAAATGAGAAGTTTTATAAGAGTGAAGAGATGATAGAGTAAACAAACAAAAAAAAAAAAATGTGAATCAAATTGGCTTTTATCCATTGAAAAGTTTTTTTTTTCAATTGTATGTATTAATCTGTTGTCTCTTTTTTTTTATTTTAGGTTGAGTATGAGAAAGCTCTCAAGGCATACCACAATTCGCCAGCATATTTGGCTTTCATTGCTGCTAAAAACAAAACTAAACCGGGTAATTATTTACATACATTGACCAAAAGTCAAGAGATTTTCTATGAGCTTTCATTAATCCTTGTGTTGTTTTTTAGCTAATCCAGACACTGATGTCCATGAAACTCCTTCACGTTCAAGTGGCAAAGGACAACAAGAACGTAGAATTGATATTCAACCAGCTGAAGATGAAGATGGTAAACAATTATAAAGCTTCACATAAAAAATGAAAATTACATTTAAACTTTAATTAAAACAGATCAAGATGACGGCTATTCCTTTAAGCATGTTGCTTATGCACGTTTCCTTCGAAATCATCGATTAATCAATGAAATATTTTCGGATGCTGTTGTTCCTGATGTTCGTTCTGTTGTTACAACACATCGAATGCAAGTCTTAAAGAAACAAGTTAGTTCACTAACAATGCATCAAACCAAACTTGAAGCTGAACTACAACAAATGGAGGAAAAGTTTGAAACAAAAAAGCGTAAAATGATTGAGTCGAGTGATACTTTTCAAGAAGAATTAAAAAGGGTGAGAATATCACATTCGTTTTCTATAAAAAAATAGACAATATGAAAAACATTTTGTGTACAGCATTGCAAACCAGCCGTCGATGAAGAAACTTTTCAAAAGATGGTCCAAAAAATGTATGAAGAAATGCGTAAGGAACGTCAAAAATGTTCCGAAGATGCACCAAATAATATGTCTCCTAATCCGATGCTTAATAAGCCGCCACATGTGCGTCCTGAAGATGCAAAACTATTTGCTCCACCTCAAATGAATAGTCCTGTTCAAATTCCAACGGTCAAACAAGGTCCAAATATCACAGAGAATAGTAAAATGGAACCAGAGGTAGTTAAATAAATTCAATTATTTGTGTTCAAATTAATTAAGACAATATCTTTATTTAGCCTATGGAAATAGAACCTACTTTAAAGCCATCCGTTCCACCGCCTCCTAAACCAGAAAAAACTAAACCAGTTCCAACACCACCGCCGACCAAAGAACCTGGATCGGAGAGCCCTAAAAAGGCAGCCAATCCACGTAAGAATGAGCCATGGGAAAGGCCACCCTTAGAATCGCAACTTTCACCATCTTCATCGCAAATGCCGCCAGCTATCAAAGATCCAGTCCCTGTTGAACCAACAGCTGTGCCACCAAATGTCAGCTTAAATCCAAGCTTAAATATGCGTCCTCCTTCGACGACACCACAACCTCCTCCTCCTGCACCAGTATCACAGCAAAACTCTCCCATACCACATGGTTTACCTCCGCAGCCACAGCAGCAACAGGTACCACCACCACCACATACTGCCCCACAGTTGGCTGTACCTCCACCACCAAGTACAGAACCTTCGACCGCTCCTCCACCAACTCCACCAACAAGTGTGCAGCAAACTTCGGCAATTCAATCCCATCATCCACCACCACCCCAGCATCATCTGCCACCCCATATGGCTGGCCATCCATCTTTGCCAGGACACCCGAGTATGCCTCAATCTGGCTACGGTGGATATGCACCTACTGGCGGACCTCACCGGTCTCCTTACTATCCGCCACAATATGGTGGCCATCCACCACAAGCTTACGGTCAGTATCCTCCGTATCCCTATCATCAACAGTACGGACCTCCTCCGCCACCATCGCATTACATGAATACTCGTCCTCCCCACGGACCACCACTGCATTATCAAGATCATACATCTTCTCCGGGGCAACAGCAACAACCTCATGGTCCACATGAAAGCCATCATCCAGGCTATAATCCTGCTCAATTAGGAGCTACTCCTCCAATGCAACAAGGTGGTTCTTCATCTCCAATGCCAACAGGGGCTCCACCTTCTGAAGGTAATTTACAAAAATAAAACCCCATAGCTTGAAATTAATTACAAAATTGTGTGTTCTTCCTAGGTGGCAAACGCGAAATGGATGCTGATTCTGATAAAAAGGATTCTGAGTGAGAATACAAATCGATTTGCAATTTAGCAGTAATTTCCCAAAACTTAAACTTATTTTTTTATGATACAACAAAGGTGTTTTTAGAAATAATTAACAAGAACATAATATTCTTATCAAAATTAATTAAAATACTGGCATGGAAAAACAAATATCTTAAATGTGAAACTCTAACCAAATCCTATAGGGTTTGCTGTATTCTAATGAAAATACATTTGGTAATGATATAATCAAAATAGAACTTTTGATCTTGTTTATAAGTATTCTTTTCAGTAAACGTTGCATGTCAGAAAAATCAACTTGAAATTAGAAAATCTAACGGTAAAAAAGATATTTGAGTTTGTAGATAAAATCAAAGATTTAGTGCTGCAAAAAAACGAAATAATGATTAGCTTTGACGTGTCATCGTTATTTCCTAATATCCCAGTAAACACCGCTCAGTCCTCTGATATCTGAACTTTTCAAGTCGGCTTTTAAAATCAAATTAAATGATCAAAACCTTCTTCTGCGAGGTTGGCATCGCTTTGTTGATGTCGTGTTTTCCGTAGTGCATAAAGACCAAATAGAAAAAAACGTTGAAAAATTTAAATAACCAATTTTAAACAACAAAATTCACTTATGAAGTTGAAGTGTAAAGAAAAATCAAGTTCCTTGATTTAGATGTGAATATAAAAATGATACAGTTGAATTTAGTGTATTTCATAAACCAACAAGCACTATGAGAACCATTACTAGCAATTCTTTTTGCCCAATATGAATATGAATTAGCCGCGTATCACTCAATGGTTCATAGATTATGCCGTTTACCCCTGTCAATATCCAATTATAATAAAGAATACGAATATATGAAAACCACTGGTTTCAGTGAACAAATTATGGATAAAATAATCTATAAAAATACGCGGAAAGTGAAAAACTTAAACATGACAACCTTTTTCTCACAAGTAGAACAAAATAAAAGAGTAGCATTGTCCTTTGAACCTATTATAACAAATAAATTAAAACAGCTTTTTAATAATTATGAAATGGATGTGGTCTATAAAAATGGCAAAAAATTTGGCAACCAAGTAAGGTTGTGTAAAAGACAAAAAAACAACATTGAGTAAGTCAGAGATTTAAATGATTGAATGTGGTGATTGCAAACGTAAATATTATCGATAAAAAAAAAACCAAGCATAGAGACAAGATTTAAAGAACATATGAAATGTGTCCGACTTAATCAGCCACAAAAATCTGCGCACACATTTTAAATGAACATAACAACATTGAATAATTATATATAGAAGTGACACCGATAGTTTCTAGCGCCACACAATTTTATTTTTTTCGGCAATCAGATGTACTAAAAAATCCCCAGAGAGAATGGGGCTTGTCCTAGAAAATTATGTTTCCAAAAATTTGTTTTTAAAAAAGGAAATTTCACTAATACACACATAAGAAAACAAATATCAAATAAAAATAAATCGTATCGACACGTCGACATTCTTTAATAGAAAAAAAAATAACGAAATTTTACTCACACATAAAACATAAAACAAATATCAAACAAAAATAAATCGTATCGATACATCGACATCCTATAAATGAAAAAAGAAAATATGGAAATTTTACTCATACATACAAAATTACACAAATATCAAACAAAAATATTGAAAAGATAGTTGACATTATAAATGTATCCATAGTAACTCGAAACTAAAAACAAGAAATTTTTTTATTAACGACGAGAATTTGAACAAAATTAAATATTATTGTTGTATATCCTAGGCACGTTATTGCTTATAGGGCATGAAAGTTACCATTATTTCAATAGTCCTATTAGCGTAGGTGACAAGGTGATTGCTCTTTACTTTTGCTCCCTGAGTTCGTATCCCCACAGAGATTGCTATTTTTTTATATTATATTTTTTTTTGGCAATATTATGAAATGCGTAACAACAACTAGCGCCGTTTTTTGCTGAAGAAAAAGTAGAGCATAAAAGTTTATGTTCAAAATAAATTATTTAAGGTTCGTTTCAGCTAATGGCCCTTAATAAAAAAAAAGAAAAGAGTTAAGAACGAAGATGGAAGTTATCGTTTGAGTTTTATTCACCAAAACTTATCATTTGTAAATTTTATTTTCTACGGGCTTTACCATCAAATTTAAGGCTGACTTAAATTTTTAACTGAATTATACATATTTCACCCTCCCTATAAACAATTTAATACTCAGGTACAAGGCTAACGCTCGGCTAGATTTAATAGTTAAGTTTCATAACCATAAAATTTAACCGAGCGTTAACTTTTAACCTGAGTTTAAGGAACAAAGCAAAATTCGTAATAGCTCCAAAACAAGTACCTATTCGATTTGATTTCTTCTACTAAGATAGATTTTTAGAAAAAAAAATTTCAAAATCGTTGGAACCTTATAAATAAATTAAATAAAAAATTCAAAAATAAAATTGGAATGCAATTTCGTAGAAATAACTTATCAACATTCAAAACTAAAAAGTCAAAAAATTTAATGTCCCGTTTTCGAAAATTTGATTTTTGAAAAAAAGTGTTCAATTTTTTTTTTTAATCCAAAAACTATTATTTTTCCAAATTTTCTTTCTGTTTTATATTTAAACTATATATGCTCGGTTCTACGGTAGGTTAATAAAAATTTTTAAAAATTTCCATGATTAGCCAAAAACTACTATATAATTTTTTTAAACAAAATCACTGGTACCGTTTTCGAGAAAATTAAACATTTCCAAAATTGGTATATGACAGGTATCGTTATTTTTGGTAAAAAAATTAGTTCTAAAAACCCCTCTACAAAAAATGCTTCATACCAAGTTTGATGTTAATTGGTAGATCCGTTTAGCTGTAGACAGCCAGACTGATAGACAGACAAACGGAAATTCCGTGACTCATTTTTTGCATTTTCTATTATAAGCCCTGTTCCTTTGAGAGGTGGCAAAGTACTACTAGTAGTTTACTAGCGATTTTCAATGGAACGCACTTTCAACGAATTCAATACAAATCGCATCCACTCGGGAAGATTGTTATCTCAACTTGACTATATAGAGTATCATGACAAAATAAAAAGCATGTAAAAGCTACATTCTTCTAGTTTTAGGATATTAGAACCAAATATTTTATTTCAAATGGTGAAATAGAAAAATCATTGCAACTATCCAAAAACCACATTTTCTTACATTTGCGATCAAAATAGGTCTTTTTGCGGGTTTTACAAATATACTCAAATTATATTGAGTTTATTTAAACATTTTATTAATAAATATCGTTTAAATTTTAGATTAAAAAACATTTTTTTTAAATTAAAAATAAAGAAAAGTATCCAAAAATGGTACGAAAAGATTTTTTTTCCAAAATTTATCATTTTATAAAAACTTAAAATTTTCATTTACAGTTGCAAATTTGAACATAGCCGTATATCCAAAGTTCTTGTTCGCATACATAAATCAGTTTAAGCAAATAAACGAGGAAGTTTCGTATTGTATTAAAATACTCTGAAATATGTATAATAACAATAACCCTCTGTCGGCACACGGGTGTGAATTTGGCAGGACAAAAATAAAAAGTGGTCACAGAAAAGTGTCTTTATAAGGATGAAAATACATTTTTTTGGAATTGTGAATGCAGTATTTGAATTCCTTGGAAAATTCAACATCAATTTCATATATGATTCTCCATTAAATAGTGAGACCGAAAAAAGTTCTAGCGCCATGAAAAAGTATAAACCAAATTCGCAAAAAAGAGGTGTGCCTACAGAGGGTTAAAATACTTTAAAATAATGTGTAACTAGCTTACCCGTGCGAGACTTCTCGCATGCTTAAATAAAAAGAAAGTATAGGTAGGTAGGTACAAATGTAAATGCAGAGTGTGTTTTTTAAAAAGTCGAGAATTACTAAAAAACTCGTGTTTATCCCATTTAAAATACATTGGATTAGCCCCAGTTTAAGTTAAACAGCTATGAATATGGCACATTAAATTTAGCAATTCTAGCCGTGTTTTATTGGTACTCAGTATTTTACTGAGTAAACATTTTATGCTCTAAATAACAAAAAACGATTACTTTTAGTTATTTTTTATAATCCTTTATTGTTGAAGGGTAAATAATGTATATGTTAAGAAAAAAATATTCTCTGTAAACCAACAAATAAAAAACTTTTTTTTATCCTTAGCAATCATTTGTTGTTGTTTACCGTCTTAAATTTTACTGAGCTAAGTACTGAGTTACCAATAAAACACGGCTTCTAGGTTCCCTAAGTTGTACATACATTTTATAATTAACTCTATTTCAAACAGGTTGCCGCAACTAATATCTCAAACTTGGTCAATTTGAAGAACTTGAACCGATGTTGAATCATGCATTCACCACCTTAAATCGTCAATAAAAAAATTGTTGAACGTAAGGTTTCTGTCTGATTCTTACATCCGACAATTTTTCCTTTGACGATTTTTCTTTGCTGTTGTATTGGGCTTTTCCAAAAATTATCTTAGACCCATTTAATTCACACTCCATTAAATTTTATATCGCTATTCAAAAGTGGAAATTTTAAAATTCGTATCTACCTACGTGATTTAATTGTTTTTCATTTTTAATAGCCACTTATCATATTTTAGCCTAGGAAGTACCTTAACGGACCTAACACCCCTATTACGATTGTCAACTATCAATTGATAGTTGATAAATACTGAAATTTGATGTTTTAAAATCGAAATGGGGGAAAACTGGTCATTTTTTTAATGGATCTTTTCAGTTACATTTCACGGTTAGCATCATTCTTCGTTTTCAAATTTTTTTCAAAGCAAATAAGAGATCGAATTTTTTTTTAACAACTATAAATTCTTTGCTTCCGGCTACAAAGAGGTTAAGTCACAAAATTGCACTTTCGGGTTTTGATGAAAAGAGAATCAAAAACATAAATTTAGAGTAACTCTTTCTTATAAAAATAAGAGGATCAATGCTCAAAAATTCATCGATTTTCAACTTCAATCGGATTTTCTGGTAAACTATCATTTATGTAAGTCCTTTTTACCCAGGGGCAAAGAATTGATAGTTGACAATCGTAGTAGGGGTGCAACACTTACGCCCCTATAGCACGCAAAGAGCAAATGAAGGGTCCAGGGGAAAAACGGCACATGTCCACTTTTTGTCAAAAATAAACGAATGATGAGGTCTTTGTAGTATTTACTGACCACTATCTGATGGCATCCTTACTTTTATAAAACAAATTTAAGCCTTGCTGAAAAAATAAATAAATTGTGTGCTTTAAGTACTAAGTTGTATGGAGAACAAAATTTAAAAATGCATTTTTCTCGAAATGAGTTGGAACGGACTTGTGCTGTTTTTCCCCTGGAGCCTTCAAATATTACGGCCTTTTTCTTATGTACATTATGTATATACTATATATGTACATACAAAGGTACACTTCCCAGACTTTTCCTGGCAAATGGAAGATGAAATGTTCCTACGGAATATGTTCATACATATATGTACCTACTTACAAAAAATCTTGAAAAAAAACCATAGGTGTGTTTTTTTGTTTATCTATGTTGATTTTTGAAATCCATGCAAATATTTGGCACGACTGTACATAAACTTTGGCAGCTGTCTGTCAGAAAAGTTGCTTTTGTTTTTTTAATATTAACTCCGCAGTGGAAGGCCATTACATCCATGATGGATGCAAACAAATTTTTTCACAAAAAAAAAAACAAAAACCATAGCATGGCATCCATTTTGGATTCAAAAAATTTCACAAAAAACCAAAAATCAAAACTGACAGTTCTGATTCTGAAAAAAACAGAATTTCTCTTCTGGTTTTAAAAACAGAATCAGAAGCAGAATCACTCACACATTCATAGATTTAAATGTTAGCAGTACAAAATGTTTGCAGCACAAAAACAAATGAAGTTTGGTGCGATTACACATATATGTGGCACATGTTAAACTTCAGATTCTTCGGAATAAAAAAAAACTGTTCAATTGGGATTCTGAATCGAAGAACAATTCCGGATTGCCAATTAAAAACGCCATTAAACGTTTGTTATTGTTTTGTTTCTGGCGTTGTTTTTTTTTCATAAAGGGAAATTCCAAAAACTATCTTTGTCTTTTCCTTTTCTAATTTGACATATCTCGGCAGGGAAAATGTAAACAAAAAACATATTGTCACACACACTTACAACAAACACTGTGTGTTCGAAATCATTTAACCACAAAAACTTTTATATTTCGCGATTGTTTTCAAATTTAAAGTTTTTATTTCCGATTAATTAAAAAAAATTAATTAATTTTACATATTTATTTTGGAAAACACGAACTAAATTCACAAAACTCTATCACAATTCGCGCCTCCTTTTGTTTGTTTATGTCTTCACCATCCCAGCTATAGCTGTACATTTTTTTTTTCTTTTTTTTCTGTTTTCTTTTGACTATTTTCTTATACTGACAATCGTTGGAAGTTCCCCACTGAACTTATTCCAAAGATCCTGTCAAAAGCGATGAACACTTCCACTTTCCAATCATTTTGGAAACATCTTATGTAGAAGTGTTCAATGATCTGAAAGAATAATTAAAATAAAGGTAGGACCGCACTTGATGTTGAAGGAACTACGCTAAGTACACCAAAGTAAAAAATAAGCAAAATATTTTGTATCTTTCATTGGTTATCGGAACTACACTATGTGGAATATAATTATTCCTATCAAAATATCGTATTATGTGATAAATGAATAAAATAAATCAATTATTTGTATTTGACGAATTCGACGGAAGAAATAGCCCAACTTTCTACTTTTTCATCTGTCGTATCCTTTGACATTGGTTGTCAACAATAGATCAGTTCGATTTTCTGTTTCGGAGTGCACACCGGGGAATTTCAGAACTAAGAACTGTGTTCTTTTCTTTTCTGATTTTATGAATTGTGAACTTTAGTTGTTTATTTGTGAAGAAAATGTAATAAAAGTAACATTTAATGATATATCTAATAAATTATATCAATTAAATACTAAAATTCTGTTGTAGAGTTCAATTTTACTATGCCAAAGTCATATCTACAAATGATAATCTGTTATTAAAAATTGTTTTTAACTGAAGAGCAAGTACATACATAAAGTCTAGTAGCGTATTTTATTAAAAAAAAAGAACAACGATAATAGTTAACAATTTCTTGCATCAGAACTTCCTTAGTGCACATTCATCGAGAAAATATCGAACACACCTTGGAATTTAAAGTGAGCTGTCAAAAAGCAATCCGTCATGCAACGTTTTCTTTGGGTCACCCCTTTCTGTCCCATCCTTCAATTTCAACGGATTAATTGACACAACGGGTGGAACGGATTCTATGGGTTGGGGCCTTTAATTTCAAATTAATCTTTCGATCCATTTTACCTCGATGAGGATTAGCAATTTACCATTAACCATTTGACATTCAAAATGAAATAGTTTACGAAAATATCTTATTTGGATTTTAGTGAAAACATGATATAAGGCACTTAAATACAAAATAAAACTTTTGAGTGATATTTTTTTTACGGATTTGACTACCCAGAACCTCAAAAGTTGGCATTTTCAATTTGTGTGCCAAAAATGAAAGAAAAATGTATAACTAATGTTACATGTAACAGGGCTGTTTAGGTACTGCCTAAAACAGAAATAATTCTCCTTTTTTCAACTTTTTTAACCCAATTCCTGTTTGATTAGACTGAAACTGTGTAGTTTTTTTTTTTACAAAAAAGAGAGCCCCTCTTGCAAATTTCTGCCCAAAAATTTCTTCGGACAAAAGTCTGAAATCTTTCAAAAGCTAGTGCCTTCTTTTTTTCTTTTAATAAATGATAATTTTGTCCTAAAAGAGTTTGCGTACTTTTGCACAATTTTTTCTTTCTCTGAGAGGATTTCATCCCCACTTCTAAAATTTGACAGGTTTCATATTTTTGTCCAAACTTATCTGCAATTTGTTTGTATAATAATGCTTAAAATGTTAACCATCAGAATTTTTAAGCAAATCGGAGAATTTACTCGCCTAATGAACGCCCCTGATGATACGAACTAATGATATACGAACACCCCTAATGTGAACAGGAACACGCCATGTCAAACATTTCCAAATTCATTGGAAAGTGGTAAAAAGTCATTTTAAAATTCATTTTGGCTGGAATATTATTTTTTAAACAAATTAAGATTTCTTAAAAATTATAAACATTTAAATATTTATATTTTGCCAGATTCTGGCGGCAGAAATTCGCCTTTTTTTAAGATATAATTTATTAAAATCTGTTCGGTGTAAGTCCCGGTAAAGGGTGTTCGACAACCGTAATAATATATACTAGCTTACCCGTGCGAGACTTCTCGCATGCTTAAATAAAAAGAAAGTATAGGTAGGTAGGTACAAATGTAAATGCAGAGTGTGTTTTTTAAAAAGTCGAGAATTACTAAAAAACTCGTGTTTATCCCATTTAAAATACATTGGATTAGCCCCAGTTTAAGTTAAACAGCTATGAATATGGCACATTAAATTTAGCAATTCTAGCCGTGTTTTATTGGTACTCAGTATTTTACTGAGTAAACATTTTATGCTCTAAATAACAAAAAACGATTACTTTTAGTTATTTTTTATAATCCTTTATTGTTGAAGGGTAAATAATGTATATGTTAAGAAAAAAATATTCTCTGTAAACCAACAAATAAAAAACTTTTTTTTATCCTTAGCAATCATTTGTTGTTGTTTACCGTCTTAAATTTTACTGAGCTAAGTACTGAGTTACCAATAAAACACGGCTTCTAGGTTCCCTAAGTTGTACATACATTTTATAATTAACTCTATTTCAAACAGGTTGCCGCAACTAATATCTCAAACTTGGTCAATTTGAAGAACTTGAACCGATGTTGAATCATGCATTCACCACCTTAAATCGTCAATAAAAAAATTGTTGAACGTAAGGTTTCTGTCTGATTCTTACATCCGACAATTTTTCCTTTGACGATTTTTCTTTGCTGTTGTATTGGGCTTTTCCAAAAATTATCTTAGACCCATTTAATTCACACTCCATTAAATTTTATATCGCTATTCAAAAGTGGAAATTTTAAAATTCGTATCTACCTACGTGATTTAATTGTTTTTCATTTTTAATAGCCACTTATCATATTTTAGCCTAGGAAGTACCTTAACGGACCTAACACCCCTATTACGATTGTCAACTATCAATTGATAGTTGATAAATACTGAAATTTGATGTTTTAAAATCGAAATGGGGGAAAACTGGTCATTTTTTTAATGGATCTTTTCAGTTACATTTCACGGTTAGCATCATTCTTCGTTTTCAAATTTTTTTCAAAGCAAATAAGAGATCGAATTTTTTTTTAACAACTATAAATTCTTTGCTTCCGGCTACAAAGAGGTTAAGTCACAAAATTGCACTTTCGGGTTTTGATGAAAAGAGAATCAAAAACATAAATTTAGAGTAACTCTTTCTTATAAAAATAAGAGGATCAATGCTCAAAAATTCATCGATTTTCAACTTCAATCGGATTTTCTGGTAAACTATCATTTATGTAAGTCCTTTTTACCCAGGGGCAAAGAATTGATAGTTGACAATCGTAGTAGGGGTGCAACACTTACGCCCCTATAGCACGCAAAGAGCAAATGAAGGGTCCAGGGGAAAAACGGCACATGTCCACTTTTTGTCAAAAATAAACGAATGATGAGGTCTTTGTAGTATTTACTGACCACTATCTGATGGCATCCTTACTTTTATAAAACAAATTTAAGCCTTGCTGAAAAAATAAATAAATTGTGTGCTTTAAGTACTAAGTTGTATGGAGAACAAAATTTAAAAATGCATTTTTCTCGAAATGAGTTGGAACGGACTTGTGCTGTTTTTCCCCTGGAGCCTTCAAATATTACGGCCTTTTTCTTATGTACATTATGTATATACTATATATGTACATACAAAGGTACACTTCCCAGACTTTTCCTGGCAAATGGAAGATGAAATGTTCCTACGGAATATGTTCATACATATATGTACCTACTTACAAAAAATCTTGAAAAAAAACCATAGGTGTGTTTTTTTGTTTATCTATGTTGATTTTTGAAATCCATGCAAATATTTGGCACGACTGTACATAAACTTTGGCAGCTGTCTGTCAGAAAAGTTGCTTTTGTTTTTTTAATATTAACTCCGCAGTGGAAGGCCATTACATCCATGATGGATGCAAACAAATTTTTTCACAAAAAAAAAAACAAAAACCATAGCATGGCATCCATTTTGGATTCAAAAAATTTCACAAAAAACCAAAAATCAAAACTGACAGTTCTGATTCTGAAAAAAACAGAATTTCTCTTCTGGTTTTAAAAACAGAATCAGAAGCAGAATCACTCACACATTCATAGATTTAAATGTTAGCAGTACAAAATGTTTGCAGCACAAAAACAAATGAAGTTTGGTGCGATTACACATATATGTGGCACATGTTAAACTTCAGATTCTTCGGAATAAAAAAAAACTGTTCAATTGGGATTCTGAATCGAAGAACAATTCCGGATTGCCAATTAAAAACGCCATTAAACGTTTGTTATTGTTTTGTTTCTGGCGTTGTTTTTTTTTCATAAAGGGAAATTCCAAAAACTATCTTTGTCTTTTCCTTTTCTAATTTGACATATCTCGGCAGGGAAAATGTAAACAAAAAACATATTGTCACACACACTTACAACAAACACTGTGTGTTCGAAATCATTTAACCACAAAAACTTTTATATTTCGCGATTGTTTTCAAATTTAAAGTTTTTATTTCCGATTAATTAAAAAAAATTAATTAATTTTACATATTTATTTTGGAAAACACGAACTAAATTCACAAAACTCTATCACAATTCGCGCCTCCTTTTGTTTGTTTATGTCTTCACCATCCCAGCTATAGCTGTACATTTTTTTTTTCTTTTTTTTCTGTTTTCTTTTGACTATTTTCTTATACTGACAATCGTTGGAAGTTCCCCACTGAACTTATTCCAAAGATCCTGTCAAAAGCGATGAACACTTCCACTTTCCAATCATTTTGGAAACATCTTATGTAGAAGTGTTCAATGATCTGAAAGAATAATTAAAATAAAGGTAGGACCGCACTTGATGTTGAAGGAACTACGCTAAGTACACCAAAGTAAAAAATAAGCAAAATATTTTGTATCTTTCATTGGTTATCGGAACTACACTATGTGGAATATAATTATTCCTATCAAAATATCGTATTATGTGATAAATGAATAAAATAAATCAATTATTTGTATTTGACGAATTCGACGGAAGAAATAGCCCAACTTTCTACTTTTTCATCTGTCGTATCCTTTGACATTGGTTGTCAACAATAGATCAGTTCGATTTTCTGTTTCGGAGTGCACACCGGGGAATTTCAGAACTAAGAACTGTGTTCTTTTCTTTTCTGATTTTATGAATTGTGAACTTTAGTTGTTTATTTGTGAAGAAAATGTAATAAAAGTAACATTTAATGATATATCTAATAAATTATATCAATTAAATACTAAAATTCTGTTGTAGAGTTCAATTTTACTATGCCAAAGTCATATCTACAAATGATAATCTGTTATTAAAAATTGTTTTTAACTGAAGAGCAAGTACATACATAAAGTCTAGTAGCGTATTTTATTAAAAAAAAAGAACAACGATAATAGTTAACAATTTCTTGCATCAGAACTTCCTTAGTGCACATTCATCGAGAAAATATCGAACACACCTTGGAATTTAAAGTGAGCTGTCAAAAAGCAATCCGTCATGCAACGTTTTCTTTGGGTCACCCCTTTCTGTCCCATCCTTCAATTTCAACGGATTAATTGACACAACGGGTGGAACGGATTCTATGGGTTGGGGCCTTTAATTTCAAATTAATCTTTCGATCCATTTTACCTCGATGAGGATTAGCAATTTACCATTAACCATTTGACATTCAAAATGAAATAGTTTACGAAAATATCTTATTTGGATTTTAGTGAAAACATGATATAAGGCACTTAAATACAAAATAAAACTTTTGAGTGATATTTTTTTTACGGATTTGACTACCCAGAACCTCAAAAGTTGGCATTTTCAATTTGTGTGCCAAAAATGAAAGAAAAATGTATAACTAATGTTACATGTAACAGGGCTGTTTAGGTACTGCCTAAAACAGAAATAATTCTCCTTTTTTCAACTTTTTTAACCCAATTCCTGTTTGATTAGACTGAAACTGTGTAGTTTTTTTTTTTTACAAAAAAGAGAGCCCCTCTTGCAAATTTCTGCCCAAAAATTTCTTCGGACAAAAGTCTGAAATCTTTCAAAAGCTAGTGCCTTCTTTTTTTCTTTTAATAAATGATAATTTTGTCCTAAAAGAGTTTGCGTACTTTTGCACAATTTTTTCTTTCTCTGAGAGGATTTCATCCCCACTTCTAAAATTTGACAGGTTTCATATTTTTGTCCAAACTTATCTGCAATTTGTTTGTATAATAATGCTTAAAATGTTAACCATCAGAATTTTTAAGCAAATCGGAGAATTTACTCGCCTAATGAACGCCCCTGATGATACGAACTAATGATATACGAACACCCCTAATGTGAACAGGAACACGCCATGTCAAACATTTCCAAATTCATTGGAAAGTGGTAAAAAGTCATTTTAAAATTCATTTTGGCTGGAATATTATTTTTTAAACAAATTAAGATTTCTTAAAAATTATAAACATTTAAATATTTATATTTTGCCAGATTCTGGCGGCAGAAATTCGCCTTTTTTTAAGATATAATTTATTAAAATCTGTTCGGTGTAAGTCCCGGTAAAGGGTGTTCGACAACCGTAATAATATATATGATGATGATATGGCCATATTGTATGAACTTGATCCTTACCTACTCTTGCATTATGCGGTTTAAGAAAATAGTAAGTATATGCCACAGTGCATGTGGACAACATTCAAATAATGTGAACTACAACTTTGGCCTAGATGTTATTACAAAAAGCACCCTAATCAAAATTAAATAAACACTTCTTGTCGTTAATAAAAACAAAAAAAAAAAAAACAAAATCCTTTCAAATATATGTACATAAGAATCAAACATTCAAAAATAAATATTCAATTCAAAATATTACAAAAATTAAAAATAAATTCAATTTGAATATTACAGAAACAAAAAATAAACAAACACACTACTAACACAAAACAAAACTAATACAAATACACCAAATATAAATAATATTGTAGTTGTGGTTACTTAGTAACCAAAAGTCCTTTTCAGGAATTTTTCGGCCATCGAATACACAATCCCCAAAACGATTGTGGCGCCACTCCTCGAATGATTGTGGCGCCATCCCTTTTTTGTTTTTTCCGGTGTCACTTCTATATATAATTATTCAATGATCGAACTATTGGATGCATTTGAATCTTTTTACATACAAAAAGTCAAAAATGGAATTAATTTAGGCAAAGGCAATATTGAGTCTTGCCTACTTAACCTAATTTGCCAAAGACAAAATTAAAAGAAGAAAAGTTGCTACCAAACAAAGCTTAGTGGCGATTGCTGCTGATGGAGTGCATACGCTCTGAAATACATTCAGGTTAGTTACGTTTTTCATTAAATGTAGTGCTTTTTGTTAAAAAAAAAGTTAAACAAATGTGTATCGACTCAAGTGAAGTCAAAATAATGTGTTATTAAATTATAAAAATACAATTTATTAGACTTCATATCGTTCAACGTCGAACTGTTATCCTTGAGGATGAGCACTTGATAGAAGGGTAGATTTTATGTTGTTTTAACAAAGCTTCTAAGTAATCCCTCAAATACAAACTATTTCAAGAAAAAAGTATTTGATCTCACCTGTCCTCAAGCAATTTTTGAACAACTTCCATGCACTTATACAAGAGGAAAGCAGAAAGCATTGGTGACTTTGGTGGCTTTCATCAAAGTTTATCGTTTGGCCACTAGGAGGTTGCGATACTCTTTTTGTCATAAAAAAGGCAGTTAAAAAAAGAAAAACAAAATTAGAAAATATTAAGCATTTTTATTATTGTTTGATAAATTCACAAGCGTTTACTCTATATATATATATGTATGGTATATATTTTATTATTGGTTAACATTATTATAATTTTTTAAATCTTTATATATCACAAAATCTAAACACAAAAATAACGCACTTTCAAAAAGAGTAGGTACATTACCCAGCAGTCGATTAATTTAATTAAAATTTGCCATCGTTGTTGAAACAAAGCTAGTAGAAAAAATTTTACTTAAAAAAGAAAAAAAATATTTATAATATATGTAATTTGTATATATAACTGTAAAAAGTTAGTGTAAAAAAATTCTCTCTTCTTAAGAAAACATATGCTTTTCATATTTTTTTTGTAACTCATCATAAGTTATTGTTGGCTTTATATCATCGCTCAAAGCAAGCTCGGCATTTTGCTCTTCAGATTTTTTCTTAGCTCTTTCAAAGGCCTCAATTATGCTTGATCTAAAAATTAATGTCGTTTGTTAGTAGTTAGTAGAAATCAAAAATGATGTATGTATTAAAAATGTACCTAAACAATTTTTGGTGTAAAATATACGCACTCACATGACCAGCATTCAAATATCTTACTTCGACACCAGGCCAAATTTCTTCCAAACTTGAACAACCTTCTCGTGGTACGTATGCATCATTCTTTGCACAAATAGCTATAATCAATGATGTATCGATTGGCACAGAAAAGTTCTTCAGATGTGTGCATTCATCCATTACACCGCGCATAAATTGTAAAGCTTCTCGTTCCCACCAATTTGTTTTTGTTATATCAATTTTTTCATTGGTTTCTTGAGTTGCTCGTGGATAAATATAATCCATAAGTTTGGTCAGAGGCGACGATGAAGATGGTTGTTTAAAGTTTTTCTTATAAATATCTAAATCTTTTATCTCACTCACATTTTCATCATTATCATCATCACTTTTAGTGATTTTTGATTTTTTATTTGGAGCGTTAGCTTCAGCTTCAGTCAAATTTGATATCTCATATTTATTAGCAGACATTGATTTGCCTTGCAATTGTTTATTCAAGTCATGGGTGTTTTCTTTGTTGACTCTTAAAAAGCCACTCGATTCAATAAATTTAAACTCGTTGTTTTCGTCTACGGGACTTTTGATATTCAGATCATCTTTCATAAGTTTTACATCTTTTATATCTTCTTTGAGTTCATTCATGGATTGACTGAAATCTTTGATAAACTTTTTGCCAGCGGCAAATGCATCATCGATTATGGTAACCATTTTTGAGAGACGTTCTCGGTAGATACCGTCAGCAAAGTATTGAGTTTCCAGCATATCCCAATTTATAGAATGACTCATGACGCCCTGTAAAAACAAATACACACAAAATGTTAGATGTTAATTTGATTTGATAAAAAAAACACTGCCATTCACTAGGATTGCACCACAAATTTTGAAAGTGATTTTCGCTCTTTATACCTAATGGCATTTTTTTACCGGGAAACATTTATTACCTGTTTGAAGGTACATGTATTTGCCAGAAGAAAGTCATAAAATAAAGGTTAATTAGAAAAGAGTATTGAAATCTTTTTAATTTTAAACTTTCATATTCGCTGTCATTATACATTTTAATTAAGTATTTTTCACGGACTTATCGAGATAGTTAAAACTTTTTTCATATAAAATATGTCGATATGGAACGTTTGGTCGGTCCAATTTACTCTAAGCCGCAGCTACAAAAAACAGAGTATACTTTTGGGTTTTGTAAGTGTACTTTATTCTTTAGTGACCTTAAATTTGTCGTATTTCCGCTGACGGTGGTTTGAAAATCGACTTTATCCCATAGAAGGATTAAATCCTTCCAATCCCTTCAGAAACACCTTTTCTATATGAAAGAAGGGCCCGTTCTACATTTTCGTTTTAAATATCATGTGTAGATTATGTTTTTGGTTCTAAAACCGTTCCTTGAAGCTGTTACCATTGTTTAATAAAACTTCGTCTACCGTTTTCAACTCATCTTGGAGATGGTTTTGGTCACAAATAGCAGATACAACAGCATTGAAATTGGATGGATGATAATGAGATACAGCATGCAGATATCTATCAGTATGCGTGTCCTAGTGTTTCATCTTGATTGTTAACAACTCTTAAGCTAAAGTGTTGCTTTCTTCAATTCCCATGCTGAATTTGATTTTTGGGTGCACCGAGTTCAAGTATTTAAAAAATGTATCTATCTCATTTTTGTTGAGGATACAAAAAGTATATATGTTTATACATTCTTTTATGTGCACATTAGTAAACAAATATGTAACATCAAAACTGACCATAACTTAATTTTCTTTCATGCGAATGTCATTTACATAGAATTCACTGAGGAAGTGCGATTTTCGATCAAAAGATTGAGTCGAATAGCTAGTTCTTTTGCTATGAGATAAGACTGTGAGTCTATTTGGCTGACTATTGGCCTCAAAGAGACTTCCGTTTTATGAATGTTCGGAAGACCATATAATTTAGGTGGTTGTGGGCAAAAAGGTATATTTGTTTTGTTTTATACAATGCCTGAGGTGTTTTCTTGCATACTACGCTTTCCGACCCTTGAATCAAAGATGCCCTCTCTTATGATCTTGGCCAAGAATAATCTAACGTTTTACTTTTCATACGACTTAACTAGAATCCCATAGAAATCTTCCTTGTTTGGCCATTCTTCTTTTCTGTTGATGCATGGGCACAGATCAGCGTGATTGTGACTTAAAGTCACAACCACTATTTCTGTTCCCTTTTCAAGAAGCTTATTAAGCTTATTAATTGATTTTAGAAAATTCCAATTTATGACTTTCTTTTGGGAAAATACATCTGTCTACTTAGAGGAAGTAAATGTTTTCTCATTAAAAAGTAATCTTACGAGTACAAGCATACATCACGAAAATCGGTCACAAAAAATACTCTGCCTAGTGATTGATAGTATATTTGTATGTACCGTAGTAAATACGGCAGATGCTGTTGACCAAGATAAACAAGGAACCAAAACAAGAGGTTTTGGCCAATTTGTAGCTGCTAAAGATGCCATCTAAAAGAAAAAAAAAATGGTTTATTAGATTAAATAACTCCATTCTTCCATTAAATTTGATTATTTTTTACATGACCACCCATAGACATTCCGGTTATTCCTAAAGGACCATAACCATTTCGTTCACACCAATGCAATAGCACAAGGCACTCAAGTATAAGGCAACCACCCATGACAAAAATATCAGAAACATTTCGCAAGTTCGATCGTCTGTGAAAATTAAATTTGTTATTCTTTCGTTACTATTGGTTTTCTTTTATATATTTACACTTGGTTCTCAGGTTTTCTTAATCCATAAAAAGGATTCTCCAAAATAATACCACCAATATTAGCTTCCCTTAGCAATGGTTTGGCAATGAAATTTCTCCTTCGCCAATAAAACTATTGAATTTAATTATTAGTTTAGATTTTAATATCCTAAAAATGAAAATACATACATGATCTCCAGTGCCAGCTAAGTGAATGCACATTGGTTTGTGCTTTTCGTCAGCCCATTTAGTTGGCAATATTACTTGAAAATGGGCTTTCTGAGATGCTTTCGGCACAAGTCCAGGTAAATGAAACTCAAAAGGAGTTTTAAAATTACCTTCGAGAATCGTACAATCTGGGTAGTTTGCTTTTTTGGTTATCTCAATTGGATAATCGGGCGGTACGAGTTTAAAACATGTCTCCCGCCGTGACATGATTTTTCGGAATTCAAAAAGTCTAGAAAGAAGATTAAAATTTCTTCATTTGTACAATAAATAAAAAGTCAGATTTATATTTACCTTTGTAGGTTTTCTGGTTTACCCCATCCTTTTTCAAAGAATCTCGTTATCAATAGTCGACGATAAATATGATCGAGGCGACTAGGTGGCATTATGGTGCCGTTGTCTTAACAATATAGATATGATTTGTGTATATATTTTTATTTTTGTGCTTTAAGTTATTTCATAAAAATATTCTATTTAGGAAATAAAGAACCGGAATATTAGTCAACAAAATTTAAGAAATTGTCTTATACTAAAACCAAATCATTTTGAATTCTGTCTCGATACTTTTTTATAGAAATACTTAAGATATTGACATCAGCAATTGTGAATTTTGTTACTGCGATTTATATCACTGGATAAATTTTACGAAAAGTTAATAAACTTTTAGTTAAAAAAAAACATTAAAAATAAGCGATTTGTAATGCACTATTCCCAAATGTTTTGTTCTAGACATTAACTGAAGATAATTCGTTAAAGATTTATCGTCGGCATGAATGAGAGGTCATATCAAATACGTACATAGTGTTCAGTAACGGAACTAAGCGGTTTCCTTGAGGTACACCAGTTACTTACATAAAATTGTTTTACTAATAAAGTAATGAAGTTTTGTGATACAATTTGTCAAAAGCTTAACTGAAATAAGTACCTTAACACACAATTTACCTACTTCCATTTTTCAATACATAATGAAATTAAATGAAACAAGTTTGTAACGGTAGACTTATTTTGCACGAAATCTTTTTGACTGCCATTAATGACAGGTCAAAAAACGTAGAATTGTATCTTCCTTGGTTTTCTCCAATCTCATTCTTTTTATCTAAAATCCAAGCTGGGGCCCTATTTTGTAAAACGATAATTGTTGAAACTGCTTGGTACGCGTGAAGTTGGTACGCTTGAAAAGAAAAATTGTTTTTAATTTTTATCTGGCAATATTTTCAACCATGCATTATCGTTTTACTAAATCGCTCTATGTCGTGACTATCGTTGTCCTGGGTATCGTTGTTTTGCCTTTCGTTTCGTAATACGAAATAGGGCCCCTGGTATTTTTATATTCTTAAGGATGAAACAAGAATCGACACCTACAGTAAAAAAAAATTACTCACTAACATAGCAAATTAAATGTAAAAAGGGAAGTAAGTAATATATTATTCTTTTAAAATGAATTTCTGACTTCGAAAATATTTCGCTATCCTCAAGTTGGTAAAGCTTAAAAGTAAACCCGAACGTTGATCAAAATCAAAATAACCGTTTTCAATCCGTAAGGATTTAATTTTCGTTTTCAAAGTCGAATGAAAATCAGAATAGTCGTGATAGTGTTAGGCAGAGTTAAGGCTATATGAGAGTTTACTGAAACCGTGCAGAAGACAAGATCCAGTATTTTATTGCAGAAGTTATGAAACCATTATATTCACCCCTGTTCTGATTTACGCTCCGAATTGAATTCGTTACCGAAATTGAATTTTTCACAGATTTAAAAATAGTGTACAAAATTCGTAACGAAATGAAGACGTCAAAAAAATAAAGTAATAGCTACTCCATAGTATTTTAGAATAGCAGAATTAGCAAGAATTAAACACGAATTGAAATGTGGATGACTACTTTTTTTTAAAACGAAAGTATTGCTGGCGTAAACGAAAATCAGAACAGGTGTGATTGACTTAATCCGCATGAAGTCAATTCGTTCATAACTGAATGTGAGAATTTGCAATCTGCAGTTTTAAATTAAAACCAATAAAATGGTATGAAACAATTAATTTATATTTTAACTACTACTTAAAATATAAATTAATTGTTTCATACCATTTGATTGGTTTTAATTTAAGTAAATAATATAATTATATATTAAAATAGTAAGTTAGCCCATTTGCTCATACTATTCACAAATTCTAACCTTAGATAGGTCGAACATAGCTCTAGTGTTTCAAAAAATGTGTGTTGTAAATATTACCATCTGTAGATGGTTAATGCTAATTAATTTGAATAAATTTATATTTAATTGATAATTTATTTCCTTTTTACTACACACATCAATTTTTGAAGCCGCGTTCTTTCTTTTTTGGCCAATAAAATACTTTAAGGGCCAGTTGTACAAATATTCAATCCGTAAATCAGCAACTTTTATCTTCTGAAATTAGTAGTAAAGCTAAGGTTTAGCACTGGTTGAAGGTCAATATATGAAAAAATAGCCACATCCATGCTTGAACCGAAGTTGACCCGCAGCTAATCCGTCAAAATCGGCGAGTTAAATTCCTGAACCAAGGCTGATCCACGTTTGTACAACTGGCACTAAGTAGAACATAAAATCCTTAAGTTCTACTATTTCTTCCCCCTAAGTTATGTTAAACTAAGAGGAATTTATGTATGACACAATTTGAAGTTCGTGCAAACTGCTATGTTGAACTTAAATGTTTATGTTTCACATAAAGATTTAAAGACTCAAATGCAAATGGGCCTTACATTTGAACTCAAAGAAAAAAAATATAAAATTATTTAAATTTTGAAAACAATAGTTGCAATGACAACTAGAAAATTAAAAGAGGAGTAGTTTATATTTATGAAGTTTTTGTTTAAGTTATAGTGGAGTAACTAAAGCTCAAAAATTGGCAATATTAGGGAACCCGGCCGAACAGCTTAGATTTTGATGATCTTTTTTTTCAAACGTCGGTAATTAAAAATACTTTAAAGTCTATAGATTAAAAATTGCCGGTGTTGCCGTTTTGATTTTTTAAATTTAATTGAAGATTTTTGTGAACAAAAACAAATTTTTTTCAAAAATTTTCTTAAATTTCATAAATTAATTGATGCCAAAAGATTGTCTAGGAAATTCAAGGAAAAAAAATATATGGGAGTGAGGGACAATCTTCCATCGTTCAAGCGATAGATGCAATTTTCTTATTAATTGACTTCAAACACAAAAAAAAATATTTGAACACAACGGCAACACCTACAATATTCAAATAAACATTTTTTAAAAGCTGGAAGCTTAGTCATATATGTAAAATTAAAATTAAGTTAATTGAATGAACGGCTTTTGAAAGAATGGTAATTGAACTCAGATTTTTGAAAAAAAAAAAATTATTGAAAAAATTTTAACATGTCGTTTTTTAAACTTGGTCGTAATATAAAATGCATTTTTTTTCAAATTTTTATTTATTATGATTTCAAATTATAAAAGGAAATGTCAATATGTATTACGGTTTATGAAAAAAATTAAAAAGTATTTCATTTTCGAAGAACTTTTTTTAATAAAAGTTTTGAAAAAAATGTAACTTATTTTTTTTTAAAGTTCAACATCTAAACATAAAATTATTTTTTATTCATTTAATAACCCTTACTGTTGAAAGTTAAATAGCAAAAATTTAAAGTTCCTATTTACCACAGTCTTTGAGAAAATTAATTATTTCAATGCAAAAATTCAGTTTTAATAAAAAAGAAACCATTGAAATTGAAGTAATTTTTCATTTTTTTTTTCAAAAGTGTGGTATATTTTACCTTTTTTGCTTCGAAATTCAACTGATAATATTTATGGCCAAAAATTTATTTTAAATAAATTCATATTTTATTAGAAAAAGTTTGGAAAAAAGTCATTTTAAATTTTTCTAATAACATTTTTTTTTTTAATTCTGAGTTTGAGGACCGTTTTTTCAAAAAGTCTTTATTAAATTTAGTGGATTTAAATTTAAGAGATAAGAATGAGCTTCTGGCTTTTTAAAAAAGTATTTTAGAATATTGTAGGTGTTGCCGTTGTTTTCAAAATATTTTTTTTGTGTTTGAGGTCAGAATGTTAGAAAATTGCATTTATCGCTTAAACGATGGAAGATTGTCCCTTACTGCCTTTTATATATTTTCCTTAAATTACCTAGAGAATCTTTTGCTATCATTTGTTTAAGAAATTTAAGCAAAAAAATGGTTTTGTTAAAAAAAAATTAATTTTAATTTTAAAAAACAATACGGCAACACCGGCAATTTTTAATCTATAGACTTTAAAGTATTTTTAATAACCTACGTTTGAAAAAAAAATCGTCAAAATCAGAGCTGTTCGGCCGGGTTCCCTAATATCTTGTATTAGATACTCTACTATTAAATTACTTTATCTAACAGACAGTTCATTAAAAGATGATAAGTCTGCATCATACATTTTAATTTGCGCTTTAGAAGTATTCTAGATCACAGTGAAGCCGTTGCGAAATTTTAACCAAATTAAGTTTGTTATTTTCATCGACTACTTGAATCGACTAGCATTTGTGGTAGACCACCCAAGTTTGTTTTTGTTTACTCAGTTTCTTTCATTTCCTTCTCTAAATTATATTTTTAAGCCAGTAATTTAATGGTTAGAAAAGGGGTTGAGTAATTCATTAGGGATTTTTACCCTCTATGTCACTAATTCCCTATTCCATTTCCTACATGGTGTGTTGTGTTATCACTGCTTCTAATCCCAACCTAACCTATATATTTTTAATGAATGCAATAACAAAAGTTAATTGACAGCAAGTCATAACATTTAAAATAATTCTTTTCGTCCATACATATAAAATCTACATAAATGTACTGTAGGTCTGTTCTATCTAACAGAGTAGTCACGAATCACGATAGGGAATAAATTTGAATTCATAAAACTTGTTTCCATTTGCTACACGAGCGCTTTTATTTTTATTGCATTCAATTAACAACACAAGGCTGCATGCAGTTATTCAATTTGCACCCATTTGCAAAGACCGAACAAGATTTTGATTTTGCATGATAAAAAAAGGAGACACAAATTGCTAACAAAAATTTGTTAGGTCACAGAACCTTACTAATTACTGATAAGATTCTCGATTCTCAGTAAAACAAAAGAAGATCAAAGTGAAACCCTATAAAACTAACGACCACCCTGGCTTGTTGCTACGCCTTTATTAAAGTCAATAAACTTGTGATTGATTTATCTAATAGATTCCATCACAAACAAATTTTATTTACTTAATCAATAAAGTTGTATACAAAAAGTGAGGTTACAATCTTCATTCTAATCTTAAAATGCTATCAATTTAAATGCCTACCCGCCCAATAAACACATCCCCGGCTTAGATTTAATTCGCAAATAGGCAACTACACAAAAATTAGTGTTCGTTGCATCTTATCGTCTAATCTTTCTAATCTTCACAAATAGTATCAAATTTGCATGATAAACAAAAAATTTAACACCAGCAAAGTAAACTAATTTCAACCAATCAATGAAGTTTGATCTAGATTTCTGTAGAATTTACATCTAAAGTTATATTGCGCTTATTTATCTAGTGATGTAATTTGTAATAGTTACGTAAAAAAAATAAAATTAATTATGTCTTCAATGGAGTCATTACAATTAATAATTTATAAAAAAATTAAAATTTAAATATTGATAAGATAGAAATGGTTTTAGCAAAGTCAGAACTTAAAAGCACTTGAAAAAAGCACGCACAAATTGAAATAATGTACTACAAAGTAACAATAATAAACAAAATAACAATATTCTTGTACTATGTGTACTGTCAACTGTCAAACAAAAACAACAAAACTGATAAGAATTGGAATATCGAATTGGAAAATTGAATATAGACTATTGAACAAACTTTCCAATGTACTATTTTTAATTCTAAGGGGAAATTTTATCACTTGTAACAAGAGGTCTGCATGAGTTGTTTTGATAAGTATTCAATGTTTGTTCCAGTTTTTGGGCGAAATGTATATACTCATCACAGTACACACGGAGAAAAATTAATCTAGTATTTTATACTCCATATGACTAGTAGGGAAATTAAAGTAAAAAGCCCTAGATTTTAAGTAAAATTTACCTTACGTATTGAACATTTCTTTGCTCCGTAAAGTAATTTTTGCAAGACAATTATGGCGAACAAAATAAAGTAGTATGTACCTTACGAGTAGCAATATTTTCTTTACGTAGAGTAAAGTAAACCTTCATCCAAAAAAGGGTATGACTCTTTTCACTTTAAGATTCTAGTAAAACATATTTTACAAATCTAACTATTCTATGAATAAGTTTTACCTTACACTAAGGTAATAATATTACCTAATTCTAGGAATTTGCCCCTATACATAGTAATAACTCTTAATTGCTGTCATGAAAAGTCTGCCATTTTGTCTTCCATGTGTTTTGGAAATTTTTTTTGTCAAAGCTTTTAGGTGTCCGGGTGCGGAATAATTAATAAAGAAATAAAATCTAAAAAATTCTTTTCTCATTTGTGTTTTTCTTTTGGAAGTGAAATGTTTTCATTACTTTTTGTGTTCTTTTATGCGTTGTTATTGGCTCCGTGGATAGCAAATTTTTTTCTTGTGTTAGAATAATATATGTATCCATACATATATGCATTAACATCATTCAATCTAATTAATTCATGAAGAATTAGAAAAAAATTGGATCAAATAAAGTCAATTCCATTTTTATTGATGATATTTTCCTAAATAAAATTGTTTGTTTGCACCTTACAAAAATTATAATAAACTAGGTAATTAATGTAATTATTAAAAAACATAACAGGGTTATACGTTTCGTACTTCTAAATAGCTTTGAGGATTAAGTACGTGTTATATAGTTATGCTTTTCAATAATTACACTTTTTTTATTTTAATTTTTGTAAGATAAATGCATACAATTTTATTTAGAAAAATGTCATCAATAAAAATGAAATTGACTTTATTTGATCCAATCTGTAACTAAATTATTTACCTTTCTTAGAGAAGTTCAATTTACTTTAAAAATCAGTATTTTAAGCCTTATATTAAGGTAAAATATGTACCTAACTTTCTAGTGATTTCTATTAGAAATTCATACAAAAAAAGGCTTTACTGTAAAGTTAATCATAAGCTATAAATTTACTAGAAAAGTAAGGTAAATTCCATTTTATTGGGGAGTCATCCCTATTTAAACTTTACATTAAAGTTAAATATACAAGAAATAAGGTGGTTCATACCTTATTTTTTCTCCGTGCACATAAAACACAGTACACATAAAAAGGTAATATATTCCGAACTGACATTGGTCGCCAGATTGTCAAAACATGACACTTTGGCGACCAATGTCAGCTACCGAATTCTTAATTGTTTAAAATACCGACGAAAAACGCACAAAAAACCGATAAACCACGCACACCACTAATTTTTAAAGAATTATTTATCATTTTCCGCGATGAAACACGAAGAAAATTTGTTATTTTTCAATTTATAATATTTTTAAATGACATTTTATAAATTAAAACAAAAACAAATTTCCTGTTTACTGCGATTGAAATATAAAAATTAAAGGCAGACTTGACAGATTGGTGCCCATTTTTGACAAACAAATTTTGACAACGTTCGGAATATATTACCTTATTATAAGTCTGTTCACTGACGCTGTGCTGGACTGTTCTAGACAGAAAAGTACAGCTTTTTGCTGTTCATTGAGATTTTTTCTGTGCTGAACTGTTCTAGTTTCCTGTTCATTGACAAAACAAGAACAGTTTAGAACAGGATTTTCTGTTCTTGCTTTTGAGTCAGATCAGGTTAGAACAGATGCGTGAGAAGTGTCAAAAGCAAAGCTGTAATTTTTTGTTTTTGTTTTGATTTAATTGTGCGAATATTTCTCGGGTGCTCGTGGTTTTTCTAACTAAAAACAATTTTTAATTATATTTTCCGCAGTAAAAACTCAAAAAATAGATAAAACTAACTAGAACCGATAAGAAAAAAATTCATATAGTTTACAATTAGTTTTTTTATTTTGACAACTGACGTTTAAATGACTGTTCTTACTTGATCTGACGTTTCTCACGAAACTGTGCTGTCCTGTCCTGTTCTGATCTAGAAAAATCCTCGCTGAACAGACTTTATGTGTACTGTGCTTTCCAATGTACTATTTTTAATCGAAGGGGAAATTTTATGACTTGTAACAAGAGGTCTGCATGAGTTGTTTTGATAAGTATTCAATGTTTGTTCCAGTTTTTGGGCGAAATGTATATACTCATGGTCCTTAGTAACCCTAATAGCCTGTTTTCACTACAGCCAAAATGAGATAATTTCACAAATTAGGTCAGTTCAAATTCCAAATTCAATTTTTTTTTCTATAGAATTTGACATTCGAAATGAGATAATTTGCGTAAAGGCTTAACTACATACACCACTTTTTGAAAAAGTACAAAAGTGAAAATATTTTTTTTCTGGCTAGCGCAATTGTTTTGTAAAAAAGAGTATATAAATTGTTTTTTAGACCAAAAAATAAGCTTTCTGCATCATTTCTTTTTATTTTCCAGCACGAAAAACTATACAAAAATGCGTTTGAAAATTTTCACTTTTGTACTTTTTCACTTTTTGAGCCAATGTAGTTATGGCTTAATAATCTCATTTGGATTTTAGTGAAAACAGGCTATAAATTTACTTAGATAAATCTCGGATTTAGGGAAGGCGGAATCATATCGTTGTCGTAAAGCAAAATTGTTCTAAATCACTTTTTACCGAAAATGAGATAATAGCCGTTTTTTTTATTATCCCACTTGATCCATATAGATCATTATACCCTCTGTGGGCACACCTTTTTTTTGCGAATTTGGTTTATACTTTTTCATGTAGCTAGAACTTTTTTCGGTCTCACTATGAAATTGATGTAGAATTTTCCGAGGAATTCGAATATTTTATTCACAATTCCAAAAAATATGTATTTTCACTATATGGCACTTAGTACCAGTTGTACAAACGTGGGTCAGCCTCGGGTCAAGAATTTAACCCACCGATTTCGGCGGATTAGCTGCTTTTCAACTTCTTTTCAAGCATGTGGTTATTTTTACATATATAAACCTTGAACCAATGCTAAACTTCAGCCTTCCTACGGATTTCACAAGATAAAAGTTGCTGATCCACGGATTAAATATTTGTACAACTGGTTCTTAGTGATTTTGAGTGAATTTTGTTTTGAAATCGAGAGAATTGCTCATCTGAGAAGCGTTCTATCTGTCATTTTCGTGCGAATAAAACACTTTCAAAAGGCTTCCGAATAATTCCGGACGCTTCCGGAATTGAAAACGACATTACTTGAAGGGATACAGGCAAATAAAATAAACCGAAGAAACAAACCTTGCTGTCGACGAAATCAAATAAAGCAAAAATAGCAATAAAATGAACAATTAAAGAAAGCAAAGAAAAACTCTTAGGGTAGAAAATCTTTCTTTTCATCTTTTAAAACTTTTTTTTCTCTTTTGCACTTATGGCGTTTAGCGCTTTGCATCTTCGTGTAAAAATCGTCCTGGAAAACTAGTCAAATGTAAATCGTTGCTAAGGAAATTAAATTTCCCAATTGGAATAACCTACGACATTCCATTTAAAATCAATATTAAACTGGAAAGACAATCGTCTCTTCTTCATTTTTATTCTACGTCAAAATTCCAAATTAGCCAAATGACAAGTTGAACATTTACCATATTTTTCAAATTGACCTAAAAAACTTGCCAAATTTTTATTTAACCTGATTAAAAACATCTACTTTTTAAAAATTAAATTAAAATCACTTAACATTCAATTTAATGTTAAGTATTTGCTGACGACTTGTTAAAGTATGAATTTATATAAAAAGAGACAACATTCAAAACTCTGATAATCGAATTAAGATCAAAAGGTCTTTGAAAAAGAAAAAAGAAGGAGAACATAAAATGTATACAATACCGTCGTTATTTCTATTAAAAAAAACTTACACAATATAATGATTAAAAGTGGACTCTGCCGGGGCCAAATAGTAGAATTATTAAAATACTCTTCCTCTAACCAATCCATTTTAAGTCATATTAATTCCACTAGAAGCCAAACCACAAACATGACTCAATTAGTTGAAGCTTCTGTGGATACAAATAAATTATTACGTCTAGTTAGACTTGTAGTGCCTTCATTGAGTAATGGCAAACACAAAGGCCAGTCTGGGAGAATTGGAGTTATTGGGGGCTCTTTGGAGTACACAGGAGCTCCCTATTTCGCAGCTATTAGTGCCTTAAAGGTCGGAGCTGACTTGGTACATGTATTTTGCCAAAGAGAAGCAGCCTCTGTTATCAAATCTTATAGCCCCGAATTGATTGTGCATCCGTTGTTGGATTTGGAAGATGCTGTCAGTCAAATCGAGCCATGGCTGGAGCGTTTACATGTTTTGGTATGTTTTTTCACTTCTCTCTTTTCTCTTTATAGTACAGATAAAATAGGCATTAAAAAAAAAAATTGTTACACTCATGAAACTTGGCAAAAAGTTGAACTTAAGATTTTAAGGCCTTTTTTCTGGCGCATTTATTTTAAATGTAAAAACGTTAAATAAAATTTCAAAATTACACATTTAGCCCAGAGAAATTAGTAATTTAAATCGCATTTTTCGCGGGACAAAATTTTTTTCATGAAATGTGTTCGGGTGGTTGTCCTTATCATAAAAGTCAATTTGTTGGGATAATTGGAGGTTGGGAACAGCCGCCATCTTGGAAAAGAGATTGGTATCGTTTTTATTGAATAGCTCCATTGTTATTCATTTTAACAAAAAATGACAAAGGTAAGACTTATTAACAATAAAATTATCTAAGAAATGATATACAAAACAATTCCATGAGTTGATTAAATAAAATTTTATAGTTGGTCAAAGTGCGGGTTTGTATCGCAAGGTTGGGACAAAATGACATTTTTTCATATATCTGACGAACTTTTGATTTGTTTGGATAATTCTTCATGAATGAATTGTAGTACTTATAATTACCTATAAAATGAGCCCACAATCGTTATTGTCACCATCGTATTGTAGAAGTAATCTAACTCCGAAACTCTCCATGTACTAGTCAAAAGTAAGAAAAAAGCTGTTTTTTTGCTAGTAGGCCGAGAAAATTTTGGGAGTAGAGGTACAACCAAAATATAAGTGCGCAGTTTTGCAGCCATACGCGTGTTAATGTCGATTTCAAAAATCTGACAACTCTAATTTTGTGTTTTTGAAGCTTTTTTTGTTTAGATTTTTGTTTGTTTATTTGAATTGAAAAGCCTGATATGGTTAGTTAAAAAAGCTTATATCGTGAGTTCTATTAACCCCATAGCCGAGATTGAGGTGTCCAGATTTAGGAAAAATAATAGAGCATCAGCTTGTATATTTATAATTTCAAATAGTATAAATTTAGCCCATTCACATTAACTGGAAAACTTACGTTATTTAACCCCTCAAAAACCGTATAAAGCACAAAATTAGAGTTGTCAGACCTTTGAAATCGACATTAACACGCGTATGGCTGCAAAACTGCGTACTTATATTTTGGTTGTACCTCTACTCCCAAAATTTTCTCGGCCTACTAGCAAAAAAACAGCTTTTTTCTTACTTTTGACTAGTACATGGAGAGTTTCGGAGTTAGATTACTTCTACAATACGATGGTGACAATAACGATTGTGGGCTCATTTTATAGGTAATTATAAGTACTACAATTCATTCATGAAGAATTATCCCAACAAATCAAAAGTTCGTCAGATATATGAAAAAATGTCATTTTGTCCCAACCTTGCGATACAAACCCGCACTTTGACCAACTATAAAATTTTATTTAATCAACTCACGGAATTGTTTTGTATGTATATCATTTCTTAGATAATTTTATTGTTAATAAGTCTTACCTTTGTCATTTTTTGTTAAAATGAATAACAATGGAGCTATTCAATAAAAACGAGACCAATCTCTTTTCCAAGATGGCGGCTGTTCCCAACCTCCAATATCCCAACAAATTGACTTTTGTGATAAGGACAACCACCTGAACACATTTCATGAAAAAAATTTTGTCCCGCGAAAAATGCGATTTCATGCCCATATTTTGACTAATTTCCCTGAGCTAATTAGATTTAATAAAGGATATAAGCAAACGTTTAAAAACATTAAAATTTGATTAATTTTTAATTACATTTGGCAATTCGTAAAAAAATTTAAAAGCGGAATTGAAAGTCGTCACTCAAGTAAAAATTTTACTCAAGTGAACATTTGCTCTTGCGTTTGGCCCACTTAGAGCCGTTTTCTTCACTAAAAGTTGAAGTCAACTTCAGGAATTTTATTCTCAACTTGAGATTTTGTTTTTCTTCACTCAAAGTTGGCAGTTTCAACTTTTGATTCTCAACTCTCGAGTTGATCAACTTCTGGTTTGCTCAACTTTCGAAAATAGTAGAAGTTGAGGGAACAAACCTGAGAGTTTTATGTGAAATGTCATATTTTTTTCTTCTTTTTGATGCTAAATCGTGGGAAAAGCTCTTTTATTTCTGTTTTCATGGACAAATTGAGAATTAAACCTATGGAAACATATTTTCCAATCGCAGAATATTTTTATTTATTAAAACATTGTAATACACATTTTCTACCGATTTTTTTTTTACATCCTGTCAACATCGCTCTTGCGCACACACACACACACACACACTTTTAAACAAAAAAAATTATTCCTTTGAAATTCATTTTTACAGAAAAAAAAACAAAGCAAAATGCGTTTAAATTTATTACTAAAATTAATTTGACATTTTGACAAAAAAACATTGCACCAGATATACAGAACTTCAATTTAAATGACATACTCGATTGCTTTTAAAATTTGAAACTGACAATATTAGTATAAACTGTCACAAATATCCCAGGGATATTTCTCAACTCGAGAGTTGAGAAAAAAAAGTGAAGAAAACAAATGTTCAACTTTTGCTTCAACCTTCGAGTTGAAGTCAACTCTCAAGTTCGCCAACTCTCGAGTTTGCTTCAAGTTGAGCAATAGTGAAGAAAATGGCTCTTAAGCTACTCGTTACGTTAAGAAAACCTAAATGTTTCTTTGATTTTAGCTTATGAATACCAACTGAAGAAATTTTGAAGTAATTGCGTGAGCAAACACTCAAAAAAATCATCTCAGGCTTGTGCTTGAGAAAAATTTTTACTTGAGTGACGACTCTGAATTTTGCCTTAACTCCTTTATACATACGGTGACCATATTTCTGGGAGCAAAACCCGGGACAGATAAAAAATTCGTTGAATCGTTTTGAAAATATTGATTAAAAAAAAAATTTTTTAATTTTTTTAAATGAGTTTTCATAATTTTTCCTTATTTTGATATCAATATTTTCTAAACGATTTTATGGGAGCATTTTTGTTGAAATCATTTGAGTCTTTTACGAAATCAGAAGTCAAGAAAATGGTTTTATAATAATGTCTGTTAATAACTTCAAAAAAATATTTTTTTTAATCAAAATCGTTAGAGCTGTTTTTTAACATTTTAATTTTATTTTAAATGATTTTGAAATTGTATGATCTTTAATAGGTACAAATTTTAACATTTTCTTAAAAGTTTTGAAACTTATCTGGGTTCTTTACTCTTCCATTTGTTGTTCTTTATTTGAAAACATTTTACCTGGTGTAGCAACCAGACAAACAGAAGCTAGAACTAAATAATTGACGAACATTAAAAAAAAAAACTTAAACCTAGTCTAGAGGCGAAACGAAAATTTTCATACAAAACCTGCACAAAATTTTGTTTTTCGTTGCACAATAGGTAACGAAATTCTTACCTGTGCTAGAATATATGGAGATTTTTAAATCGTTTGTCACTCCCTTTTATTTGTCCAGGCAATTTTTCGTGCAGCAAAAGTTTTTTGACTTTGGAAAATTTTCGTTTTGCTTCAGCCTAGGCTTAATGCTTTATCCGAAAAATTAGAAAAATTTTATTTCCAGCATAAAGTTGATTGGTATGTAAAATCTGCATTTCATTGCCTTATTTTGAAGTTTTTGAAGCCTGTTGATTTCCGATAAATTCTCCATAAACAAAATTGTTGAGATTGTCCAGTACTTTATAATTTTATTTATATCATTAATGTAAAAGAGAAATAGAAGTGGGCCTAATATTGTTCCTTGTGGTACACCGAAAGAAGGATTTTCACTGTTGGAAGGAAAAGCACTCATTTATTTTAGTTCGTTGAGTTCTATTGTTTCGAAAGCTCTTTGAAAGTCAATGAAAACGGAAATTATTTTATTTTTATCATGTCTCAGGGTTTTTAGGGTCATAATAAGCCAGTTTAGAGCTGTTTCACAAGAATGTTCTGAACGAAATCCCGACTGATTTAGAATAAGAATGTTATTATCCGACACGTATTTAAATAATTGCTCATAAGTCACTTTTTCAAAGTTTTTTTCAATTAGCATAACTTTGGTATTTTGACATAAATGGGCTTTGAACTAGTGCTTAACCACGGATTTAATATTTGTACAACTGGCCCTAAGAAAAAATTGGTTGGAAGGGTGTTTTTTTTCGAAGAGACAGTAAAATCTGTTATTGGTCCCAAAAGGCCAATGATTCATTTAATTTTTGGTTTCGATGACAAATTGAACGTTTATACTTAAGTTCTTAGGCGTTTTACACGAATCATTGTCTTCTTGGGACCAATTACAGATACTGTCTCTTCGAAAAAAAAAAACACTTTTTCACATATTTTTTTCTTATAAAAAACTCTTTATTCTTTCTTTATCTATACCAAATGCAAAGTCAATCAATTTTGTTTTCACTAAAAAAAAAATACCCTTTTAACCGTGATATTCTTATAGGCACCTTAGATTATTGCATAATAGTAGTACTAGGGTACCACTTTATTACTTAATTTTTCCAATATAACACATAACTCAACCCATAAAAAAACACCCTTTAACTAAAAATATTTTTAAGAACTTTATGAATTCTTTGTCCCTGCTTTATCTAACACCTTCATCCAGAATTTCATCAATTTACCATGTTTTTCACATGGGTTTCGGTTATATTTTATCTGTTTTACTTTTCTTAGAGCAATTGTATTGATTTTATTTTTATATCATTAGATTCAGAATCAAAAAATACGTTAAAACCATGTGTCATATGATGATATTCCACAAACAATTTTGTTCACTATATTTTTGGCCTTCACCCCCTACCTCGCTTGTTCGCGAAAAAACACCCTTCCATCCATTTTTTTTTTTTTTTTACTTTTTTGATCCTTGGTTCTTATCGCAAAAGCAAACTTTTTGCCAAGTTTGATGAGTGTAACAATTTTTTTTTTATATTTGTTGATTTTATGTACTACTTTACCTGTACTATAAAAAAGGTTTTAATCTTAATATCGCCACTAGGTTATTGGACCAGGACTCGGACGTGAACCGACCATATTTGAAACCGTTAGCCAAATTATAGAATCGTGCAGAAGTACATCCAAACCTCTTATCATCGATGCTGATGGTCTACACTTAATCAGCTCAAATCGACAACTTATCAAAGACTACACTGGTGTCATTCTAACTCCAAACGCAAGAGAATTTGAAGTTCTCTTTGGAGATACCCCAGAGACCATTGAAGAGAACATGAAAAGCATGGGCAATGGTATAACGGTGATGCGAAAAGGTGCCCGTGACAAAATATACATAACAAATACCGTTGAAATCTATCAACTTGGAACTGGTGGATCGGGTCGTCGATGTGGAGGACAAGGAGACCTCCTCAGTGGCTCTCTAGCCACATTCTATCATTGGGCTCTCGAGTCGAATCAGACAAATCCGTCATTTATTTCGGCATTTGCAAGTAGTTTTCTAACTAAACAATGCAATTCGTATGCATTCAAGAAATTCGGTCGAAGCATGGTCACGGGTGATATGATAAATGAAATTCATAATGTTTTTGAGGATTTCTTTGAGTAAATTACTATTTAATGATTACACCGAATTGGGTGATAGGTTTTTGAAATTCTCTTGGTGATTATTAATGAATTATATTTCAAATGATTAGGTACACTCTATATTATATATATATAAAAAATTTATGTAAATGCTAAATGCTGTTTTTGTTGGCATCATCATCATATTGTGATTTAAAATTAGACCAAAATAAAATTTTTTCTTCGAATTATTATATGGAAAATCCTATCGTATACTATTAATTTAATTTTGGTGCTGGCAACACACCCTTTTATTTGGCTTAATTCAAGCTACAATAAATTAATTTAACTTAAAACAGCTTATTATGGGGATGATGGGGAACCAAAAGAGAAGAACTGGAGAGAAACATCGGCATCATCATTCCAGAAAACATAGTCGAAAAGTTGCTAGCTAGCGAACAAAAGTGGGATATGATCTTCACATACACCAACCACATTCTCAGAAGGAAGAAAAGAGAAGAATAATACCGCGTTCCTAACATATCCTAACCTAACCTTGCTGGTATGTTACTATAAGGTTGAAATCTCTTGGAGAGTCTGGCACACGGGCAGCTATAGATACCTCCTTATAGTGCGTAACGCATTCCTCAGTAGCGAGTAACATAAGGGTTAGAGAATTTTTGGATCATTGTTTAACAAAACCGAGGGTTGAGTTTTCGTTCACAACAAAATGAGACAAAATCTCGAACCGATACAACACTGGGAATGGGTTGATTGTAGAAAAAGTAGTATCGGCGAGGACATATTAGGGGTATTCATGAAACGGGGAGAAATCGGCTAACGCGATAGTCCATATAGTTGATAGTCAAAAAACGATAATTGTGCCCCTAAAATCGTCGTTTTTGATAAATCAACTATCGACTATGAGCGTTAACCGATTTCACCTCTGGTAAACGTGGTAAAGTGGTAAATATGTCAAAATTTTGTATGAACTTGACAGTTCCTTTACCAAATTTTCCATATTAAAGATTTACCGTTTACACCGTTTTAGAGTTTACACCGTTGCATGAATACCCCTATTATTCATTGGCATAATAACGTTAATAACGTTTGATTCGAGACAATTTTTATAACACCAAACTAATTTTTTTGGAGTAGTATCTTAATGTACTAGATTATCTACTAATGAGTAAACTACCACCTCCAAAGGAACGGGGCTAATGGTAAGACGAGGAGCGGGCCTAAATGTCTTCCCTGGTGGACCCCGAATATAGCGAAAAATTGGTTAGAGAAAGTATTTTTAAAGAGCACATTATCCATGTTCTATTGAAGGTGGTAGTTTACTAATAGTATAGATATATTATATAATAGTAGGTATATATAATAGTATATAGTATATACATATAATAGTATAGATGTTTTGGTTAATCTAGTACTATCATCTACTCATGGTCTTCTTCCCGAGTGCGTTCCATTGAAAGTCTCTTGTAAACTACTAAGTAGTACTTTGCCACCTCCCAAAGGAACAGGGCTCTATTATCATTTTTAAAAACTGTGCCCTTTCTTTTTGTACTTTTTTTTACAAACAAATTGCACTAGCGGAAAAAAAATATTTTCACTTTTGTACTTTTGCTAAAAGTGTTTATTAGCCCTGTTCCATTGGAGGTGGTAGTCTACTACTAGTAGATGTTTTGGTTAATCTAGTACTATCATCTACTCGGGAAGAACAGCATGAGTATTACGATTTGTATTGAATTCGTTGAAAGTGCGTTCCATTGAAAATCGCTAGTAAACTACTAGTAGTACTTTGCCACCTCCCAAAGGAACAGTTGTAGTTCAGACACGATTAAAAAAAAAAAAGAAAAATCGCTATTGGAAAATCGCCTTGTGTAAACGTCAGCCGAACTATAGTAGCCTGTTCGTGTATACTGGAATACACTACAGTGTGTGCATGGTCTTAAGTTTCCATGATTCCATTTTCATTTTCCATTAAATGTTTGACAGGTGCAATTTTTTACTTCATGCTGCTCTCACTTCACTCTTGCTTTTTTTTTCCTTTTATAATTAAATAAAAAAAAGAAAAACATAAAACGGGGAGTGTTTATACTAAAAAAGTGTTGTTTTGTTAATATTTCTTCAATTTTTCCTTAAACATTTTTCACTTATCTCTTACAGTCTATAAACAAACCGAAAACCAATACAAAATAGTACATAAAAAAAAATAAATTGAATGTAGTTTGTTATTGAAGATTAGATACATGTCGAATACCGGAAGTGCATTGCATTTGGAGTGGACTGATCTCTGATGGTCTCAATAAATTTTTATTTAGTGCAACACAAATTGCAATTTTCATTTGACAAAAGTGAATTGTTAAATTTATATAAACAATAAGTTTGATAACTTTGCATAGTTTTATATAAACTTAAAAAAAATCTATGCTAGATTCGCATTGCATATTTGTAAGAAGGAAGCACCACCGCTGAGGACCGTCAGGTTGGAAAATATAAAAAATCTATATTAATTAAATTAACTAATTTGTTTTAAAGCTTTAAAATATAAAAATAACTTTCATTGCAAAACAGGTTTATGGTTTACATATTTTCAAAAAAAAAAAATTATTAATTTGTGAAAATGAAAGGTAGATAGATTGTAGCCTATATAAACTTGGTATAAGAGTACCTAATTTTACGTCCCACACCTTTTTTATTTGCCATTTGGCGCTGCATTTTGTTGGAAATTGACAGGTTAACCCACATGAACTGAACCCCACCTCGAATCGTGCTCTGAATATAATTTAAAGACTAAATACGTGTATCAGCAGACGTAAGACAAATAATTAAGCAAAGGACACAATCACTTCTTAGTTTTTAAGAAATTCTGAAAATAAATATGTACTAAAAAGTGCCTCCACGCTTTTCGCTTTATTATTCTATTTGTATACCTATTTGCAGGTGTATAAACACCAACGTTTGATATTTGCTTGAAATAGACACAAAGTCTTTCTCAACCACAAGTTTTAATTATTATTAGTCATAAACTTTTTTAAAATTTATAGAGCGCAACGTTGCACAGTATGCTACAGTGCATAATATTAGATCACAAAACAAACCAAAACTAATGCAAATCAAGGCAAATTCGCAATTAAGTGATACTGTGGACTCATAGGTAGGTATCAGGTATTCATACGTTTTCTCGGGAAAGTCGTAGTATACTTTCTTTGTCGGGTTACCTATTTTTTCAAAATTTCTCATGACAAAATGTATGCACTTCGGGTATTCTAATAAATTTCATACCCTAACAAGGGTTGGCTCATTGAACTTTTTGAATAGGTGTTAGAAGGTTCTCACATCCAAACCGAGTTTTGTTTTTGTTTTAAGACAGTTCTCTATTGTATAGAAGTTACCTCTCACATATCGTCACCCTAGAAATGGGTTGCCGTATACAGGGTGTCCCAAAAGTAATGGATCAAACGAAATATGCTGATAGGCCAACTTAAGGGCTCTCAGAATTTGGTAACTTGTTCATCCCAAATCCTTACGGTTTTCGATTTAATGCAGTTTTTGTGAAATTTCGAAAAATGCCGACTTTGCATGAGTATTTTGCTTCCTCCGCTCATAATTGATTTTTGTTTTTTACAATTATTCCACTAAAACATTGCCTAATAATAAAAAATAATTAATTAATCAAAATATTTTTTATTTCATACGCCATTTCGCTGCAAATTAATTACCAGTTCCATGTTTTATAAAAACTCAATTTCTTGCTTTTATTTCAGAGCAGCATCCCGAAAAAAATTTGCATGGTGTGATACTGGTTTATTATTTTAAAAACTTGCCGTGTTATTGCAGTTTTCAAAAATGCATAAAAGTTTCCAAAGTTGTAATTAGAGCAAAAGATATTACAATTTAAATGCAACAAAACAGGGTTTTTCAGAGAAAAATAACCAACAAAAGTCGAGACTTTTATTCAAAAAGAAATAAACAAACAACAGTCGAGAAAATGTGTTTATTTTTCTTTGTTATTTTTCTCTGAAAAGCCCTGTTTTGTTGCATTTAAATTGTAATATCTTTCGTTATAATTTCAACTTTGGAAATTTTTATACATTTTTGAAAACTGCAATAACACGGCAAGTTTTCAAAATAATAAACCAGTGCCACACCATAAAAATTTTTTTCAGGGTGTTGCTCTGAAATAAAAGAAAGAAATTGAGATTTTATAAAACATGGAACTGTTAATTAATTTGCAGCGAAATGGCGTATGAAATAAAAAATATAATGATTAATTAATTATTTCTTATTATTAGGCAATGTTTTAGTGAAAGAATTGTAAAAAACAAAAATCAATTATGAGCGGAGGAAGAAAAATACTGTTGCAAAGTCGGGATTTTTCGAAATTTCACAAAAACTGCATTATATCGAAAACCGTAAGGATTTGGGATAAACAAGTTACTAAATTCTGAGAGCCCTTAAGTTGGCCTATCAGCATATTTCGTTTGATCCATTACTTTTGGGACACCCTGTATACATATTAAGCTGTGCCATTTTGAAGGCAACTTTCGTTTTTAAAATAAAAAACAGGCTCAATATTTTCGAAAATATGAAGCAAATAGTCTCTCAAAAAATGAGCTCTTAATATTAATATTTAGAGGTGCCTTTTCTAATTTTCTATTTGCCATATAAATAACATGGGAAAAAAATCATTTTTCTTTTTTATAATTTTTGTAACTTTACAATAAGGCATTGCAAAAATTAACTGTAATATTATTCTTACAGTAAATTGAGCCAGCGTTACCGTTGAAAATTTTTGAAAGGTCGCTAAAAAAGTCGCTTTCAGAAAAAAAAGGTCGCTAATCTGAAAAATTGACAAAAAGTCGCTTTTTTTTCGAAAAAGTCGCTATTTGAAAAAATAAAGTCGCTAAACCGTTTTCATATGTTTTTACATAGAGAAATAAACACAAGTTCTTTTGAAACAAAGTTTTTATTAACAACAAAAAATAACAAAATTAGAAACTAAAATAAAACAATCTTCATTTTAGGAACTTAAATTTAGTTGGACGCTACGCTTGTACCGTTAACATTTGAAGTATGAAACATTTAATTTGAACAAGAATACAATATTAAATGAAAAAAGGCTTTTAAGCTTACCAATATATTTTTTCCCATTCCATTTCCATTAAAAATTCCATCTTTTTGTTGGGAATGTGGAAGCAGTGCAAAAGAACAAACCTACCTACACACATGCAATGTAATGGACTTTGAGTTTGAATTGAGGTTGTGGGTATGGAAATGGATGAGTTAATGGGTAGGCTCCCGACAAACAATTTTTGTTTTATAAAGCTTTACAGAAGCAATTGTTGCTTCTGTAAAGCATTATAAAAGCAAAATTGTTAGTAGGGCTTTTTTCTTTTTTAACTCAGAAAAAAGCTGTGAACAGAGCCAGAACATTCTGAGCACGCTCTGAACAGCCTCTGAACAAAGCTTGAACCTGAACACTTGTCTATTTATTTGTAATTTTCTTCTACAGAAACAAGAAATAAAATTTGAAACTTAAATCAATATAAAAAAAAAATAGAAAGACTACTGCACTCTTGTGCCATTATTCTATTTGTTTGAAATTTCTTTTAATTTCACTTGCTAAATGCTTGTGTTTAGCATTCAACTCGGTCTGCTCAGTTATTTTATTCTGAGTCCATCGATCGCTCTCTGAACAAGCTCAGAACGAAAAAAGAAACACATATTTGAATCTCTAAATTCTAAATGTTCCGAGGTAAAAAAGAAATACAATTAAAAAAAAAAAAGTCGCTATTATGAAATTGCTGAAAAAGTCGCTTTGAATAAAAAGTCGTCGCTTGGTCACTAAGGCTTCAAAAAGGTCGCTAATAGCGACTAAAGTCGCTTAGCGGTAACGCTGAATTGAGCGCTCTAAAAAATATCTTCAAAATTTTTTCATAGAGTGAACCGATTTGAAGTTATTCAAACTTAAAGTTCAACATATATGAAATTATGACTTTTTTGGGTAAACTATTGACTGATTAAAAAAAATTATTTTTTTGTTCTTAGTTATATCGAAAATATTGTTGGAAATGACAAAAAAAAGATACTGTAAAAGTTACAGCCCTTAATTATTAAGTACTGCCGCATCGCAAATTTGTATTTCCTATATGATTTACATGAGAAAGATTCTGTTTTTGGGTTTGGAATTTTATAACTTTTAATGATTTATCAAAAAGGATAGATTTAATCATTTTCTTGTAATAAATTGAACGTTCTGCAAGAATGCTTTTTTTGAATTTTTTTGAAAAACCAAGTAATTTCAAAAAATTGAAAAAAATTAAGAAAAATCGCATTTTATATTTTAAAGTTGAAAAACTTCGAAACGGAGCGGTTAACCAAAAAAATTAAAAAGAGCTTTTCCAACAATATTTTCGATATAAGTATGAACAAAAAAAATAATTTTTTTTAATCAGTCTATAGTTTACCTAAAAAAGTCATAATTTCACACATATGTATACAGGGTGTCCCAAAAGTTAACGTCGAAACTAAAACGGTAGATAGGGTAGGTGGTGACAGTTATCAGAAAAATAATAAAAAAAATCGCAGCCATATATTTTGGGAGTTATGGACATTTGAAAAAAAGTCGAAAAAATGGTCACCCTGTGACGGTTTTTCATGTGCCGTGACTACAAATCTTAATTTTTCTCATTTTTTTCTTTTGTTACGGAACCTTGAATAACCCTGCTATCAAATGCATTCAAAAATTTTAACTCAGCTGTATCATTTTTAAAGAAAATATTACTTTTTTACCCAACTTAGTACTAAAAAATTTTACATGACTCTAATTCAATGAGCCGTAGTGTAAAAAAAAATGCACTACAATGTTTCGGCAAGTTGCCTTAAAAGTTGGTGTGTTCAATTCTCTTTTCAAAATGGTATAACATTGTTGGGAATATTCCATAAATAACCGAGATCATTTTTTTTTATTAAGAAATCCGACTTTTTTATGAGGTAATTTTTCCATATTTTTTGAGTTTTTGTAATCTGAAAGGTTCTGAAAGGTTCTGAAGGAAAGGGTCACTACCTTGTTGCAAAAAATCCGGCTACTCAAGTTGGTTCCAATCTCCATAGATGCACAATGGACCGAACATCGAATTCGAAGTATCTTTTTCCCAAAGGAATCCAGGAAGCTTTTATCCGCTTTTGTCAATGAGACTAAGATTCGAAAAGGTTTAAGAAAGAACCGTTAATTAATGAAAGCAGTCCTATGATTACTTCAGAAAAGTACATCAGTCTGCCTATCTGTAAAATATAATCCTTCTCGTTGAATCAAAACTGAATTTATGCAGTAAAATTCTCATAAAGAAGAAGTTTTTTTTTAACAAAACTCTTATCATTCTAATCGTTTTAAATTGATGGGCTGAGAGTAGAGAAGAAGTTTTCTGCGTGTTGCAGACGAAAATACAAAGAGTCCTCTAATGCAGATTTAGATCAATCGCACCCAAATTGATGTGCGCATTTTAAAATATTTAGATATGGATGGTTTAATTGTAGGGATTTCTTTTCTAAGATTGATACACAAATTTGATTGTAAGCATTATATTAAGTAAGTAAAGGTGCCATAGGAAGCAGCTTTCAGTGATTCCAAATGATAAAAACTAAAAGAAAAAAAAAACATATTTTACATTATTAAAACGCGGTTAAGTATAAACTTAACCGAAAACCCACACAAAATAGGTGTATGAAGACATCAAAAAATGTTATGATTCATGGATAGAGAAGAAGCTAATGACGGGCAATAACCTAATTCATTATTATTATTTACAGTCACATGGGACTGCAGATTTAAAAACATAAAAAGAGTTCATTAGTCCTACAAATTCAATTTATAGTACAAACAAGATTTCCAATAAATAAGAAAGTTTTGTTTTTATTTTTATTTACCTCTTGAATGAATCATTCAAATTTATTATGACAAAAAAAATATTATCTATTTATTGCACCTGACCTAGCTTATCACTGTTTTTACCACAATATTCATCCAACAACACAGGCGTGACAGCATAATTGATTTTATTTAAACTTAAAAATACCTCATAAAATTCTCTATCACTATAGTTTTGATATACCTATGCTCTTATAAACGCATTTTTTAATTAGTTTTCGTTTAGAAAAATTCATTTTGATCTCTTCTCTTTGTTAAAACTATGAAAATAAAAAATATATTTTCTCTTTGGAAACAAAAAAAAAAATAATAAATAAACGAAAAGAAACATTTCAATAAACGCCAATATTTTATCAATAACTGATAAGATACCAGTTATCGAAACCAAATAAATTGGAGCTTTGGTTTCAACTTGTAGGGTTTATTTTTGTTTTATCAATTAGAATGGTAATCCAAGACAGGTGAAAGAGTCGGTTATAGTTAATAGTACCGCGGGGGCATTATTCTGAATTTTCTAAGGAACGGTAAGAAATTTTAATCATTTAAAAGTATAAATTGTGTGTGTGTGCAAATGGCTTTATATTCCTTGAAGCTATTTATAAATAAATTGCAATAAAGATAAAATTGTAATTTTTTCTTCTTCTTCTAAAAAACGTTCAATTTATTTTCGTCATTTTACCTTCAGTTCAAAAAAGTCGTGGGTATTTCCCAAGAGAAATAGTGTGTATATAAAAAATAAATTAATATTATGATGAATTGCTTCAGAGTTTTTGTTTGCTAAATGCAGGCAAAGGACAAAGTTGAAGAAATCATGTGATGAACTCTATACATGTTTTTGAATCAAACAAATGGATTATTTCCCAGTTGCATATTGTATTCTGTTTGTTACGCGGCACATAAATATTGAATAAATAACTCTTTTGGCAAGTACGACGATGTATGATGCTGTATGTTTGTTATTAGCTTGCTTAAATGGCACAAATGGAACAGTTTTGTTGGTATCCCGAGTTCATAATTTTGTGGAGACCAATCGGCTTAGAAGATTTTTAATTGTCAAATTTCTAATTCCCACAGACCGTAAAACAAGAATGATGTGTGGATTCTTCATCTTAGAAACCTATGTCTGATTTTTATGTTGTTTCGTGGAAATGGCTGTTCTTTCTTTCCTTCAACACTCACAACTACTATTGTGTTCAGCAAGACAGGTTGCATGAGACCATTACCCACCCGACAATTATTTCAACTTTATAAAAAGCTTTTTCCACTCGTTGATACCATGTTTTGTAAACCTATTTGTCAAAATACAATCAAATTTACAAAAACGGAAAATGCATTCTTCGAACATTGGTTCACTTTGAAGAGAGCAATAAAGTCTTAAGTTTTTGAAAAAAATCATTTTTAACAAAGGCTGTTGATTTCTGGGGATAAAAATTTTCTATAGGGAGAAAAGGAGATTTAAACCTGGTTTCCATATTTCTTTCAAGAGAAATTCACGATGTCATAATAAATTTCAGAGGATATTCATATAAGCAGAGAAACAAAGTCCCCTTTAAAGATTACCGAACCCAATTTTAACAAGTCGACCATCTACAGTTTTATTTATTTTATTTCTTTTTGAAAGATAGTTACATTCAAAATAAAAAGTTTAAACAAAGGCTAGGCCTATTTATGTAACTTAAACTACACTACCATTTTTCAAAAATTACAACAAGTAATTTATAATAATGAATCTGTTAATAACTTTTTATCATTTACCTTTAAATGAAACCTAACATTGTCAACACTTATAGGTATTATAAATGACCAATTGGTATAATTGACCATACAAAAAAAAAATTAACGATGTGAAAAAATAACCTGCTTTTGATACATTCCGAACGACCTTCATTATTTCCAATAATAAAAAATATAAATAAAACCAGTCAAGATAAAGTGATGGTAATAGATATCCACTGGCAGGTGATTCTTAGACTGGTGATGCCCATTATGTGTAAACATTTTTATGTGGTTTTGTTTGTTTATAATAATTTATCTCAATCTTAATTTTATGCTTGTATTTATTTTACTATGACTCAAAGAAGTATTTTTTGTTTGATTGGCTTAGGTATGTTTTAATCAACATTTTATTGATGACTATGATAGTAAAAATGTCAAATGTGTTATTTATAGATTTCCTCAATTTATTTTACGAAATTTATTATACTACTTTTCAGTCATAATGTCTCTTTAATAGTTTTTTTTTTAATATCAAGGATTCAAGGGGGTTGACATTTTTTGTATGTTTGTTTATCCAAAGCGTTAAACGCTTTTGAACTTTGCGACAGAATGCAAACAAATAAAATAAGTTAACCGTTTAATAGTTTTATCGGAATCTCCATTAAATGATGTCTTTTATGTTTTTTCTTTTTAACTTTTTTAGGTTTTTTTTCTGGAAGTCAACATATTCGCCTAAATTCAAGGTAAATCTTTTGCGTTATAATGATTGACAAAAAAAAAATGTATATTTAATTCTTTTTACAGTTTATAGCCCATAACAAAAAAAAATAAAGCATCATCATGTCACTAAACGACAAAGTATTCTTTCAATTGGTAAGTTTTTGTTTATTAAATCAAATCTAAGTGAGCACAAAGAAAAGCAAGAAAAACACTGCTAAAATAACTGATCGATCTATCCAACTTCTTTATCACTTTAACCCAAATAAAAAAGGACATAACTTGAATTTAATGATCTCAACAGTACGAATAAGGTTTTGGAAAATAGTTCAATCAAATTGGCCGAGTAATTGCTCATTGTTAAAAATTCGACATAGAGAAAGCCAGAAACAATTTGCAGCACTTTATTGCAGGCAAAAAAAAAATTTATGTCCTGATGGATAAAATATTAATTTATTTAGTACAAACGGTGGTAAAAATGCTATGAGTGTTGGTCTTACCACCGTCTGTACCAAATAGAATAATTTTTGAACTGTCAGACCATAACATATTCCGATTCAATGTATTATTTTTGACATAAATTACATGCCGTTCAAAATAATAGTATAAAAGTGAACTTTTCACTATACTTATTAGATGGCATGTATTCGGTTTTGTAGTTCAACAGTTTAATATTGGATAAGTAGAAATTAATGATTTGATTGAGTTAAATTTTTCTTTTTTTTTAATTGCAAAGACAATTTGAAAATCTAACGATTTTTAATTTTTTTTTTAAATTTACAATATAAACCCAATATCATACTTCAATTGTAACGCAAAACTACGCTAGTAAGTTTTATTAAGTGGGTTTCAAATTATGACGGTAAATGTTTCCAATATAACTGAATATTGGTGAACGATTGGCTCTCGAAATTTGCAGTTATAACCCCATTAACCCCAACCCAAATAGAAATGTTTTCTTTTAAATTTAACCATTAATATGATAATATTAACTTACCAAATCTGTTCCATATTTTTGCCAGAGCACCATTTGATAGCTCTCCAAGTTCACTTGATTAAATAGAATATATTCACATTTTTTCCGTGAGTTTTCGCCTCTCTTTTCCTTTTTTGTGAAAAAAAATTCCTGTTAAAACTAATTCAGACTTAAATATACATGTGTAACTACATTTACATAATGCAAATAAATTAACTTACACTTCTCGAAAAGCAAATAACCATTAATTTAAAGGCATTTTAATTTTTTTCTTGAATTTTGAAGCAAATAAAATGTTAACCATATTTTGAACAAATTTTTGAAAAATACTTGAGATTTTTTCTCAAAGCAAAACTACCCAGTAAAATAAAACAAAAGTGTTTGTTTAAAATTTTGCAGTTCCTAACATGCACCTTAAAAGCATTAAAACTTTTAATTATTTGTTTTAAGGAAATATATTTAGAGAAGTAGATAGCGCATTAATGACTAATGATGATCACCCCTTGAGGCGGCGCTACTATTCAATGTGGATGTTGCCCTCACTTACAAGTTTCCCGCTAGCTGGACCTTAATTCGTTAGGTTAGATCAATGTCGTTATACAACCTTTGGTACCAGACAGCTGGCAAAGTAAAACATGAAGTTTTAACCCTCTGTTGGCGCACCTCTTTTTTGCGAATTTGGTTTATACTTTTTCATATCGCTAGAACTTTTTTTGGTCTCACTATTTTATAGAGAATCAAATATGAAATTGATGTAGAATTTTCCGAGGAATTCGAATATTGTATTTACAATTCTTTTTGATAAAAAGAGTTATTTCAGGCTAATTTAAAAAAATCCAAGAACTCGGAACATAAATCTATTTATTATTTTAAAACATTATATTCTACTATTAGACTTTAACTACACTTAAGAGCAAAAAAACGGAATCAAAAAAGATAATTTTTATTTAAAACAAAAATTGCAATGGATAAAATAATGTTTCTTCAAGTTTTATGGTCTCATTTAAAAGCTTGAATTTTTTATTTTTAATTGTTGGTAAAAACTTCAAAATGCATACGATAGTATCATAGCTATCTGTCAATAAATTGCACTTCATTTTTTTCTAAATGTTAAATTTTCTTGATATTCTCTGCTTCAATTTCAGTTTTTTTTTCCTACCGTTACTATTGACGTTATCTGTCAATAAATTGCACTTAATTTTTTTAAAATGTTAAATTTTCCAGATACTCTCTGTTTCAGTTTCAGTATTGTTTTAAAGTTCCTAGTATTGATTTAAAGCCTTTGTTTCAAGCTTTTTAATGGTGCAATTAACATTCATGTATGTCAATTACATCCTGGCCAATTAACGTTTTAAAAAAAACGCAAAAGTTTGATTCCATTTTTTTGCTCCTAAGTGTATTATTTATTTTACTTTTACAGTCAATTAGTGTAAGCAAAGCTCTTAATCCAATGGAAACACCACTTAAACTCAAACACGCCAGATCGGCTATAATATCAACTCACCGAACCAAAGAGACAAAATCATTTTGGGCTGTTGTGACCAAACAACCATTGATGGAAAATCGATTTACAGCATGGAAATTTTGCCATCTAGTACACAAAGTATTGCGTGAAGGTCATCCAAGTGCACTTAAACATTCGCGCAGTCATAAACAAATGATACACGAAATGGGTAAACTTTGGGGTCATTTGCAAGATGGAGTTGGCAATTGCATACAATCATATACTAAATTGATTGTAACCAAATTGGATTTTCACGATAAAAATCCAAATTTTCCTGGAAGCTTAGTGATTGATTTTAAGGATCTAGAAAGAGTAGCTGGAGATGATATTAATTTTTAGTAAGTATTTTTGTTTTTCTTTGGGAGTAAAATTTATTAACAGTTTTTTTGTAATTATGTTTTTACAGCTTTCAATTAGGAGTTGAAATTTTTGATTATCTTGATGATATAATTGCATTACAAGCCAAAGTTTTCACATCGATCAACACATATAGAATGTCTTCGATGACCCCACAAGGTCAATGTCGCCTAGCACCATTAATACCGCTCATACAAGACTCCAATCCTCTCTATGATCTATCAGTTCGTCTTATGTTTAAATTACACGCTAACTTACCAAATGATATTTTAACTGGACACCGTGATCGTTTTCGAACAGTTTTCAATCAATTAAAAACATTCTATGATGCCGTCCGTCCGTTGCAGTATTTTGCTGATTTAATACAAGTTCCACATTTGCCGACGCATGCTCCAAATTTCTCATCGAGTGTAGATTTTGGAAGTTATGTACCACCAGTTGTGGTTGTTCCACCCGAACCAGAACCGGTTGTTGATAATCTTGTGGATGTGAGTGTTGATCAGATGCAAAACAATCGACAAGATACACCAGAGACTCCACAACAAATTGATTTCGAACGATTACTACAAGATCGTGAGGAATTTATACGTGAGCTACAATTTGAAATTGAGAGATTGAGAAACTGTGTGAAGACCATGACAATAACTCAACGTGATGAATTAAATAATTTGGAAGAACAAATTTCTAGATTGAATTCAGAATTAGCTAATGCTAATGAGGAGTTGGTAACTATGAGAATTTTAAAAGATGATCTTGAATTGAAGCTCCAAACTGCACCGATTTTAGAACGTAAGTAAAGCACATGCAACAATAATCAAATAATTTATATATAATTTAGGTATGTGGTACTTGCGATATACATATGTGTGTAATATAGGGTAATTTAGGATTCGTAAAAAAAATCTAACTCAAGATAACAATCAAACATGACATTACGATGTAAGAGAACGCTAAAAAAGTGGGTCTCGCAATTCTGTCTGTGTGTCTGTCTCTACAGCCCAAACTACTGAAGCGATTTGCTTCAAACTTGTGACTCATAAGTTTTGGGTGATTCCCTAGAGGGGAGATTGAAAGTTATATTTTAGGACCAAAGTTAACGGTAGTTGCCATATGACCAAAATGGAAAACCTGTTTTTTCTCAAAAACGGCTCTAATCAATTTTTTGAAATTGGGTGTATCTACCACTTGTTTTTATGTGTTGAATAATTAATTCTTAAGAATTGCATACCAATTCTTTTTTGACACATATTTTAAATTTTTAATTTAATAAAAACTTAAAAAAAACGTTCCTACAATTAAAAAAAATTCTTTGTTATACAAGAAATATAATGGCATATTTAATTTTGTGATTTAAACTATTTAAAAAAGGGTTTTCCTTATTTTAAAAACAATTTTTAACCCATTTTTACATTTTTTGTAAAATTAATAATTAAATATTAACATTATTAAAAGTTTATAAAAGTTTAATGTTCTTAGAAACTTCTACCATAAGAGCAAGTACGTGCGACTCAGTCGTGCATTTTTTTTTTATTTTTGTGCTCATGTGGGTTCCCATTTCCCAATGAGTTGTGACCTGTTAGGATTTCAACCAAAAGGAACAATTGCGGTTTGGTTAGCTTAAGTATAATATAAATTTGTCTCTTAGAAAAGGTTGGCCAAAAATTCAATGTGTTTCACAGGCTGATCTGTCAACTTTCGATCAGTCGATATGGACTTCGTGTCAATTGAGAAAATGGCTTTGATTGCCGCCTGGCTTGTGCCCTTGGTAGGAAGTCTGTTAGGGTCTTTAAGGACTTGGCGTTATTTCACTTTCAAAATTTTTCTCAAATTTCGTTCGCCTAGCACTTGCATACGTTTCACAGTGTTAGATAATGTAAAAAAAACATGTTTTAAATCAAATTAACGGCAGCTGCGGTAAAAATGCTTCGCATGATTATCTGATCTGATGATTATGTCAAAAATACAGCTGGAAATGTCCTGCTGCTGAAATCAAATGCAACGTCCCTTGCATTTGGTTGGAATTAGACATTGAAACATTCCAGGAAGCCTGACGACGCTTTCTGAGGTAAACCCGGCGAACGCACATGTGCAGCCTTAACGTAAAGCAGTTAAAGAAAAAAAAAGCAGCATATCCGTAAACTGTTCGGTGTTTTCAATGGGCAATAAAATTGCCTCGAGCAATCAGTGGATCTAATACAAAAATGCCTGTTTCAAATGGAAACCGTCCATTAGTTCATGATAACTTTGACATGTCAAAATCAACCAGCATCTACTGGTTATGCCATCTATTAAAAAGCAGGGGGAACTTTATTGTGCACCTATTCATATAACTGGTACAATTTTTATTTTGATATTTTTTGTTTTTCTTCCAGAGAAAGCAACAGCAGAACAAGAAAGGGCTAATATAACAGAAGAAAAATTCACCAAACTGAAAAATATGTACACGCAGATTCGCGAAGAGCATATTAATTTACTGAGGCAGGTATGTTTATTTTTAGATCGCAATATGAAAAATTTTAAATTGAAATTGGTAAAAGCTAAAAATCATAAAGTTCAATGGTGGGGATGGGCATAAATCATTAAATTCACTTTATCTTTATTCAAATCATCCATAAACCAAATTTACTATTATTTTCTAAGCCGATTAACATTTTATATAAAAAAAAATAAAAAACAAAATCAATTTATTTTCAGCATGCAGAAGCATCCAAACAACTTAATACAATTAAAAAACAAAATGTCGAACTTGTTGCTGAAAAAGAATTAATCAAAGTTCAATTAGATGAATTTGCCGAAAAGCAAATTGAACACGAACAAATTCTAAACAAAACTACAGAATTAGAAAATCAAACAAAAGACCACAGTGTCAAGTATGAGAATTTATGTGAAGAACATGAAAAACTACAACGCCGATTCGATGATCTACAAGTGGACAAATCTGCTGAAATAGCTGAACTCAAAGAAAAATCTCATTTGTTAGAAATTCAAATTGCCCAAGCTAAATCTGATGCTAATGCTTCTTTGGAGACAATTCATCATGAATTGTCATCGAGTAGAGATCAATGTGTCCAATTAACTGAACAATTGAAATGTTCAATTGAAGAAAAGAATAATATAGAAATGCAATTGCAACAGGCAAATAGTGAATTTAAAACAAAGAATGAAACATTAAACATTGAAATTCAAAATTTGACTTTAATGAAAGACGAACTTCAGTTATCACATGCGACGTTAGAAGAGAAGACCAAGGAACTTGAAAATGATCTTAAACAAAAAATTCAACAACTTGAAAATTCAATACAAGAGAATAGTATTAAAAATGACGAAGAAATGAAGGCCTCTAAACTGCACTTTGAAACAGAACTGGAAGAGAAAAAAGCTAAGGTTATAGAAGTAGAAAAAGAAGTTTTACGGAAAAATGAAGATCTTATGGTAAGTTTTTTGTATTTATTTCACGAATCACTCTCAATCAAACCTTCGCAAGTGCAAATTATTTATCCTCATTTGCGTCTTTTATTTCATGTAAGATAGTTTCTCATTTTTTTGCTTACAAAAATCTGATTTTAGGAACTACTATCGTTCGTAACCCTGTTTCATATGTATATTTCTTTACCTTATGTATATTTCTATACCTAGCTCTCTTAGTCTTTATTACAGAAACGTAAGGGCATCCAAAATATCCACTGTGTTTCAAAACTTCCAATATTTATAACGTTTCATTCCTGACTCAACCTAATCTCACTTTTGATATTCTTAATTCTGAACTCTTCACAACCGAGTGAAACACCCAAACCGTGGTTGCCTTATTGTTGTTCGTTAAATGGATTTTTAATACAGACGTCTCCATCAAGGTCAACCTCTCAAAAAAAAACAAATTTTATCCTCTGCTGTTATATTTGACAGGCTTAAAAAATCCCGCCCTTTCAACTTTCTGTTAATGCCATCGATTTCCATTTTGAAGCTGCACATCCTTATAGTGTAACATTAGTTTTGAGTGACTACGTTAGAAGATCAGTTGAATCGTTTATTTTGTTTATTTTGAAAAAGAGATAAGGCCATTTTGTTAAATTGTTAAGGCGAAGTTAAAATTACATACAACTTGCTTTCTCCTCAAAATAAACGATTCAGTTGTATTTCGTAACTCTAAATGTATCCTTTGATATTAAAATTTCGGACTTTATGTAGTAGAAAATTTTCATTTCTTGATCTGATTTTTGCCATTAATTTTGTTAGTTTCTGAAAGTTTTTCTCAACCTTCGATCGTTTCTTGGTATATTGCTGACTTCTTCACCACTTCACTTCCTCCCCACCGTCATATAACAAAGTATTGTGCCAATTACGGAACAAACGTAATAAATTTTGGAAAATCTAACTGCCAAATCTGTCACAAATCACTCCAGTTATAACAATTCATATAATCTTTTCTTGGATTTTATGAACTCCTTTAAAATATTAAACTTACCAACGTAGAAAACAACTCCGTAACCCTAAATGATTCTTCAATTTAATCAACATAAAAACAAATTCAAACGAACTTCCTCAGGCTTTGTTTTCTCCAGGTCCACTTCTAACAATACCTATCTTTTCTGATTTTTAGAATGACTCTTTCATTATCCCAATTCATAAAAAAAATATTAAAAATAAATTCGCAAATTATAGACCGAAAGCTAAACTGTTCCCAAACTCTTTGAGAGTTTACTTTATGACTAAAGGCTTAACTACATTCACCACTTTTTGAAAAAGTACAAAAGTGAAAATATTTTTTTTCTGTCTAGCGCAATTGTTTTGTGAAAAAAGTATACAAATTGTTTTTTAGACCAAAAAATAAGCTTTCTGCATCATTTCTTTTAAATTTCTTGTCCGAAAATCTATACAAAAATGCGTTTGAAAATTTTCACTTTTGTACTTTTTCACTTTTTGAGCCAATGTAGTTAACCCTTAAGTCTATTTTCACTGTAAGTCCTTATTCTCACCCGTCCAATTCGGATTTCTTTAAGGTAGAGTAGATCTACGACTACTTATCTCATTGAATTTGTCTTCTGAATCCTCCAAAACTATCTTAATCGCTTATTTAATTGGTGCGAAATATTGACTCTGCTTTCCTTCGCAGGAAACCTAACCTAAACACAAATCCACATACTTTGTTTGCTTTTTCTCATTATTAATATTTTGATATCATTCACAGACAATAAAATCGAACTTGGAAAGATTATCCGAAGAAAAAACATCCATGGAATGTGATTTGCAAGATTTACTCCATCAGCAAGCAGAGCTTGAGAGTAAATATAAAAAATCCCTAGAAACAATTGCATCACTACAATCATGTATATCAACTACAAAAATTCATGGTGAAAGCGCACTTCGTGCTCTCTTAGAAGCTTGCATCAGATCTTCTGAGAAATTAGCAATTCGTGCTTATACAGAAAAAGAATTTTCAAATGTAGCTGGAACTTCTACTTATTTCATGATGTTAGCAGAAGAATTACAAAATACATTAAACGAACTTCAAATTGTCTATGAAAAGTATGCAGGTGATAATTCAGCAGTTGAAGGATTTTCGAGAAAAATTGTCCTAACTGGACATTTATTATCTATCATTCAAATACAAGGAATGACTGTTTGTAATACATCGGCAGATATTGAAGCTGGTGAAGGTACGAGGACATATACATTTTTTTTTGTAATCGAGAATATTTGTTTAATATATCTTTTCTTTCTAGAAATCTGCAAAAAACTTAAAACATTAGATACAGATATTAATGCAATGTTCCAAACACTTCTTCAACTATCAGAACCTTCCGTGGTTCTACCAAAAATAGTTGCTCTAAAAGAAAAACTTACAAGTATAACAGGAATGATCCATGATTTAAGTACCAAATCCGATGCTACCGGTCAGTTGGGTGATTTAGTTGAATCTGAATTAGCTACAATGGATAAAGCAATTGAGGAAGCAGCTTCGAAAATAGTCGAACTTTTATCCAGTTCACGAGCATCAGATTCTGGTATCAAATTAGAAGTCAATGAACGTATTTTAGATGCATGTACGAATCTAATGCAAAGTATTCGACTTTTAGTTCAGAGAGCAAAATCATTACAAGCTGAAATTGTTGTACTTGGCAAAGGTAAGACTCACTATTTTTATTCAAAATTGATCTTTCATTCAAATTTTTGTATATTTCTTACCAGGAACTGCATCAGCCAAAGAATTTTACAAACGAAACAATCAATGGAGTGAAGGTCTAATATCGGCATCAAAAAGTGTAGCAACTGGTGCTAATCTATTGGTTGAAGCTGCCAATAAAGCTGTATCAGGAGAAGCTAAACATCATTTAGATATAATTGTAGCTGCTCAAGAAATAGCAGCTTGTACAGCTCAATTGGTTGTTGCGAGTCGTGTTAAAGCACCACGAAATAGCCAAAAATTAACAGATCTCTCAAATGCATCACGTAATGTTACCCAAGCTACGGGTACTGTTGTTGCTACAGCCAAAGACTGTAGTCAACATTTAGAAGATTCAAAAGATTTTGATTTAAGTAAATTGACAGTACATCAAGCAAAAACATTTGAAATGGAAATTCAAGTTAAAGTATTAGAGCTCGAGCAGGCTTTACAAACTGAACGACTTAGATTAGCTGCATTCCGTAGGAAAAATTATAGAAATGATTGTGATTAATTTTTTTTACTATTATTGTATTCAGTATACGTAAAAATATACATCGTTGTTTGTTTTTAAGCATTTATTTAAAAAAAAAAAATCATTTCATGTCTTAGAAAAAAAAAAGAAATCATCTTAAAAAAAATATTGAAAGAACAATAAGAGAGCTCTGTTGTGTAAAATATGGTTACTTTTTTTGTTTTTTTTTTTTTATGTTTAAGAAAAATTTAAATTTTATATTTAAAATAAAAAAATATATAGTTATTATATTTTTACATAATTGTTAACACATCGAAATTATTTTTGCAATTTCAATTTTTTACACAAAACATACCGACTTGTTATGTTAGGTATTATGTATTTACTCGTATATTGTTCTAAATATTTAAAATGACAACATTGTTTATCTATTTATTTATATATATAAATATTAAAAATTAAATTAAAACGAAGCAAAAAAAATGTATACCCAATTGTGAATGATTTGTTTGAAAGTTAAAAATATGTACCTACCTATTTTAATGTTAGTTTTCTTTTCTTTTTTTTTTGTATAATGTATTAAAAATAAACTACTACATACAAAAGACTGCCAAAAATCAAAAAATTTAAAAATTGTACATCAAAAACTAATTCCACATACTTTTTTTTCCAAAGTAAAAAGGAACAAATACATTTATGGCAACGAAATAGATTTGTAAACATTTTTTTTTCATATTCTTATATTACAAATTAAAATTTCGAAAACAATCACTTTATAAAATCATCAAATTTATTTGCAGGGTATAATTAAATTTTATTAAAAAAAATAATATACAACTACAATAAATGCATAATGTGACTTAAATTTGGCATTAAGAGTTTTTTTTTTTAACTTGTAGGTCTTTTGACTTTTTTGACAATCTGTTGCAAATCCACTTTGCGTTACTGGAAAGTAGAGCATTTATTTACACTCAACAAAAGAATCTCAAAACATTGGTGTTTTGCCATTGTACAATACAATAACAGTTGCGAAAAAGAAGCGGCTCCAGAAAACTGAAATATCAGCTTGAGTTAAACTTCAAGAAATGATCATACTACAAGGCGGCTATTAAAAAGCCGAATCAAATAAATGCATTTTTTTTTTTTTAGTACCTATATAAATTTAATATTAAGATGTAACGTAACGTTAGTATTTAACGAATTAAATAAATAAATACAAAGAAAGCCAGCAATTATAAATTCAACCGATGTAGAAAAAGATGCAAACATGTTTATGACATCAGTGGCCTGATTATGGATTACAAAGACGATCGTTAAAGATTCCATATTTCTCTTTCGACTTTATTATGGAATTCGAAGCGAATATTTTCAATATTTCAGTCAAACGGCAGCAAGATTCATTAGATTTATTTTGTGATTACTTAAGCCAGATAAAAAATTGTTCGTTGAAAAGATAGAATTTTTTAAACCAAAAAAGTCAGAACGGACTACTGTGCGGTGATGTCTACAGTTCTATTCACAATAAGCTACTAAGGGGACACCCCAAATCGGCTACTTCAACATAAATTTAGAGTTATTAAAGCATTAACCCCTTGTAGCCCCATGTGACATTTCTGTAACAAACCGAAAAAGATCGCCCAAAAGCTGTGAAAAACATATTTTTATTCTTTTAAAGCTTCTTACATAATCTTTAAGAATTGCTTTATCGAAATAATGCGCCATATTTCTAATAAATAGCACCAATAGTTTTTAATTGGCAGTTAATGTTGAAAGTTTGGCTTTTTTGGAAAACAAGCAAATTTATGCAATTCAGAAAAAATATTTTTCTTGCATAAACTAACGGGGTTTTATTTTTGGATTTTAGGAATGCGCCTAAAATAAATATTAGATAGCTTTTTGTTTGAATTTTTGCATTTATGTACAAAAATAAATTATTTAAACTTTTTTTTTTACTGCGTAAATTTCGAAATAACTAAGCAAATAATGAATTTATTGAATTTTTAATAAATACGTGTTTTATAATAGCTAAAGCCCTTTCGATTGACATTCAGCCTTATTTTGACATTCGCTTTCATGCGAAAGTTATTCGATTTCGAAAGATTCGAATTTTCAGTTTCGAACGATTCGAAAGTTCATTTATTTTTTGAAAATCAATCAAACCTTGACTTTCTAATCATTCGAATCAAATGTCATTTATCTGACGTTAGCATTTTTGTGTCGAATAAGAAAAGAAAACATGTAAGTTCAGATATTTTTTTTGGAAAATAAAGAAAATAAATTTACTTTTATTTTTTGGCGTACTAATTAAAGGTCACAATCCAATTGGACTAATAGAGAGCAGAAGGAAGTATTCATTAAATTGATGGAAGAAAATCCCCAGATAGCTAAAGGATTTTCAACAAACCGGGTGGATACTGACCGCTTTTGGAGGGAAGCAGCAGAGAAACTAAACAGCTTTGGACCTCCTGCTAAAGATGGCGCAACCTGGAAAAAGGTGTTTAAATTTTTTAAGAAAATTTCATATATGTACTAAACGTTTGGGTTCAAGGTTTGGGCAGATTTCAAGTCAAAAACAAAAAAGAAACTAGCAGATAATGAAGTGAAGCGGAAGCAGTCGGGCTTCAATGACAATAATTTACAAGCACTTACTGAATTCGAGGAAGCAATTGTCAGGATTACCTCCCTTATCCAGTCCGTTCATGGCATAAGTGCCAGGGTATTTGGGATAAATCCGGTAGAAGAGACGGCGACAGCTTCTAAGGACGTATCTATGAATTCATGCTTAGAAGAAAATCTGGAAACAGACGCTGTAAATGAAAGCCAAGAAAATTTATCTGAAAATTATTAATTTTAAAATTTACGATGTTGGGTTACAAGGGGTTAAGGACCAATTTCTCTCGGTTAGAGTTGGAGACTCCAAGGGCATATCTGCCCTGCCAAGAGTTGGTAGGTAGGTAATGAATTCAGTATCTGAGTTAAATTATCACCCCAAACCAATTAGATGCGATGGTACATTGATATAACATGTGGTACACTCAAAATATACGCGGGTGGAGACATATCACTTTTTGTAGAGCTAGTTGCTTTGATTACGAAACGGTATTTAAAAACCTCGTTTGCTTTGGAATGTCTTAATGTCTTCTATTAAAAATACTAAAAAAATCTAAAATGGGTAAACATTTGACAAAGCTTAATTTTTTTCAATGGGTAAAGGTTAAAAAAAAAACCGTTTTTTGACCCTAACTCCAGATCTTGAAACGTTAATAAACACTAAAAAGGTATTTTATAGTGCACGATTTACAAAATGTCACAATTATATAATTCTGTACAAATGCAGGGGAAAGGTGTGAACAGTGAGACAGTGCAAACAGTGAGACAATTCATTTTTTTTTTCTGAAAGCAACCACAGTAAAGCTAGTTCTGTGTGTTTTAATTTTGTTCCGATTGAATTTAGTTTGTCCATTTTCCTACACCGGAAAGTATCACACAAAATCAGTTGGAAATATTTTTAGAGTGTCATGAAAAGAGTGTATAACACAACAAAATCTGGCTAATGGATACATTTTTTTTCGTGTTTTTTTATAACTTTTTTGAAGAAATGGGTCAAAGAAAAATAAATTAGTTAATTATTATATTAGGTACTTAATTATTTTGCGTTTTCGTTAGTTTGTTTATGTTTTATACGTCCTTCTCACTGTTCACCATAGCCTGTCTCACTGATCGCACCCCTAGCAAACAGTGAGATGTTTTGACCTTTTTTAGGTACATTTTAGTTGAATGTGATGCTCTCATTCATTCTTTAACTATAACCATTTCTGCAACATTAAGATAAAATATATCTTAAAATGACTTCAAAGTTTGGTTAAGATAGCTTGGAAACATTCTAAAATATACCTATTTAAAAGAAATGTGTCTCAATGTTCGCACCTTTCCCCTACCTTTTGAGTTCAGTCTTGAAAGTCAAGAGTCCTGAAACATAAAAAGCAAAATTATGAGTGTCCTTCTTAAAATTGATAAAAACATAGAACTAAATGTTTTACCTATTTCTTCTTAAAATTTATAAAAACACCGCAAAGGAAGAACTACATGTTCTACCTACATTATGCAATTTTAGAACCAATCACACGCTTTGTCTACATACCACAACCATTTTTATCCAGCCAAGCGTTTTAGCCTCCATGACCGTATTTATTATAATAAACACATAAAAAAGGAGAATTAAATTTTCTAAATTATTGGTATTCCACTATTGGTTGTCCACTCAGCCCCTTTGTCCCAATATGCAACATTTTACATGGACCATTTTCCATTTGATATGCCCACATAAAAAAGCGTTTGCATTCCACACATGGGCATTTTCCATGGAACAGAAAAAAGACAAATCTGTTTACATCATCTAAATACAAAAGAGTTGAGCTTCAAACTTTCCAAGAACACAAAAATTCAAAATATAAAAATAACTTATACCCTTTTTTAGATACAACTTAGTTTTTGTTCAGTTAATAAAGATTGTCCTTATATATGTTTTATAAAAGAAATAATTGCACATTTACCTGCACCGCGTTTTACTACTCTGATCACGTAAACTCCAGTTTATAAATATGAACTTCATCATTATTTATGATCTTTGTTTAAAAGATTACAAATAATTATCATTTTGAAAAAGGGTAGACAGAAAAATCATTATTTCCCTTGATTGTGATCAGAATCACAATATGCTTTGAACAAATACAAAATAATTAACTAAGAACAAAACGTGCAAGCTGACTTCGTTAATTCGCATTATATAAACATCTATCAATTTTATCATTAATTCATCTCAACTTGATGGGCTCTCCTAAAATTGCATATTCCCCTTTTCCTTTTGTCAATTAAGTTTTTAACTTGGATATTCATTAGTTCTTAGGGTACATTAAGGATTAGCAAAAAAAAAAAAAAAAAATAGACAACCAGTCCACCATTTTTTATAGCTTTGCTATTCATAGCTCTGGTTTCATATCACTGTCGTGCGTATCTTTGTCGCTCTGGTTTTCATATTTCCGTTCCTATTTCATTTAAAGGTGGTTATCCATTTTTTAACATGCGAACGAGAATTGTTACTTAAGTTTCCAATATCGGCAGCTCTTGTCGCCTGTTAAAATGGCTCTTAGAATTTATTTAAGAATAAACAACACGACCAGAGTAAAACAAAATTGTCTGATCCACTTAAAAATTACTGCTTATAGGTCAATCAAAATACAATGTTAACAATTCTGCCGTGCGTCTGCCTCTTGTTGTTATATTTGATTAAAACATCAATTTAGTAAAGAAAAAGGTTGATACTCATTAAATGAAGCATCTGTTTAAGCATTCTTTATATAAAAAATTACAGCTGGCATCAGCTTTTTTGCGTATAAGCTGAAGCTTTTTTTTTTCAGAAAACATTTTACTATAAGGGGTTTATAGCTAAATATGTAATTGTGATTTCTGTTAATTGTGTTCAGAATACAATATGTTAGTACCTACCCATTAAAAATATCACAACAAGATAATAATTTAATTAAGATCGAATAAAACGTGCAGCCTGATTTCTTATATTTTTAAATAGGAGAGAATGGGACATGTGTGATACAGTGAATAAGTGGAAGTGTATAAATTTACGCCTTCCTTTCTCTTAGTGCGTGCATATAAATTTTTGTTAGGTTTTTATGTTTGGGAAATCCTACTGCGGATAGCTTAGTCCAAAAAAACACGCCTTACTTTTTACTATCATACTTCAAGCGGAAATGTGGGATTTAAACAGTGGCGTACCTACGTTGAGTTGCCGGGGCCCCAGGGCAAGACTAAATTTTCGGACATCTTTAATATTTGGGGGCCCATTTGATATAAAAATAAGAACAAATTAATAAAAAAGTACGTATACGCCCTACACTTTTTTTTGTTGTTGTAAGATAAAATAAATCTTTTGTTACAATGTGCCCAGTTCTCCCCTATGTAAAAACATTTTATTCATCTTATTCTGATGGGCTCATCTAAAAAAGCTTATTTCCCTATTCTAAGTGGATTATTATTATTTTTTTTTTCAATTTAACAAACAAAACACATAATTCATTTCAAAGTGCATCAAGCCCACACTTCAAACTCTGTCTACCTCAACCTTTGTCATTGCTTTATAGTAAGATAGACGACGACGGACGTTGATATCTCTTAAATATCTCAACGACTTTTACCTATTTGCTAGCTTTTAGTTTTAAGTGCGAGTCTGGGTATCTAGATACTTTTTCGCCGACTCATCATTCTCGGCTGCAAAAAAAAAAAAAAAAATAAAAAAATGTATATAAAACAAAATAAAATAAATTTCCTTATTCATCTTAAGAGTTGCACGAAGTTGAAGGGCATTCTCAATTTATTTCATATTTAGTTTATAAAGCAAAAAAAAAAAAGAAGAAAAAACCGAAACAATATGCAAATTTTATCGTGTGTGCTTTGAATTTGGATGAACTAAAAAACTTGTATATTTGAATTGGTCAGACATCAAAAACCGTTGACTTAGCTTAACGAACTTTTTTTTCTTCTTTTATTATGATGAGTCTTTAACTTATTGTGCGTTATTGTGATGTGATGTCAATTCTCCATAAAAATCAAAAGTCTCAACATCTGATTTTTGATGATAATGTCCAATCTCACACTATTTTATTGAAAAAATAACTTCAATTTTCTGGAATAACAACATTTGGTTTATAAAAGTTAGTAGAGAGACTTTACAAATTGATATTTCTTTCATAAGCTTATATAAGATCTGATGATAGAGCTTATTGAGGTTATCATTAACTAGATTCAGTAGCGAACGGTTTATATTTTATATAGAGGTGGTGAAGAAGTTCTAAGAAAATTTAAATTTTTTTCTATAGGAAGTTCTTTTTGTTTTGGTAATTAATAAAAGTTAATATAGTTTTATATTCATTCATAAATAGAATAAATTTTAATTTAAAATTTAAAGGAAAAAAAAACACGTGTTGGTCCATAAGTCATAACATAATTTGTATGCGGACGCGAAATTTGGGTTCATGGACGTTCAAATTCAAATCAATTTTGTGATGTTAATGTTATTTATAGTTTTTATTTGCTAATTTTATTAAAAAAAAGAAGAGAGAAAAATACCATGTGCGTATGCTAATTGTTTATCAACTTTTATCAATATCTTTACCTGAGTTTACAGCATCAGTTTTACAACAAAGAAATAATTCAAGTGAATACAAAAAAAATAGTTTAATAAAACAAGTTATTTTTTTGTGAAAAATGCGGTTTATACATTTCGTTTATTTGATGTATTTTTTAAGAAAAAATCGTTACTATACCTATCAAAAAAAAAAAAAAATGAATTGTTTTAGTAACCTGTTAAAGACTGTGTAAATTAAATAAAATGAAAAATAAAATACACTGTAAAACAAATTAAATAAAACGGATTTTGCTTGTGTTTTTAGTGATCGTAGGTGTTCATACTCTAAACATGGTCCAAAAAAGTGAACAATTTGTTGTTAATCTTGATCTTACTCTCCGATAAAAAAAAATAAATAATTAAAATTGTAGGTTACTTTGACTCGAAAAATTTCCATAGTGTAACGGTGTATTTATAGGAAATTTACGTATTTGGGTACAGCCGCTTAGCCACTATTTACAACTTTTTAGGATAAAAATAAAAAATCAAACGATAATTTAATTCGTTTAAATGTATGATTTTCTGCAACCAAAAAAAATTGAATCAGACAACTGTGCGCGGGACAACTGACAACTCACTGATCTCTATAATATATTGGCTAGTTTATGACAGTGAGGGACAATTTTTCATCGTTTAATATAATTGTTAGAAAGAAGAATTGTCAAACATAAAAAAATATTTGAATAAAACGGCAACAAGCTTATTCTTATTTGTAACATTAAAATCAAGTAAATTGAATGAAGTTTGTTTGTAAAAATGGGCCTCAAATTTAGAATTTTGAACAAAAAAATGTTGCCTGCCTTTTTTCAAAATTTTTTCGTAATAAAATATAAATTTATATTTCAAAATTTTTTGGCATATTTGTTGTTGAATACAGTGAGGAAAAAGGTCCTTTGTGTAACAGTTTATAAAATAATTCAAAAAGTTTTTCAAAGAACATTATTCTATTTCAATTTTTTTTATAATTTTTATTTTTTAATAACAAATAAGCGGTTTTTTCGCTTAAAATCACGTTTTTTCCCTCAAAGTGTTGCAAATAAGTAAAACAAATTGAACAATTTACCTAAGAAAAACTAGAACTACATCGAAACACAAAGTCAAAAAAAGTATAAAAAGTAAACAAAAGTACAAAATAACAAAAACAATTTTATTGATGTGACATTTAAAAATTAAAATTATTTGAAAAATTAGGAACTTTTTTGTACTTTTTTCACTTTGTGTTTCTATATAGTTCAGGCTAAAAACTTTTCTTTTTTTTTTTTTTTTTTTTTTTGATTTCACATGATCCAGCATTGATATGAAACAATGATGTTACCTACATTTATGAAGAATTTGATCAATTGATATAAAATTAATTATTAAGAACGTCATTTGGGCTTTTTGATTTTTTAATCTTTTTATGCAATTAATAAAACAAATTAATACATTTTAAAAAATTTTCCCGACCTTTCGTTGGTTACATCTTCAGTACAGGGGTTATTTTTTATTGGACTTTGTTTAATAATTTTAATAATTTCTTAAATTTAACAATTATATTGTACTATTTTATTAAATTAATGGAAAAACAAAAGAATTAAATAAATTAAAAAGCCAAGACAAAAAAAAAAAAAAAAAAAAAAACAAAACAATTAATATCACATACTCTTTACTTTATCCTAATAAAGTAAAGAGTCTGTGAGTGATCCTAATAAAGTAGACATTACATTTTTGTATACATTCCTTTTTAAGACTCTATGTAAATTCTGTCAATAAAAAAATTAAGTCACAAAATCTAGATCTGAAGTGAGATCCACTGCACTTCAAGTGCAATTCAAAGTAAAAAAAATCCGTATTCCCACCCCATCCGTTCGGTCATAATCTTGCAAAAAGAGTGAAATACGAGCCAATTTTCGCGAGACGTTTTATGACTCTCTGGAAAACGGCATTGAAAAATTTGACTCACTCCTAAAATCTTTCATTCGATTTTTGTTCTCTCCCTATTGACTCTGACTGTCCCAAGTCATTTTAGCAAAGAAATTTTCTTAAATAATGATTTTCAATAAAAAAAACCGACTTCTATGGATCAAAACTTCTATGGTTTTCTCATGGATGCCATAGCCAAAACTGAACCTAATTGAATTGGGACCATTTCACAGGTTTTCATATAAAAAAATCATCAAAATCGTTTCACTCAGTCGGAACTTATCAGGTAACAAACGTAAAAAAATGTCAGTAAAAAAATATATAAATAAACATCAATTAACTTAAGATTTTAAGATTTGTAAAATATTAGAAAGAAGTTTGAATGGATGATCATCATCATTGTTCATTAATATAACACGAGTTTTTTTTTACTAATTAGATTATTAATGTACCTATTATTTTGTTAATATTTTATTAAAAACTTTAAACGTTTTTAGAGTAATAATTTATTTTTGACCTAAAGAAAAATGTTCTGTATGTACATACATAAATAGTGTATACTGACATGTCATTAAGATACAAAGAAACAATTTACTTAGTTTTATTTAATTTAATGTTTATGTACCTAATTATTTCAAATTTAAGTTTAAATTAATCCACTTCTCTGATCTTAAAAGTTCACAATATTTAATTATATCGGTGAAGTTCTAGTTCTACTAAATTGTTTGGGTAATTCTCTTTAGATTCATAGCAGGTTATACGAGAGGGGATTAAATTGTATTGTTTCATATTGTTTCATAAATGTGGTTTAATTGACAGAAGAGGGAGAATATTTAAATTCTTACGCAAGAATAAAAAGATTTTAGGGTGATGAAATTATTGTTTTAATGGTGTATGAATAAATTTAAATAGTTATAGAGATATATATTGGAATTTCTTTGCATCAAACTTGTCGAAAATCTGGATAAAGACTGTGGATACTATTAGGTTTTTTTTATAATAAAGAAAAAAATTTGTCAACTGTATTAAATTTTGTAAGCATTATTTTAGCAGATTAAGCATCAAAGAAAAAGTTTTTTTTTTTTAAATATTGTTTATTTATTGATACTGACAACGTTTTTATAGGAAGCCTTAAACAAATAATAGCAATAATATGCACACAAAAATTAAACGTTCAAAATGGTCACTTTGGCGTATACGTACTTTGTTTGGTATTTGGATTTAAATTTTATTTTTTCAATTTTTATGTTTGAGAAAAAGAGAAGTATTAAAAAGCAGCAATATGGGCTTCCAAATCGTTTTAAATACGAACGTACAGTCGAACAGAGAAAAAAGTTAGAAACAACAGAAGAGTTTTCAGATTCGTGACTTTTCTCCACATGTTCACATGTGAACAAGAAATTAATGCAAATGATCAAAACCTTCATTTGCATTAATTTTTGAACCGTTTTGAATCCTTTTTCCTGGGTAGCAAAGTTAATACAAATCATTTTTAAGGTTCATAAATTATTAAGGAATTCTTTACTGAAGTGAATGTAAAGTGAATACAAAAGCGTCCTCTATTTACATTCACTTAAGTGAATAACTCATTCATCATCAAATTTGTAAAATGACACTTTCCATTGGAATTTTTTTCGTATGATGTTTTTTTTTCAATTATTTTTCAAAGTGTTTTCAGCTTTGAAATTTTTTGTGTTTTGATATCTTTTACTTGTTAATAAATTTCGCATAAAATATACTACACTCCTGCTCAAAATTAACGCACACTTTTTTCTTCTTTAGTCATACCCCCGCATCTTATTTAAAATGGATTTTAAATTATTTGTTGTATTTTTTTGTGTTTGGTTATTATTAAGCAAGTCAGAAAAATGCTAAACTGCAACAGTATTATCAACCAAAAAAAAGATGAACCAAATGTAGCAATTTAAGTTCTGAAAACTGATATTAAAATAATTTTTGTTTTTTAAGAAAAAAAATTTTTAAAAATGGAAGCACGTGACAGTTCTTTCCAATAATTTTATTCAATACTTGGCATTGTCTCCTCTAGCGCTTATGACAACTTGGAGTCATCTATTCATTCCACGAATTAACATTTGAAGGTTTTATTGTAACTTTTCTTTCACTCCAATTTTCTGTGGATCAAGAATGCTTGGAGGTGGATTTCGGCCGCAAATGCACTTTTTTCAACATTTCCTAGACATGTTCTATTGAATTCAAATCCGAATATCTGTGTGGTCAATTCAAGGGTGGCATATTTTAATCTTGAAGATATTTTCAAACCACTCTAGCATGCATTATCGTGCATCAGACTGAACTGTGGACCAAATCTAGGGGTGATTGGAACCGCATGGTGTTCGAGGATATCAGTCAAGTATTTTTGGGTATTTAAAGTAGGTCTAGGAGAGCTCACTAACTCCGTAGGTGTTGTAAAGCAGAGTTTACTTCATGAAAATTTATGACTCATCTCTAAAAGGTTAGCGGGTTGACAGATAGACTTCAGCATATCTCTCCAAATCTTCCCCACAAACATTTTACTCCATACCTTCAATTTAAGATCACTCCTGTCTTATTTGAGAAAATAACCACGATACTGTGAGACAAAGTAATAGTAGGAATTTTCTGTAAAATAAATATGATGTGCGTTAAATTTGAGCAGGAGTGTAGAATAATATAATAGCGAAGCAAATGTTGAATAACGTAATAAAAAATAAAAAAATGAGAATACTTATTTGTAAAAAAGGTGTACATTCTTGTTATAAAGTAATAAAACAAAATACAACAATTTTATTTTCTTATATTTTTATCCGCAGTAAATCAAAATAATGTGAATTGGAAACAGAAAGTTTGAACATTTTTGTCTTCAATTACCAACATATAATACAAAATAATGAACTTAATTTATGCTAACGCAATAATTATAATTATTCTGATAATATTTTGGACTGAAGATGTTGCATCACAACGTACCTCCCTAGACGAAAAACTTGGTCAATATTACAGAAGTTTTAGACTAATAGGTGCTTCAATAGCTGGACCATCTCGTCAAAACAAAAACAATATTAATGATATTGAAAGAGTTGGGGTAAGTATTTTTAATTATGATTTAAAAAAAAAGAACTTAAAAGGACACATCAAGGTTAATTTTATTGGTATTTGTAACTTATCAACAAAATAAAAAATGTTTTACAGCCGCGATTTTGTTGAGACAAAACTGTATTATTTAATTTTGTTTTTTTTTTTTTTTTTTTAATCAATAAATTATTACGATTTTGGTTTCCGTCCAAAGCAGGGTTGTTGAAAAATCAATCAAAACAAATATGCATTTAAAATTTAAAAAAATATTTATACATAGTGAAAACAATTTTTATTAAAAAAAAAATATTTATGGAAACAGAAAAATATTTGCATTAAAAAAAAATATTTATTGCAACTGAAAAAATATTTGCATTGAAATAAAATTTTAATTGAAAATAAAAGTATTTTGCATTAAAAAAATTTTAATAAAAAACTTTTTGCATTCAAAAACAAAATTCAATGCAAATTGTGTGCATTTAATATTTTGGCCTTAATCTTCGTCGAATTTCTTACAATTTTGACTATTTTGCCTTATATTTGCTTCAATATTATAGTTGGAATAGCTAATATATGTTCATATAGTAAAAATTGTAAGAAATTCGACGAAAATTAAATAAAATATTTAGTGCACACATTTTGGATTTAATTTTTTTTCAATGCAGAAAATTTTTTACTTGCAATAATTTTTTGTAATGCAAAATGTTTTTATAATAAATATTTTTCAGTTGCATTACATTTTTTTTAATGCAAATTTTCTTCAGTTGCGATAAATATTTTTTCTTTTTTGCAAATTTTTTCAGTTGCAATAAATATTTTTTTTAATGCAAACTTTTTCAGTTGCAATAAATACTTTTTTTTTAATTTGTAATGGAAAACAAAAGCATTTAAAAAAATGATTTTTTACAACCCAGATCCATATGTAATTGTTCCTTTAGCGTCCCTGAATGTTTTGTTCGGAACGCAAAATGTATATAATCATGGATGGAAATCGATATAAACATCATTTTTTTCTTTTAATTTAATGAGAGTAAAAGTATATGGAAATGTAAAATGTACGACGTACAATGTAAAATATACATTCTAAAGATATCTGCATAGTGTATAGAGTGCAGATTTTAAGGTACTCAATAACGACTTTATGTTCTTTGTACAGGTTTTTAAGTACTTTGTTAGCGAACGTTACATGTGGCCTATTTCACAGTTTTCAAAATCTGTAGTTTCATGTGTGCAAATTGCGAGCAGTAGCAAGTACTAGAGTACTACTAATGTCATAAGCAACACACAAGTTCGTACAAAGTACATACAAATTAGTAATATGTACATAAAAGCATATGTTCAATATATAACAGTGTGTTTTGAGCACCTACCTAAAAATCGTTATTCAGTAACTCTCCAATTAGTACATAAAATTCGTATAAAATTTCTGTACTAAGGCCGTGTGTGAATTGCGTTAAATAGTTAACACCGTTTAAAAATTTTGACACTATTGAGGTGAATAAAAATTTTTCAGCTGTTAAAAATTTATTGGGCTCTGGGACCTGGTTAAATTTGGGTTAAATTTTTTTTGTAGATGGTTTTGTTTTTTTTTTTTATTAAAAAGGAGTTTCATGGCCGAAAAGAGTCAGAGAAAAATATTAAACAATAAGCCATACCTACAGCTGAAAATTTTTTATTCACCTCAATAGTGTCAAAAATTTTACACGGGGTTAACTATTTAACGCAATTCACACACGGCCTAATCCCATAAAAATTTGTACTCAGTACATAAAAGTCTTTATTCAGTACTTTATTGTATAATTTTATTCATAATTCATCTCTTATTCATTGTTGAAAGAACTTTGTTCTTTATGTCCTACGAGTATTCAATTTCATTGGGTGAGATGTAAAATTAATAATTGTGTATTCAATTCTTTAATATTTTGGGAACAAATTCAACAATCAATTATGTAAACTCTTGAACAGAAAACACACACAATATCGAAACGAGAATTCGTTTGTAACTCAAATACTGGACCACCAAAAAGAAGTGACAAGCCACCAAAGTCAGTGCATCGCTTACGACCAGGCGATATTGATATCATCGGTGCCATGGGTGATTCTTTAACAGCTGGAAATGGAATTTTAGCTTCAAATATTTTTCACATTGGAGTTGAAAATAGAGGTGTCTCATGGTCAATAGGAGGACAAGGAAATTGGCAAGAATATTTAACTCTCCCAAATATTCTAAAAGAATTCAATCCAAATCTCTATGGTTATTCATTATCGGATGGACTGACAACAGATCGTTCTTCAAAGTAAGTCTTATACAAGTCTTACACAAGTCTTATAGAAGAAATTATATTGCTCGTCATTTACATTATAACACTTGAATTAAATTTTATTTTTGATTTACAGATTTAATGTTGCCGAATTAGGTGCAATGTCCAGAGATCTACCATTTGAAGCTAAAGTACTTGTTAAACGTTTAACAGCTGATAAAAAAGTCAACTTCAATGATCACTGGAAATTGATAACAATTTTAATTGGCAACAATGACTTTTGCTCGGATATGTGCTATTATCCTAATCCAAAACTGGTTTTGAAATGGCACGAACAGAATATGCTCAAGACCTTACGATTCCTAAGAGATAATGTACCAAGACTTATGGTTAATATTGTTCCAGCTCCAAATTTAAGATTATTAACAAAATTGGTAAATATGCCAAATGAATGTCAAGCAACTCTACGATTCGAATGTCCATGCTTGATAGGCAAAGACAATGATACTTTAAATTATTTAGAATCAATAATGCTGGAATGGATTGAGTTGGATGAAATTATTGCTAATAGAGATGAATTCAATACTGAGGTGAGGAAGAAAATTTTTGGAAAAAGAATTTACAATCTTATGTATATCGTTCCTTATATTTTCTTTTTTAATATTTTTAGACTTTTACGGTTAATATTCAACCATTTACAAAATTTGGCGAACTTCCGAAGAAATCAAATGGCGGTACAGATTTTCGTAATCTATCTGTCGATTGTTTTCATTTAAGCCAAAGAGGACAAGCGTCTTGTAAGTACTTAGTTTTTATTTTAAATTATTTTTTAAACTTAACATTTATAATTTTTTTTTTATATATATTTTAGGTGCAAATGCGTTATGGAATAATATGTTGGAAATTAATGGCAATAAGACATCTAAATGGAGAGAAGCATTTGAAAAAGTACTATGTCCAACATTCGAAAGGCCATATCTTGCAACAAGGAGCAATAGCCGGTCTGGTAGTTAGGAATAATTAAGTTGTTTTTTTTTTTTTTGTAAAGACTTTATAATGATCTGTGATTACGTGTAGGTATATTGTATAGAATTTTATAAACTTATAAGGCTGGTGTTTTGAAACGAAATAATTATTACAACTTTTGAAGGAATAAAAACTTGTGTTATAATATCTATTGCATCAGATATGAAGAAGATTAATTTTAAAATAAAGTTCATCGATCTTGTCATTTTCGTGGGAATGGTTTTTGAGAATTGTGATGTGAAACTTGTATAAATAAATCCATCCGTATTAATTTTTTTTAAATTACTTCAAGCATTATTAAATTTAATGTAATTTAAATTTAATTCTTCAAAATCAGCCCCATGTACCCTCACGTGCTATGTAAAGCTCAAATTCCAAAAACGGCCATCGGTCAAAAAAAAAAAACTTAGTTTTTGCATTATGACCAAACCCCCAAATTCGTTCCGCGGGTTCACAAAATTCATAGTCAATATCTACATTTTGGTTAGCCCTATTCTGCTATTCGATTCACGTGAATCGAAAGATTTCTAGCCCTATTCTGCTGTTCCCGTGAATCTCAGATCCGATTCACACATTCGGTTCACTTTAACTCTACCTTGCCATCCTGCTATCCATCGGGTAAACTGCATTATCATCCCTCAATTTGACGTCCAGGTGAACGTCAAATTAAAAAAAAAAAATGGCGACGAAGTAAATTGAAAGGAAAAAAAAATTTTTTGTTTGTGTTTATTTGCATAGAAAAAATAAAAGCAGCCGATTAAATGTTAAGAAATAATTAAAAATTTATGAAAAGTGGCATTTTGCTTAATTTCAACGATGGTGAATTTATTTTTACAAACAAAAGTGACAGATCCGCAACATTTTTTATGCGGATTGCAAATGTATGGAGCAAGTTCATTCACGTGATTAGTGGAATACTGAACAACATTACCGATATTATCGACGTAAGTTTGGATTCCCCCCGATGAATAGCAGAATGGTAATTGGTGAATATTTAGAGATTATTCCCCCCGATGGATAGCAGAATAGGGCTGAATGTGTCCTTTTATCTTAGAAATTCTAGAGATACAAAATTTGCTTAAATTTAATGTTAACCCCCATTTAAAGGCTGTTTATTTTAGACTTTCACGTGAATCGTATGTTTTAATAAAAACAATATGAATTTAAAAAAGATTAGTCCTAAATGATTTATTATTATATCTTAGGTAAACTTTGAATAAACTTTTAAAACTAAAAAAAATACTAATTTAAAAAAACAGCTTTTATAATTACTTATTAAATACCGGGTGAAATATATTAATAAAAATATTCCCAGACACTAAAAAATTACAGATTTATGTAGCGCCCAAGTCAAGCCATACAGCCCTATTCTGCTGTTCCCGTGAATCTCAGATCCGATTCACACATTCGGTTCACTTTAACTCTACCTTGCCATCCTGCTATCCATCGGGTAAACTGCATTATCATCCCTCAATTTGACGTCCAGGTGAACGTCAAATTAAAAAAAAAAATGGCGACGAAGTAAATTGAAAGGAAAAAAAAAATTTTTGTTTGAGTTTATTTGCATAGAAAAAATAAAAGCAGCCGATTAAATGTTAAGAAATAATTAAAAATTTATGAAAAGTGGCATTTTGCTTAATTTCAACGATGGTGAATTTATTTTTACAAACAAAAGTGACAGATCCGCAACATTTTTTATGCGGATTGCAAATGTATGGAGCAAGTTCATTCACGTGATTAGTGGAATACTGAACAACATTACCGATATTACCGACGTGAGTTTGGATTCCCCCCGATGAATAGCAGAATGGTAATTGGTGAATATTTATCGATTTTTCCCCCCGATGGATAGCAGAATAGGGCTGATAAAGTGCTTTTTGAACCTTGACTAATTGTTAAATAATCCGTGCCTACCTGCAGGAGAAGCCTCTCAACGCACACAACATCTCAAACGAACAGGCGATCAGCGATCAGCGTGTGTGTATCTCCTTTTTCATTCCTTCCTTCATCCTCAACCAAAACTGTCAGTCGCAACAAGATATCTGAGTAAAGAGGACGCGCAGTCCAATTAAGAACAAAAATAACTTTGTGTTTTATTTATTTATTGAAGATAATATTTTTACAGTCCACTTATGTATAGATTATTGTTCAAGGTCCTTCGACGCCTAATACTGTGCCACGCGCCTGTCAATAACTAGATATGTATTTAATTTGCATAAAACGGTAGTGAGTGTGCGAAACTACAAAAATGATTAAAAAAAAAAACCTTCGTATAAAAAAAAAAAAAAAAAAACACACACACAAGAACAATATCATCGACAGATTTTTTTTTTTTTTTTTTAATTTGTGCGAATAAAAAACAAAATGAAACGAAAAAATAACATTTAGAAATGTAAAAATGTACCTAAATTAATATAAAAAAAAGATGAGTGACACGAAACGAAGAGGATAGTGTGTAGCTGATAATGGTTCACAGAAATACAAATGTGGCTGTGTGGCTAATTCTTGGAATTTCAAGTACACTCCAATGTATCGCAGCAGATCATTGCTTTGACAAACAAACTTAAAAATAAATGTAAGTAACACAAAAACAAAACAACATTTTACTACCTACCTACCGAATTATTGCAAATGTTGCTCACCCACACAATTGCAAATATTTTTGATTTCGTTTTAACAATATGTCAAGGAAGCGTATTTGTTAAGTTGTTTATTTTTTCTTTAAAAATAATAATTATTATCGTTTCCTTTACAAATATGTACAGTCATAACATGTACATGTACCTACCACATTTAGACATAGTTGTCATACCTATAATCATACCTATAATCATACCTAACTTGGTACCTAAATGCTAATAAGGTAGAGTTTTCGCAAAATATTTTGCATAAAGAAACAAAAATGCAATGAACAATGAGGATCGAATTGAATTCTAAATGTATTCACAACACAAGTCTCACATTTAGTTGCGCTATACGTATACACGGTCCTCAAAATATGTACCTACATAATGTACATACTTAAGTATCTATTTAGATTAATTTTGTAAAAAAAACAACGAAAAATATGTATGTCGTGTCGATACGCAGGTTCGTACAGTTGTACTTTGCACGCACATACATATGTACATTGCGAATATGATGCAGTGAAATAATCGCGTAGATACAGTAAACAAAGATAAAAAAAAAAAAAAAGAAAAAAAAAAAAAAAAAAAAACAAAAAAAATACAAAAAGGCCATCAAATTCATGCAATATATATTTTATCATACATGCTCATTCATCTCATCTCCCATCATAATTATGAGACAAAGGAAAAGTAACAAGGACCCATGAATAAAAGGATGATAATGACAAGTTTCATCCATCTGATCAGGTCATTCTCATCACCATCGGTCGGTGCGGTGCAGGTGGTGGTTTTCTGTGTTACTATGGTACAAGCATAGGAATGAGACAAGAGACATCGCTTTGCGTTGTTTTTATTATTCTTTTTTTTATAGCGGGGTATGTATCTGTGTTGGCGTCAATCATATTGGCGTGTAATGTTTTATTGTGTCACTCGGGTGGGTGCATTGTTGGATCGTTTCTTTTTTTTTGTTTCAGGTCGAGAGTTTGTGATTTATAGTTTGTAGTGCGAGCAGCATGCAAGGATGCATGTTTGTGCGAAGCTCTAGGTATTTTAAGTCAAAGCAATAACAAACATACACATTTTTTACACAAACCGTTGCGCCTCCAGCAGAAGGAGGCTTTATATGTACTTCAATGATCAAAAGGTAAAGCAATATGTATACCTATGTAGGTACATATATAAGAAAAAAAAAAAAAAAAAAAAAAAAAATACCTACACAATAATAAAAAAGTAAAACCATACGTTAACATATTTAACAAATCACAAAAGATATTGCAAGTAGTTCAAACTAATTCATATGAACGCTATATTAAGACTATTAATTTCTTATATGACATTAAGGGACATTATTCTTTGAAGAAGAACAACAAGAGAGGATTTAACAACAAAGCATCGCCAATAATGGAGTAAAATGAACCTAAGCAAATGATTAAAAACCATTCGGTCTTTGTGATACCTACAAAAAAAAAAATAAAGATGTGTAGGTAGTCCGTTGTCACCAAATGTAGGTATACTTTAATTTTCTTATTCTCATATTTTGTGGCGCAGCCTTTGAAATAGGAAATCCTGCTAGGTCGTTTTTATTTCCCCTCTTAGCACAAATATTTGTTTTCATCAACTATATAGGTATGTATCGTCATGCAAAAAGATACCCGCTGCGCAGTTTGTTTTAATTTCTATATTTTTGTTTGTCTTGTTTTCTTTGGGTCAAATTATTATGATGCAGGTATTTGATTGTAGGGTGCGTTATTTTTATTCCTAAAAACATTTGATTGTAGCATAAAAATCTTCATAAAAATCTGATTATTAAATAACTACAAAAATAGACATAGTACCTACTCGTAAGTAAGTAATCTCAAATAAGCAGCATATTTTGCGAGATGAGGATTTGACAAAATGTGTGTAACAATTTTGAAGTTGCAGGCCAAATGACTCCCCATTCATATAGTCTGGCAGAGATTCGTAATGGGTCGCACGTGTAGGTATGGATGTAGGTAGGGACCTACATCAGGGACGAAAATTGACTTTTTGCGATAAGGAAAGCAAAACGCAAAACTTTAAAACATTAAAGTCTAAATCATTGTCGCATCATTTTAATATAATTTTAGAACACGAATGCATAGGTATATTCATTTTGGTCGTTCATAGTTTCAGTAAACTTATGTAAAAATTTTTAAATTTGATATGTATGTTGGTATCTACTACCAATAACGTTTTGATCGATTTTAATTTTCTGGTGTCACTATCTCGTTCGGATAAGTGATCGAAAGCAGGTAGCTATGGTTATTTCCTCATGCTACGGAACACCCGCTGTTTCTTTTGAACTGTTTTTGTTTGAGCTTGTTCGTCGCATATTCTTTTGAGTCTAAGTGGGAGACAGTACCTATATTAGGTATAGGTAGGGTGTAGGACTGTCGTGAAAGTATCTTTGTCCGTATGAACTTTTTCAAATTCTCGTTTCTATAGGAATGCTTAACGGTTTTGATTGCAGTCTTAATAGAGACTGAACAAAACATGATCAATACTTTTTTAATTTAAGTTATAATGTAAATCGATGAATTTGCGGCGGGCTTATAGTCGTATTTTATGTACATATATACATACCTAATAAATATAAAACTATGACCAAACAAATGTGCAGGATTTCATAAAGAGTTGACGAAAATGTGTGTAAGTTTGTCTTAGAATAATTGCATGGTTTATGCTCAATACCGTTACCTACTTGAAATCAAGGACAAATACATATATACATAAAGTAATAATTTTACTGATGCAAATCAAGTTCAATAATAGTATGTATATATCGATTCAGGTATAAGGCTTTGTTATATCAAAAGTCTATAACAGCAGGATGCAATTACAAGTAAAGATTATAAAACATTGTAATTTGTATGCAAATATATTGATTTAAACAATGAGAAAAAGATTGATATACCAACAATGTAAGAGTCCATATTCATTATAAGCAAATTTAAATTTAACGCAAAACCCGAAGAAATCCGAATAATGCAGTGAACAAAGTTATAAAAAAAATTTTATTTTTAAGTAAACTTTTATATTTTGAGTGTGCTTTCTTAGAAAAAGCACATTCTTGCAGAAAAGTGTTACCATCGCAAGGTAACCTTTAAAATTTGATATTTTGAATGTATACTTCAAAAGCACATTCTTGCAGAAAGGTTACTTAGGACAATGGGTGGTCCTTTAACTTTCTATTTTTGAATGTGATCTTTAAGCCTTTCTATTTGAGTGTGCGTTCTTACAAAACGCACATTCTTGCAGAAAAAGTGTTGCCAATGCAGGGTGACCTTTAAACAATTCGATTTTGAGTGTGCGTTCGCAGGGTGAATCATTTGTTCTTGAGACAAAATTCATCCCAGCGTACATACATTCTTCCAAAAAGGAAAGCAGATTGCCTTCGAAGGGCATCCTTTCCACAAATCGATTTTGAGTGTGCGTTCGCAGGGTGAATCATTTGTTCTTGAGACAAAATTCATCCCAGCGTACATTCTTCCAAAAAGGAAAGCAGATTGCCTTCGAAGGGCATCCTTTTCACAAATCGATTTTGAGTGTGCGTTCGCAGGGTGAATCATTTGTTCTTGAGACAAAATTCATCCCAGCGTACATTCTTCCAAAAAGGAAAGCAGATTGCCTTCGAAGGGCATCCTTTCCACAAATCGATTTTGAGTGTGCGTTCGCAGGGTGAATCATTTGTTCTTGAGACAAAATTCATCCCAGCGTACATTCTTCCAAAAAGGAAAGCAGATTGCCTTCGAAGGGCATCCTTTCCACAAATCGATTTTGAGTGTGCGTTCGCAGGGTGAATCATTTGTTCTTGAGACAAAATTCATCCCAGCGTACATTCTTCCAAAAAGGAAAGCAGATTGCCTTCGAAGGGCATCCTTTCCACAAATCGATTTTGAGTGTGCGTTCGCAGGGTGAATCATTTGTTCTTGAGACAAAATTCATCCCAGCGTACATTCTTCCAAAAAGGAAAGCAGATTGCCTTCGAAGGGCATCCTTTTCACAAATCGATTTTGAGTGTGCGTTCGCAGGGTGAATCATTTGTTCTTGAGACAAAATTCATCCCAGCGTACATTCTTCCAAAAAGGAAAGCAGATTGCCTTCGAAGGGCATCCTTTCCACAAATCGATTTTGAGTGTGCGTTCGCAGGGTGAATCATTTGTTCTTGAGACAAAATTCATCCCAGCGTACATTCTTCCAAAAAGGAAAGCAGATTGCCTTCGAAGGGCATCCTTTTCACAAATCGATTTTGAGTGTGCGTTCGCAGGGTGAATCATTTGTTCTTGAGACAAAATTCATCCCAGCGTACATTCTTCCAAAAAGGAAAGCAGATTGCCTTCGAAGGGCATCCTTTCCACAAATCGATTTTGAGTGTGCGTTCGCAGGGTGAATCATTTGTTCTTGAGACAAAATTCATCCCAGCGTACATTCTTCCAAAAAGGAAAGCAGATTGCCTTCGAAGGGCATCCTTTCCACAAATCGATTTTGAGTGTGCGTTCGCAGGGTGAATCATTTGTTCTTGAGACAAAATTCATCCCAGCGTACATTCTTCCAAAAAGGAAAGCAGATTGCCTTCGAAGGGCATCCTTTTCACAAATCGATTTTGAGTGTGCGTTCGCAGGGTGAATCATTTGTTCTTGAGACAAAATTCATCCCAGCGTACATTCTTCCAAAAAGGAAAGCAGATTGCCTTCGAAGGGCATCCTTTTCTCAATTCGATTTTGAGTGTGCGTTCGCAGGGTGAATCATTTGTTCTTGAGACAAAATTCATCCCAGCGTACATTCTTCCAAAAAGGAAAGCAGATTGCCTTCGAAGGGCATCCTTTTCACAAATCGATTTTGAGTGTGCGTTCGCAGGGTGAATCATTTGTTCTTGAGACAAAATTCATCCCAGCGTACATTCTTCCAAAAAGGAAAGCAGATTGCCTTCGAAGGGCATCCTTTCACAAATCGATTTTGAGTGTGCGTTCGCAGGGTGAATCATTTGTTCTTGAGACAAAATTCATCCCAGCGTACATTCTTCCAAAAAGAAAAGCAGATTGCCTTCGAAGGACATCCTTTTCTCAATTCCATTTTGAGTGTTCGTCCTTACAAAACGTACATTCTTGCACACAAGTTAATACAAAGGAAAAAGGATAACCTTTTATTTCTTATATATTTTCACTTGGAGTGTACGTTCGCAGGATGAATCATTTGTTCTTGAGACAAAATTCATCCCGGCGTACATTCTAACATGAAACCAAGATGAAGCATTCGTTTAATAGACTAAATTCAATCCAAAAACATCAGTTGAAATCAAATGTTCACCAATACAAAACACCTCAAAAACGTTTGTACATAATAAAAAAAAAATGAGTCTTCCATTAAAACTGCTCAAGAAACGGCAGCTATATCAGATCGATCACATTTTACATCGAATAAACAAAAAACGGTTTAGCAATTGAATAATAATAAATTGAAAAAAATACAAAGTCTTTCATTCACTTTCAAAGCAGATTCATAAAACAAGCTCAATAAATAAACTTAAGCAAACCAAACAAAATCAAGTCATAGAAAAATTTTCAGAGAGTATCATGCAGAACAAAACTGCTAGTACATTTACATCTACATAAATGTATGCATCTTTATTCTTTTTTATTGACTTAAATTTAAATATGATAGATTTATTTTGCAAGAGCAATAAATTTATCTCTATTTTAACTGGGTTTAAAAAAAAAAAAAAGAATACCTTTTTCCAAAATTAGTATATGCAAAATTGAACAACCAGCAATTGCTTATAAACCTTCTAAACTTTAAACCTTTTATTTTGAGTGTGCGTTCTTACAAAACGCACATTCTTTCAGTAAAGCAGATTGCCTACGAAGGGCATCCTTTTCACAGTTCGATTTTGAGTGTGCGTTCGCAGGGTGAATCATTTGTTCTTGAGACAAAATTCATCCCAGCGTACATTCTTTCATGAAAACAATGAATCATTTGTTCAAGAGACAAAGTTCAATTCGAAACCATCAGTTCATATTATAAAACAAAATATTAAATACTCAAAACATACATTATTTCAAACATTCACATAAGGACATTATAATATACATTCCTTGATGTAGGAAGCATGACTAAAAATTATGTTTATTTTCTTTTCTTTCCGAGAATTTCCAACTAGAGAAGTGTCTGGGAACACCAACATCAATCAATTCTCTTGATTCTGTAGAATCAAAGTGGGCAGGGACATCTGTTCATGCGCAGAAAAAACCAAACACGAATGAAACAGTGCAATTGATCAATGCCAGCAAGTAATCATGTCACAACTGTTAACAACAAAAGCAAGAAGCTGGTCTGTCCCAATAGAGCGGCAACTGAAGCATCAGCAAGAGCAGAAAAAACAGCAACACCAGCAAAAGCTGCAAGAACTTCAAGAACGAGAGCACAATAGCAACATGAGGGTGTGACATAAAACATAAACAACCATGTGCACAACAATAATAACCATTGACGAATATAGTTTGCAACGAGCTTTTCCCAGCAGCTCACCACCCTTAATCACCAATTCAAATGCATCAATTTTTCATCAATTTTTCAATACCAAAATTTGAAAATTTAAAAATTTTAAACACTCGCTACGCTCACATTGTTTAGCCGACACTACAAGAAAACAACAGAACATCAAACAAAACATTAGAACATCAATCACAAATAAAGGACCACATCAAATCTCCAAGAGAATCAACAGATTTTTGGTCTGCCAACAGTCAACTATAAGGTCTTGCGAGCAAAGATCCCCTCAGTCAATTCTCTACATATGTATTACCCGAATCGACTTGGTTTTTTCCATTGGCATTTACAAACACTCAGGGGCGCCAATGGTTTTCCCAATGTCCTTGAGCAAATGCTATTCGGAAGAAGCCCCCAACGCATCGAAGATCAACAATCATCAAATATTAAACCGAAGGTTTAAAGTGGGCAGGATGTTAAATAATCCGTGCCTACCTGCAGGAGAAGCCTCTCAACGCACACAACATCTCAAACGAACAGGCGATCAGCGATCAGCGTGTGTGTATCTCCTTTTTCATTCCTTCCTTCATCCTCAACCAAAACTGTCAGTCGCAACAAGATATCTGAGTAAAGAGGACGCGCAGTCCAATTAAGAACAAAAATAACTTTGTGTTTTATTTATTTATTGAAGATAATATTTTTACAGTCCACTTATGTATAGATTATTGTTCACTAATTTTGTAATGCTTAAAAACAATTTCGATTTAAAAAAAAAGTAATTTAAATATTTTTTTTTATCCTACATATATGTATTATTATCAAAGGTTATATATTGGAAATTACGCTCAAATATTCCATGAGAAAAGAAAGTTACTGACTTTTGAGACGCCTAAGGCGATTTTGCCCACTGTGCGCCGATGCACATTGAACCGAATATTACTCGAAGAATCTTTCCTCTGTAAACTATAACAAGCTCACACTATTTTTTATTTTCTTAATTAGTTTTTCTTTAAATCTGGTCAGTGAGATTTTTTGTTGTTACAAATAAAAAAGTTCAAAAAAAAAAAAAAAAAACAGCAAAACAAAGAAAATTGTTACCCTAATGAAACTTTGCCTAAAATGTGCTTTTGGTAGGTACCTATAAGAACCAAGGATCAAAAAAGTCTAAAAAAAATTTGGTCAAAGTGTGTTTTGTTTGTGGAATATAATCATATTGCTGGTCGAGGATTATAAGGTTGCCCTGCAGGCATACAACCCTATAATTCTCAGCCAGCGATATGACACATGTTTTTAAGGTTTTCATACAAAATATTTAGGTGAAAAGGTGTTTTTTCTTTAAGAGACAGTAATATCTCTAATTGGTCCCAAAAAGCCATATCGTCGCCCTAGAATTGAGTTGCCGTATAGGCTATTGAAAACCTATGTATATACGGCAACCCAATTCTAGGGCGACGATATGTTAATCTAATAGACTCTTTAGATTCTTCTTTCTCATATCAAAAGTAACATAATTGCTGAATTTCAATAGGGTACCACTATTATTGCTAAGTTATTCCAAAATACCCACATTTTCTGTACACCTTAAAAAACCATCCTTTCGCATGACAAAAATGTATAGACTAAGCAATTTTATTCGTAATTTTCATGGGAAAGACAAAATTTCGTAAGGGTACTTTTTATACCATTGATTTTATCGAACTTATCGCGGATTTCCCTTATTTAAAAAAAAAAAAACACCCTTTCACTTAAAATGCTTAGATTCTTAGTTTCTGTTATAAATGAAACATTTGTACCAATTTTCATTGGGGTACCATTTACGACCAGTGGCATTAAATACCTGCATATAGGAACTTTTAGAATTTTCGATGTTTATCTCGACGGATCTATTATATTGTTTTGTACGAATTTTAATTTTGTTCCTTTTTACTTGGTTTTTTATTAATTTAAAGACAATTATTAAGCTCATCATCATCTATTTAATTTGAATCCATCGATTAAAACACAAAATTGCTATTTTCTATTTTCTCGTGTTACAATAAATGGATTTTCATCTGTTGGACATTCGAAATGCTGAAAAGCAGGCATCCAATCAATTTGTTTCGTTCCTTCTGGTTGCATCATATTATTCCAAAGAGCATTAGCACCTGCAAAAAAAAAAGAAAAAAAAAGTACAATCATTTATGAAAAGTTAAAACCGTGTTGTTCGATCGTGTAAAAATGTGATATGATATTGATATTAATATCATAAAATATAAGAAAATCTGACAAAAAAAAAAAATAGTTGATAATGGTGTTAGGGTTGGACGTTGGAGTTCTTCTGGTAGTGGGAAGATGTATTGAAATCTTTTATATAGATACCTACTCCTAACCTCTTCACACTACTTTAAACTCGATTCTCCGGATCCATATTATTAAAAGGCTCTCTTTCATGTAACCCAATTTGAGATGAAGAAGATAAATTAATCGAAATAAAAATATAAATTCAAACATTATTACTGATTTAAAAACATTTAAAAGTTCTTGATGTCACAACTCAAAACAATTAACTTCTTTTAAAACAATTATCATTTATATGTTATGTATTTGTCTTTTAAAGATATAAAATACTTAAAAAGAATAAATAGAAAATTAATTTACGCCAATAGACCTTCGTGTAAGAAATTATTTGTATTCCTACGTCATATAGTTTTTCCATTACCTAAGATTAAAAAAAATATACCAATTAAAATAATTGTATCTAAAGTGGCGGCTTTTATATTTGAACTTGTTCAATACAACAAGCATGCTAAAAAAATGTCAAGTCAAAGAACAAAGAATGAAAAACAGTAAAATAAATGAAATTCCGCTTTCCTATAATATTAAGATTTCTTACTTGCTCTTTACCATTGGCAAATTTTGGAATCACAAAAATCGAATACAACCGATTTTTTAATTGATTTTATTTTTTGATTAGGTAAGAAAAATTTATAAAAAAAAAAAAAATAGTTTTTGGAAAAAAAAAATTCAACTTATTCAACTTAACATAAAAACCTTTAAAAAAAACGGCTCCCATAATTTTGAAAATTTGTTGTCATCAAATTGCATAGGTTCCTGGTTTGGAGTTTAAAACTGTTCTAAGAATTCTTCTAGAATTGTTCTAAGAATTGTTTTTGTATACTTTTAAAAAGAAAATAATTAAAGTGCACGACTGGGTCGCACGAACTTGCTTTTGGAGTTCAAGTTGCTTAAATTTTTAAGACTTTTTATATACAAATTTGGGAAATGTCAGGTACAAAAAAAAAAAAAATAAAATAAAATAAAAAAAACATAATATTCGTTAAAAAAAAAAAAAAAATAAAACAAAATCTGAAATCAAATTGCCCTCCAAAACAAGTATGCAGTTTTATTTGATATATTAAGATGCATTTTTAGAAAAAAAATTTCAAAATCGTTAGAGCCGTTTTTTAAAAACCTAATTTTTTATAAATAATTTTTTGAAAAAAAAGTTTTAAAATAAAATTGGTATGCCATTTTGTAGAAATCACTAATCAACATCTAAAAACAACATTTCAAAAAAATACAATGTCCCGTTTTCGAAAATTCTAATTTTCAAAAAATGTTCAATTTTTTTTTTTTTATCCAAAAATTATTTTTTTCGAAATTTTATTTTTGTCTTATATTTGAGTTATATAAGTGCTTCTTCACAAAATTCGTTGAAATCGAATAAGCCGTTTCGGAGAATATTGGATTTAAAAAAACGGTTCTATGGCAGGTACCGAATTTTTTCATTTAAAGATAGACCTTGTCTTAAAACTTACATGTGAATTTTTTAAACAAAATCGTTGAAGCCGTTTTTGAGCAATTTCAACTTTACTAAAATCGATACATGACAAGTACCGTTATTTTTGGTCCAAACAAATTAATTCCAAAAACCCCTCTGGAAAGTCTCCATCCATTTAGGCTGTAGCTCGTTATACAGACAGACAGACGGACTTCCGGGAAAAATGCACTTAGAGCACTTAGAATCTTCTTGGTAGCATCTTGTGCAAAAAAAAAACATTTTAAAAGTAGACATTCTCTAGTCAGAGTGTGTGGTCCCCACCCTTATTAGGAAATATGGAAAGCTTGAGTTTTTTTAAGAAAAGGCGCCAAATACCAACAACTAAATAATATAGATTTTAAATTTTAGAGCAATACCTTGCAAAAAGTAGTGAAATCTCAACAAGAACATAAATGTTAAAAAAGAGCCAATTTCTCCTATATTAAAATAATTATGCTGGCACAAAAGCGTGTTCAAATAAAAATAAACTTACTCGCTGCTTGTCCCAGTTGGCTAAAATGGAAGCAGTCACTTGCAAAATATCGTAAGTCCGTATCTCCATTTGGTAATTCAGGCAAAGTAAAATTTTGTGTAAAAGGCTGTAAGCTCACGGTAAATGTCTGAAAAAGAAAACAACTTTTAAGAAAATCCTAAAAAATAACTATGACGCAAAAGTTTAAAAATGCTAAAGCCATTTTAGTAATTTACTAAGTTTAAAATCAGTCTGCTTTTTGACATAGTAACTTACTAAAATGACTTAAGCATTTTACTAAATCGTTTAAAATTTTGCGCCTATCTTCTTAACTTACTTTAGTATGAAATTCATCCTGGTAAATAATTTCCTTTTGTATTTTTTGCATTTCACGAGCAATATTTCCGTATCTCCTCAACATTTTTGGTGTTGCCCGACTACTGTACATACACCGACATTCAATTCTTTCTGCCATAAAACATTGCATTGGTACATTTTTAAATGTTGTCAATACAACTAGATTTGGCATAAGAACAAAGTTTACTAAAACCCTGGGAATATTGTCCCGTAAAAATCTCAAAGTTTCATAAATATCATCAGCATGTTCCTTGATTAGATCTTCCGGATTTGATAAATCACAAAGTTTTGAGCATAAATCATTGTTACCCAAAAAAATGGTTATCATTTTCCAGTGTGAAGTCATGTTGACTTTTGGATCTCTTTGCATTCGTTTGAGTAAAATTTTTGCTTGAAAGAGCAAATCTTCAAAAAGAGTCATAGGTTCTGCAACGTTAAATCTGAAATTGTCTTCTATCAAATCATTGTTGTTAAATTGACTCGATAACCTCTATAAGGCTTGTTTAATTTGTTAACTCTAACTCACTTGCTAGCACGATCAATCGATAAACTATCTTCAGTTGAATAACCATAAAGATCGTTATTAAATTCTCGCAAAATATTGGGTACCGTTAGATATTTGCGCCACTCAGCGCGTCCACCCGCTGTAAATGACAATCCTCGATTCTCATTGGCCAAACTATGAAGACCAGTTGATATTGCACCATTAGCTGCTGTCAAAGAATCACCAAGTCCAGCAATTATATCGATATCTCCTGGCCGAATTTCGTTGACAGATTCGGGAGGATTTAAACTACGCTTACCAGGTCCATTTTTAGCATCACAAAAGAATTTGCGTGAAGAAGGAACTAGGGGTTGAATTTTCTGGAGATATTTAAAATTAAATATATTAAAAAATACCTACTTTTACAAAATAATAGTTAAAGCTACAGCCATAGAAAATTAAATGCAATATTCTCTTGTAACAAAACGGCTCTCTGGATTTGATCAAGTATTTCACAATTTTTACACACACAGAAAAAAACAAGTTTTGATTTTTAAGAGGTTAGTAATTTGAAAAAGTGTCGGTTATCGAAAAAAAGGTGATGTAATTTGTTGGAATTACTATGGTTATTGGAGAAAGGTCTAAAATGTACTATTCGTGTACTGAAAAAGTAATCCTCACTCACCATTTTATATTTGTAGTTACTTTTGAAAAAGGTTTGGATAAATTTTACTAAACATGTAGCTTTTTTAGGGGCTGCTTTGCCATAGGGGCTGGTTTGCCATACACCAAAAAAATCAACGATTTTTGCACTTGAAAAAATATTTGTGTTTTGTAGTTTTTTATAATGAAATAAAACAAATCGACTTAAGCTTCTTAACAGGAATTTTATATATGAACTACATTCAATCAAGTAAGAATTCTAAGTTTAATAAATAACATTTGAGGCACAATGCCCACACCAATGAAATTACTTTTTCTAAATTATAAATTTAAAAAGGTCACTGTGGTGTATGCGTACTATTTTTTTTTTTGTGAGGTGGATACAAAATAATGCTTCTATAATTTTTAAACTAAGGGTGAATAGCGAAAATATAAGTTCGGTTAACTTTGGGCAAACAAACCACAGTGCAAAACCAACAAAAACAATTTTAACACTGAATAAAAAAAAATTATTTTTTGTGATGTTTGAGGTGAAAAAAAACTAAGAGTGCGCTAACGAAAAAAATCTTGGGCTTTATCCTGGTCAATCGAATCAGGCAGGTTTGAAAAAAAAAAAATAGCATTTGAAATGCCAACTTCACATGTATTTCACCCAATCAAATTAACTAACGCTGCAATACAGGCAGAATTCTTCGGCCTTGAAGTCTTAAACTATTATAAAAAACTGGTTCTAAAGTCGTTTGATTTCGTAATCTTCATATTATTTCGGGTTTATTTCAGCAATAACTTTTTTTGACGTGATAACGTCTTATTAATGGATGAACCATGGCAGCCACCACAAAAAAGTGACGCCATTTTCTCCCGTAGTGCAATTTTTCGCAGTGCGGCAAAAATTTCAATTAAAAATAAACTATTAAAGATACAGATATCTTTTATAGCTTATTTGAAAGATTATAACCTAGAGCTTAATACAAATGAAACATTTTTTAAAATTCCGTCATTTAATAGGGTAAATAGGGGTAAAACAAAATTGCAAAAAATTGGCTATTTTCTAAACGCGACAATGTAAAGAGTTGAATTTTTTTTTAATCGAAAGATAAATTTATTGCAAGACTGACAATGGTACATAGGTATTAAAAAAAAATTTAAAAAAGTTCAAAACCAAGTAATAAATGGTTTTCTAAAACTAAAATATGAGGTAGACCTTTGACAAAATGATGATTATATTTAGGATAAATTTTTTTTCACAATTTGAAAAATGCCATTCGAAAGATAATGATAAAAAAAATTAGGGGTCGAATACGGATTTTTTTTAAAGTCTCTGCTTTTCGAAGTATGAATTACTTTTTTAGGGTTTTTTTTTTGTGGTTTTTTATTTTTAGTAAGTTTTTAAGGATTTTAAAAAATTTCAAATTTATAGGACATATAGATATTTACCATGCGCATGCAAATATGGAATTTTAAAATGATTTTTGACTGAATAACCCCAAGTTTTTTTGGCCGTTTTTAACCGTTTTTTCTTTGTATCTTTTTTTCTTTAACATATAAATGAATGAAATTTATTTTTCAATCGATCTCGTATTTGATTTAGCTTTATTAATATACCTACTATTATACAACATAATACTACCTTTCATTTGATATATCACACATAACGGAACATTTATTACAAGCTACTACCGTAATATCAGTCAGAAATTTCGACATGGTTAAAAAAATAGTTAAAAATGACTTTTTTTTCTGTGTGTGATAGTGAATATTATGGATTTGGATTTATTTTTGACATTTTAATTTCTTTACATCCAGATGTATTTTTTAAACTAGTGAATAATATGGCCGTAAGTTATCGTACTCGAGCCTTGCGTTGATATGAATTTTTCACGAAAAAAAACACGTTTACGGGGGATATCTCGAAAAAAGAAGCTAATCCGATTTTGGTAAAAACGGATTATTATTGCTCAGGCCTTCAGCAACAAAGCCTCATTTTTAGTTTTTGTCGTCATTTTGGGTCAACCTTAAACTTGTTCAGGATCACTGTGAATAATATATAAAGAGATGTACATTTTTCCTGATCACCAGTGTCTTTTTCAATAAATGTTAATTTCATAAATTATTTTAAGAAATAACTTAAAAATTGTTCAATTTGTTAACTTGTAAGCATTTTCGCTGTCGAGTTTGGAGACTTTTCATTTCGCATCAGCTGGGCACTAGGCTGTACCTACTGTGAAAAGAAAGGTACAACGAAACTATTCGTTTATAATTTTGTTGTGTTGTTTTGGTATAGAATTTTACTTTTCACTTCAGCATACTAGTATTTAATGGCAAAAAGGACATAACTCAGGAAAACTCACAGAAACCGTTTTGAGTAACAGACTTGCACATCGTGTTTTTCAGAACTATGGGGACTGTGCATTAAAGAAAGTACTGGTAAAAATTCACATAAAAGAACGAAAAGGATGAAAATTGCTATTATATTAATAAATATCATTCGGTGTTAAAAAATCCCCGTATGAATAGTCAAAATGGCCGTTCAAATATATTTTACTTGTACACGCAGAAAAGAAGTATCCCCTTATGAAACAATTTTTAAATCCACCAGTATTATTATGGTCGTGGATCCTCATGAGGTCATTACAGATATAGTACTTTATAAAGCTTCTTCTTATCTTTGAATTTTATTTAAAAGTCCTTCTATGGCCGCACCTTAAAGTCGTACAATATAAAATATTACCCCCAATTTTTTGTTGAGTCGATAAATACTATTTATCTGATTTTGTGCAGCTGTTAAATTTGCCATAAAATGTCTAAACATTCCGAAAGGTCTTGCCAATTGTCGATCCAGACTGTATTGTTGTCCTTGTGTCTCAGATAACATGAAACACATCAACAGAACAAAACAAACTGCAAATTTGTACATATTTTCCAAAATGTTCCTTAAAATAGACAAAGGAGATTTAAAACCACTTTTATACTTACGTTTTGATGTAAGAATTTTTAGGTTTTTTTTAAAACTATTTTTTAACTTTTTTTTTAAGAACTTTAAAACACATTCAGTACTCACATTCAGTACAAACTTCTAATTAAGGAATCTTTTCACATCAAATCATACAAAAAAATAATAACCGACAAACTTTGTAATTGGTCACGGGGCTCACAGACGTTATAAGATGTTATTTGTACTAGATAGCAGTTACTTCTAAAATGACATTTTTGTTCTTACTCGCATTTTAGCCACCAAGATGCACTCTCATAATATTAAAATATTACTTTTTGATTGAGTGCGCGTCATTAAAGCCAAAACCTTGGACTTAAGCTTGAGCTTGATGCATAACTTGTTGTTATTAGCAAGAAGGTAAGGTCCATGGTTCCACCAGATGTGAATTAACACCACAATATGAAACACAAACAAACAAACAACATTGTAACAAGTTTGTAGAAAAGTTGTAATCAAGGTGAAGTTCAATCATAAAAACTAGTTGTCCGTGTCGCGAATATAAGTGCGGCTGTATGATGTGATGGTGACCTGTCGTTGATGAATGCATCATTTGTACCGGCATCCACGTGTTGAGAGATTGAGACGTACATGACAAGTAAGATGATATTATTTGGATTGTGCGTTGCGCCTTTTTTCACAACTCCTTGGTTATTTTATCACTTTTTAAGATTCTGGGAGTTACACTCTGAATCGAGTGAAAAGGAATTAGATTTTTTTGTATGTCTGTATAAAATAAAAATATGTCATTAAAGAATATTCAGGAAGAAAGGAATACATCAAGACGCTCTTGAAAACAGGGTCGGTCCAAGCTCTAAGATAAATATTTATTATATTAAAACCGTTGGAGTTTTACCATAGTTCGAGGATAGATGGATGATGTTGAATTGTTTTGAACATTTAAAAAAAAGAAACTCCTTAGAACTATTTAAGTCTAGTACCTACGTAGCTGAAGCGAAACGAAAATTTTTCTAAAGTCTCAAAAGTAAATAGCGAAAATGTTAACGAAAAAATACCATCGAGTAATATGTCGAAGTCAAAATAATAAAAATTAAAAAATTTAATTTCATTAATGATTTTGTTGTGCCATTTTCGTTTCGCTTCAGCTGTGTGCTAGACGTAAGAGTGACAACAAAGTAGATGAGTTTGTTGTTCATTTTTTGAGTGCAAGTGTCATTTAATATCGATTTGGAATTAACATTATTTGCACGTTATTCACGTGCACTGTGGCGTATACGTGCTCTTTTTTGTGTTTATTTATTGGATTTTTTTTTAACTGCATGTGATAGAGTGGGTGAAGAGACGACGGTTGATCTAGCTAGATATTTTATGTTCACGTTTTTAAAATTTCGCACAATGATTTTATTTTTCATACGAATAAAGAATCAAAAAAGTCTATTTTAATTTTTCACTTATTTTTTGATAGAATGAGAGGTTTTGCAACTAGTAGCAAAATATCCTATAAATAAAATCAAATATTTGTGAAATGAACTGCAGTTAATAACCAAGAAACAAAAGAGTTCATACAAATATACGAAGTGAAAGAGTGTTTTTTTTTTTAGAGAAATTAAAAGGTTTAAAAGGAATTTTTTTTAATGCTGAGATATATAAAAAACAACTTTTTATTTTCAAGATGCAGAATTTTTAGATTCAAGCCTAGTACGCTGCTGATGCGAAATGAAAAATTTTCAAGTCTCCAAAGTCGACAACGAAAATGCTAACGAAAAAATATCATCCAGTTTTCTGTCAAAGTCAAAATAAAAACATTCATAATTAATTTAAAATCAAGAAAAATCAGCAGAAATAAATTTTTAAAGCAAGAAATAAATTAATTAAGGGCCAATTTATTGAGCCTCCATTAAATTTTTAAATTTGTCGTTTTAGTTAAAAGCTTTGTTAATCTATTGACGTCTTTAAGTTTCCATCATTAAAAATTCATTTAATTCACTCTGCTTTAGTTAAAGTCTTTACTTTTAATGGAAACTTTAAATTTAAAACTCCATTAAAAATATCCCAGGGATTTTTTTATTTGTTGAAAAATTAAACTGTCAAAAGCTACATTTTTGTCAAATAAAATATATTTAAATTTGAAGATTTGAAGGATAAACAATATAAAAACTCAAAAATGATGGCCCTTAAGTATTTTGCAGCTAAAACGCCAGGCAAAAACCCACAGACAGTGTAACGATATACAATATAAACTGAAATATGTATTTTGCAGCACGACAACCGTGTTTTTTGGAGGTGAAGCAGTTGATATTATATGTGACAATTGCCCACGTACATGTTAACGAAAATTGACTAATTATAATAAGTGAATTTTCGTTTTTTTAACCCGCATACCTTCCCTTAATAGAGCCTCGACTCGCAGTTATTTAAAATAATATTACCTTTATGGCATTATTTTGAATATAAACCAATTCTTAGTAAGCAACGGCTCGCATGATAATACCAATATAATCGGCAATAGATTCGCATATTTGCAAGTGCATAGAAGCATAAATTCATGAAGATTTACCCTATTGAACAGCTTTAGCTCCATTAAAATAACATCACAAAATTTAAAATAAAGTTTTAGAATAATTTGGGGTAGGTACTTTTACCAATTACAGTTACCAAACGTTGGTCTTATGATATTGATTGAACACTTTTTCACCATCTCAATATTTCTATATTTATGCATATTTTATTTATTTTTAATTGTCAATTGACACTGAAACTTTTTTTAATAAAATAATAAATGAAATTCCATTTGACGCTAATGGAGAGTGAATAAATAGAAACCCTGTCTAAAACCTCCATTTGCTCTAAAAATCCCTCATAAAAGGTCGAATTTGGTGTTTTAACTAAAACGACTTTTAAATTTAATGATCAATTAGTTAATGATGCCAAACTTCAAAAAAGTCCTTAAAAGAGACTGAATTAAACGAATTTGGTTTTTAATTTTAAAATTCCCTTTTTTAATGGCGATTTAAGTTTAATGGAGAGTCAATAAATTGGGCCTAAAAGTGAAAAAACCGTCAACACTGCTCTTGGAGTCAAGAAAAATGCACAGGACAGTAAAAAGTAAGTGACAAATGACAATTTTTTCTGCTAGAGCTGCGTACTGAAATACGAAATTTTCCGTTCAGGATTTCGTCAACGAAATTTTGTATGGAAAATATCTTTTCGCTTCAGCAGCGTACTAGGCTGTACCAGGAAAATGTTTTAATTAAGTCCGCCATGAAATTTTACACAAAAAAAATAAAATACGAAAATTAAAAATTCACACTTGCCTTACATGGGACATGAACAATTGTTCATCTTAAAAAAACCAACAAGAAATAGGTAAAAATTTTGAAATAAGATGATCTTTCGCTTAAATTAAGTGGGAGATCATCTTATTCGCGAATTCAAGAAATAAAGATGCTTTGCCACCTGAATTTAAGACGGAAGTCATCTTAGCAAAAAACCATGTAGAAATCCGTTTAATTTAAAATGGGATCCACTTAATTTTAGGTTGTCTTCTTTCTCCGTGTATGGTTTCTTTTTGTCCATTCAAAGATGGTTTAAATATTAGTGAAAAACTGTTAAAAATGTCTCTCTGGTACCCCACAAACAATTTTGGTTTTATAAAGCTTTACAGATGCAATTGATGCTTCTGTAAAGCATTATAGAAGCAAAATTGTTAGTAGGGTAGTTATGTAAAATGTAGTGCAAGTGTTGCAGTTGAAACAAAAGAGTTTATGCAAAAATTATATTCTTCTACAAAGAACAAATTTGTATATTTTGTATATTTTCTACGGACAATGGCTTTTCGAGCTAGATTATTCATTAGGGTTAAACATGAGGTCAAAATTCTGTATGTGCCAAAATTAGGTTTTCAAAATTCTGTACTCCCTAATTTTGTATTTTAAAATTCTGTAAGTTCAAAAATCTGTATTTTTTAAATTCTGTAAATTCAAAACTCTGTATTCTAAAATACAAAAAAAAAACAAAATTCTAGATTTCAAAATTCTGTATTCCAAATTCTGTAAATGATAAAGACTGGGTACGCTATGTTCGCGCTAAATTTTAGCCGAGATAAAATTCCCATACAAGTTATCGATAATTTGTATGGGATCCATTTTAGCTGAGATAAGGCTTAGAAGAAAAATTGTTTTGATAATAATAATAAGTGCGCACTTTTTATCACTATCAAAAAAGTGGATATTGAATACAAAATTATGTTCATACAGAATTTTTTACTTGCGATATAGGTACTATATATCAAGTTATGCATTCGTACAAAAAAAAAAGTTGAGATAACATTTTTTCATGACATTACGATGGTAGACAATACCAAAAAAGTGGGTCCCGGAAGTCCGTCTGTCTGTCTGTCTGTCTGTCTGTCTGTCTGTCTGTCTGTCTGTCTGTCTGTATAAGGAGCTACAGCCTACGAATGGACCGATTAATGTCAAACTTGGTATGTAGCGTTATTTGGCGACTCTCCAGAGGGGTTTTTGGAATTAATTTTTTTGGACCAAAAATAACGGTACTTGTCATATACCGATTTAGGTAAAATTGAAATATCTCGAAAACGGCTCCAACGATTTTGTTTAAAAAATTCAAATGTTAGTTTTAAGCAAAGGTCTATCTTTCAATGAAAAAATTTTTTTTTGAAAATCATTATTAACGGTACCTGCCATAGAACGGTTTTTTTCAAATCCGATTATCTCCGAAACTGCTAATTCGATTTCAACGAAACTTTTTGTGAAAAAGCATTTATATAATTAAAATATAAACCAAAAATAAAATTTCCAAAAAAATAATTTTTGGATTTAAAAAAAAATTTGAAAATTTTTGTTTGAAAAATCAAATTTTCGAAAACGGGACATTGAATTTTTTTGAAATTTTGTTTTTTGATGTTGATTAGTGATTTCTACAAAATGGCATACCAATTTTATTTTAAAACTTTTTTTCCAAAAAATTATTTATAAAAAATTAGTTTTTTTAAAAACGGCTCTAACGATTTTGAAATTTTTTTTTTTTAAATGCATGTTAATGTATCAATCAAAACTGCATACTTGTTTTGGAGGGCAATTTAATTTTAGATTTTATTTTATTTTTTTAAAAAACGAATTTTATTTTTTTTTCCAAATTTCTTAAAAATTTAAGCAACTTTAACACTAAGAGCAAGTTCGTGCGACCCAGTCGTGCATTTTATTATTGTTGTTTATCAGTATCAGCCCGGCTGTAATAAAAACACACCTAATATCTCATTTGGGCTCTAGTGTAAGCAGAACATAATGCATGCACATAAATTTGTCTCCACCTTAAAACAGTCCATTAAATTTTTTTCTAATCCACTTTTACTACGCCACCTACCTCACAATTCTTCAACTAATCATCTGATTTTTGAGTATTTTTTTTTTGTGGATACCATCATCAACTACTCCTAACTTCAGTTCGTTTCGTTCATTCTGTCTGTTTTTGTGTGTAGTAAAGTGAAATTTTTCTTCTCAAATCTCAAATAAAATAAAAAAAATCGCACAAAATTGTGCTACAGAGAGTGGCTTTGTGTTTTATTTATAAAAAAAGATTAATTATACACAAAATTAACTTTTTCTTCTATATATCCACAAAAACAAAAAAAAATTCAACAAAACATCAAAATAATAACTGCAAATTGTATTTACCGTGTTTTAAAAAAATTATTTTTTTTCTGTTCAGTAGAGTGAACGCCATTTTATCTCTAAACTTCCTCCGAGTGAGATTTGTGATTGGTTGTCAAAAAAACAACCAAAAAAAACTAATTGGTCCAACTAAAACATGCAACAAAAAAATTAAATAAATTTGGATTTATTTTGATTCATTAAAATCAATTTTATTCAAACAAAATTTGGATGATCTAATTTAGCACATTTTTGTGTGTGCTGAATTTATGTAAATTTGTTTGTTTCTTTTTTTTGAAAATTAAAAAAAAAGGTAAGTAGTGTTTTTTTGTTGTTGGAGATCCAGCAGCTGTGAATAACGATGATGATGAACTGTATTTTTTTTCTAATTAATTCAACATGAACATGATTTCATACTCAAATACAATTACTTTCTCAGTTTGTGACTCATCCAAAAAGTGATGGAATCGGAATCGAAGAAGAAGAGTTTGGAGGAATTGCATATTTTTTTTATTCAAACCAAATTTATGGCAATCATTTTAATGAATTATATTTTTATTATCATTATGGGTTTGCGTATTTTTCAACCTGTACTTTTTCCAAGTCAAGTAGTTTTATAATAGTTTTCCAGACAAAGCAAATGAGGACAAAGCTGTTGTTAGCTTAAAGGTAAATGTCTGAATAAGTGGGAATTCTTTCTTCAAATGCCCCCCCCCCCCCCCCCCCTTTCCGTTTGTTTCTTTTCAATTTGAACAACAAATAAAGTAGGGCTTGCCTAATGGAAACTCAGTGCACTCTGCATTAAACCATTAACGTTAGTTTTATTCTTTTTTATAAAAGAGAAGTTGAAGCTTGAAGCCATCAAAAGTATCTCCTCTCCCACACTATCACCGGGATTGTGCCTACTCGGTGTTATGTTACAGCATTATCCTTTAATTTGCAAAAAGTAACAAAAAAGAGTATATCTTCTTACTGGTTGGTTGGTTATTGCTTTCTTTTTTGAGGGATTTTTTTCTTTTCCAAATTGGGAAAAATCGATTTGTGGTGTTTTTTTTTTAGAATTGGGAAAGGAAAAAAAAAAGAAGTAAGAAGGAGTAACCTTCGAAGTATGTAGATTCAAAATAACATTCTAGAAGGTCAATGATATGTGGAACAAGTTTGTGAAGTGCAAAACTTTTTTTTATATCAGACGAATTTAAAAATGTGCATTAATATTAATTTTTTGCATTTATTAATGCAAAGCTACGAGTATTAATAGTTTTACTCTTAATTGAAAGAAAGATTTAATTCATCCATATTCAAGCTTTGTAGTTATGTTCATTATTGGAGGTTTTATATACTATTTCAAGCACTTAACACAGTGACACGCGTCACAAAGGACTAGATCCTTTAGTTGCACGAGAGGTCGGAATAACAGCCCCTTAGAGAACTGTATTCTGAATATGTCGGAATAGTTTAACATGATTGATACTAATGGTATCATCAAAACCTTATCTATCCTACTATAATGTTAAAAGATTCTTTAGAAATTGATTGTCCTGTGTCTTTGTTCGATAACACAGGTCGACAAAAATAAAAATATTTTTTGTACACTTTTTGGGTTTATGGTAAACCAAAACAATAGATAATCACCCTTTCCCCTCCTAAGATTTGCTTTTGTAGTGTTGGGAGCAAAAATACAATTTTCATACCCTGTGAGCCTAAGTCGAGTCTTATGAGCTATAGTGCAAGAACCGTGCATTGTACAAAAAAAAACTGTAAAGGTTTAAAATGTAGATAATTTAAAGCTCTACATTTTTGCCAAAGCACTTTATTCGACTTAAATTATAAGAAAAAAATTATGATGAATACAAGGGTTTTTTGCTCCGAAAAACCCTGTTTGGTTGAGTTCAAGCTGTAATATTTATGTATGTAACTTCAACTTTGGACATTTTTATACTTTTTTGAAAACTGCAATACTGGGACAAGTTTTAAAAATAATAAACCAGAGTCACACAATACAAATTTGTGCCGTCTTGTTGCTTTGAAATTAAAGTAAGAAATTAAGTTTTTATAAAACTAGGAACTGTTAATTAATTTGCAGAAAAAAGTGGTTTTTATTGTTAGGCAATGGTTTAGTGAAAGAATTGTAAAAAAACAAAAATCAATTATGGGCAGAGGAAGCAAAATACTGTTGCAAAGTAGGGATTTTTCGAAATTTCACAAGAACTGTAAGTATTTTGGATGAACAAGTTATCAAATTCTGAGAGATCTTAAGTTAGCCTATCAGCCCATTTCGTTTAATCCATAACTTTTTAGACACCCTTTTATGTAACAAAATAATAAAAAAAACTATGCAATCAAATTAATTTAACTTTTCAATAAATAGAGAATTTCAATATGAACTAGTTTGGCTACAGTTTGGATACAGTTATTTGTGTAAGCAGTTATTTTTGTATAGTATAGAGTGAATTACCTTTACCATAAATATTGAAAATAGAAGGTATACAAAATTCGTGATAAAAATTCGAACAAAACGAAAATTTCGATTTAATTTTTGTTTTTTTCTTCTTAAATTTCCCTTTTTTTTATTTTTCTAAATATGAATATAAAAACAGCATTAAAATGAAGAAAACAAAAATCAGCCAAATTGGTTAAGACGGCCTCGAGTTTTTGCCAAAATTACTTACGACTATTTTTGTAAAAGACAGATTTACTTAAAAACTGGAAATTGCTCTGCTGACCTCAAAAGCAAATTAAAAAAAAATATATATATATTTTCTAGATGAGTATCAATATATCTATCATAATTTCATAGTCACAACCTAAGCACAAATTTCGTGTTGACCTGTGTAATCAATAATTCATTCAATTCTGTTTTTTTTTTTCCTAAATCATGAAAAGAATCACTTATTCTCCCAAAAAAAAAATAAGAAAGTTTTAAACTGAACAAACTACAGTGATTTTCGGCGCAGGGACATATAAGTCCTCGGAACACAAGTCCCGAATTTTTTTTAGGGGCTAATGTCTCACTTAACTGGGTCATAGTCCTGGATTGAATTAGGGAATTCTGTCCTACCCTACTGAGACAGAAGTCCTAACAAACATCGGAATCGGTTTTTGAGTAAACCAATTGTTCTTTCGACTACATTTCGGGCTCTGGAGTGGGATTTGTTGTAACGCATTTGAGGACTATTTGGTGGCGGAGTCCTAAATGGAGTCATCAACCAAGGCTCTAATGGATAACCTGCATCTCCTAGCAAAAAAAATCAAATTGGCAAAATGTATGGATTTTTGGAAGTAATATACTACATACCTAATACATATTCGTCTCTGACACCGTTTTCATATCTCTGTTTAAAATGAGATCTTTGTGGACTGATATTCCATATATGGGAATCGTGATTTGCCCCTTGGAAATTAGCGTTTAAACCGCGAATCCACATTTTATAATCGCAAATCTAAAGAAATAAAGAAATTTTAATCTACTCTCTATTATTTTTACATAATGCACATTACAATTAGAACATTCAGGGAATAGTATCCCTTTCTGTTATAGAACAAATGTTTGTCATCTCTCGGAGCAACAATTTTGATGTGAGTTCCATCGACGCAAAATTTAACATTTGGAAAACCTGTTCTTGCTTCGACGAAAGACTTGGATTCCTGAATTTGAGCCGGTGACATATCCAAGGATATCCATTTGGCACACAATGTATCTTCGAGTACACATAAAAGTTCTTGGAGAATTTTTGAAAAGGTTGATTGCGCCACAGGTGAGTCGAAGTCTTTGCCAACACCATGCTGATATGTCCCTTCACCGAAAAATCGCAAACATGCAGCTAACTTTTGCTCAGGGGTCAATCCCTCAGATCTTGAAGCAGGTTGAATTTTGGTTTTTATTTCGTTTAAAACGTAATGTAATGCTTCTTTGTTAAGGCGGAAATTTTTTTTAAAACTGTAATAAAATGTTTATTTTTAGAGGTAGGTACATACGTAAAAGCAAAATTGTACTTACGCTGTATCATGCATATGGAAAATATTTGTTGAATTTCTTAAACACATTCTTTTTTGTTTAAGAAGTTCCCTTTCTTCATACATTTCAGCTTCGAGAAAAGCAGCTGCGCTATCCATTTTGATTTTCACTTTAAATGATTCTTTTCACGATAAAAAAAATATTTTTGCAAACTGGTAAATGTCAAATGAGTGCGTTGTTTGACGTCAATTTTTCTTCTTAAATTCGGGTACCGTGAATACAAAAATCTTCCGATCATAGGTCTGACTAAGTAATCCATAAGATCACTTTTTGGTGCAATGAAATAAGCCCAAGTGAAAATTATAATAATTTTCTGAAGAGAAATAAAGCCAATTTTCAACATTTTGGGAAAGAAAGCCAATTGTGTCTCGTTTGGCTTAACTAAAGCGAAATCAGAACCAAAAAGATGTTTATATTAGCTGTGTTTTATTTTCCTCGTGATCCAGATCAGATCATTGTTTTTATTTGCGAGACAATAACAAAACAAAATCCTGATGATCTCATCTGGATCACGAGGAAAATAAATTTTAGTTTGCCAAGGAGTTAAAAAAAACTCAATATTCAAAGAAAATGTTTTGCTAGTTTAATGTTTGTTCCAAAGGTATGCTTGTCTTATAACTCGGAAAGCGCGAAGCGGAAAAAAAATTTGCCCACGGGAAAATCAATTTTTAGGTGTAGAAGAAAAAAAAATACGCGCACCATGCGGATGGCAATGGTGCAGTGGATGTAGTGCTTGACTGCTAACCTAGAGGTGTGGGTTCGAGCCCCACCTCAGGCAGCATTCTTAAATTTATTCCCCAGCTTCAACTGGACGACACCCGTGGAATTATATGAGATAATAATCACCTGATTCTCAATTTCACTGTACCAACGAAAATCTTTCCTATCTTTCTATTCCTTCTAACTAGTGCCGTACAATTTGCATTGAAAAGACCTTAGGTCTTACAGGCATATAGTTAAAAAAAAAAAAAAACTAGAAGTATCACGTTAACATCTTTCAGATGCAACAACACTTAGGAGCAAAAAAATGGAATCAAATTTTGCGTTCTGTAAAAACGATAATTGATAAGGATGTAATTGACATACATGTATATTAATAGTACCATTAAAAAGCTTGAAACAAAAGCTTTAAGTCAATGCTAAGAACTTAGAAATCCGTTCACTTTATAAAGATCCAATTAACATAAATGAAGTATATAAGGAAAAAATTACTGAAATCGAAACAGAGAATATTTGAAAAATTTAACATAAAAAAAATGCAGTGCAATTTATTGTCAGATAAGGCATTTTTATGTTTTTATTAGCAATTCAAAGTAAAAAACTCGAGCTTTAAAATGAGACTGAAAAAAAAAATATTTAATCCATTGCAAATTTTGTTTTTAATATACGAATTTATTTGATTCCGTTTTTTTGCTCCTTAGTGTAGATTGCCAGTTAAACGCGATTTCAAGTATCTATAGGAAACAAATATAATGAGATCCTGAGATTGAACAATCACTCACGTTTGGTCCTTAGAAAGGGCACCTTTGCCTTCCATTACCACCAACCTCTTAATGAAAAAAAAAAAAAAACAGTATTATGCCATCCAACGAAGCTCTTGATCTAAAAACAGCTTCTGCGACCAGTAATTGCCTTCAACTTTCCGGTATTCTGTACTAACTCCAAGACAGCCATGGAGGAACTACAACTGTTCGAGCAAAAGCAAGCAAAAAGAATGTTTTGCACAATTTTAATTTATGTAATGTATGTTAGTATGTTAAATTTAATGTTAAGATCTAAGATTAGTATTTGACGAATTAAATTAATAAATAAATTGACAGAAAAATACTGAGGAGTTTTCTTCGACCGACACAGCGGCAGAAATACTATAGCAACAAGCGACTCTACGAGAAACCAAAAATCATACCATTGGACAATTATCTACTGCAATCGGCGAAAATACTTGTAGGAAATATCGCAAACTACCCCAATCTGAGAGGGTAGTTCATTGACATTCCGAGTCTAGTTAGAGCTCTAGATGTAACTGGATGAGCCCATAATTTCTGTGGAAAACGAGGAAGCAGTTACCTTTTACGCAAGCACTTAGTTGTCATACGACCGTAGCTACGCCAAACCCAATCCGGGTTTGAACACGCTGAGGAAAACCTATTCAGCAGACATGTTAAACTAAGTTTATATTAATTTATATTTTATAACTTAGTCCTTGTATAATGTTAGGCTTAAACAGGTATGCCTAAACGGTTTTATGTCACGATCGGGTTCAGAATAAGTAGTACATAATCCAATAGATTGACGATTTGTAAGGGTATTGAATTTGATAGTAACAACTATTTAGATTTCTGCAAATAATTAAAAATTCACTATTCTCTTTAATTTGAGCTGGCAAACCACAATTTGAAAACCAGCTGTTACAATAAATCCTCTATATTTATGACAACTAAAAAAAAACAAACATGCGTATTCCTCATGATTTACAGGTTTTAATAGTCCCTTTGTATCGAGCCAACATTTTACCGGTATATATATTTTTTTCTTTCTTAATTTGTTGAGAAACCTTTGAACCACCACCAAATGGTTTTGCTTACCCAAACACTTCCCGGTAAAAAATATTTCAACCGAATAATTAATAACTACCCCTTTTTTGTGTTTTTGTTATGTTGTTATTTTTTTTTGTTCCTAAACATTTATCTACCCAAATGAGCAAGTGCGTTTACCCTTAGTATACGGGAGTATAGTAACTTTTGTTTTCGAATTAAAAGCTTTAACTTCGTATTAAAAACATTTGTTTTTGTTGTTTTTGAAAAAATCAATAATTTCCCCTTCGTCGGTTGTTGTTGGTTGGTCTTGGTTCGTTCAAAGTTTTTGGTAGCTAGCTCGCTTCAATTCCAAGGGAGGGTTGATGAATTTTTCATTCCTGGAATTCATTTACACTGCATATAAAGTGCTAAAAGTCGTCCGTCCTGTTTAAAGAAATTAATTTATTTCTATTTTAAAAATCTTTAAAAACTGCTCTAAAAAAACAATAAATAGTATTAGAAATACTTCAATAAAATTGATATTTCAAAAACAGTCGTTTAAGAGATATTTAATAAACTCACAGGATTAAAAAGAATATTTTTGTAAAAAAAAAAAGCGATTGTGTGTGTGTTTGTGTGAAATTTTTTTTATGCGAAGCTTTCACGTTTGTGTCATATTTTTCTCGTCGTCGTCGTCTACCTACAAAATATATATATTCTCAAGCATAGCATAATGGTGACTCATTTTTCTTTTGTTGTTTAATATTTATTTTGATTTCATACTTTCTTTTTCCTTTTTTTGTTGGTTCTCTATCTCTGTGCTGTGCTGTCCCAGTGCTATGCTCTAAAGTCCGATCCGATATACCAACGAGTTTTACTGATTTCTTACTAATTTATTATAGCTTACTTATAAATATTAAAAAACAATATTGAGACAATTTTAATGTTTTCTTATACATAAACGTATATATTTACAAAAAAAACTAACAATAAAATTAATAATATTTAACAAAAAATACAAAAATTATCGTACATAAAAAAATAACCAGTGCTTTGCCTTTAAACTGTTAAATTGAGTGTATTTTAAAAATAATCTACTGCTTAAATTCTATTTAAGAATTAAAAAAACAAAAATAAATTTAAAAACAATGAGTAAACAATAATTACTGAGAACAATAATTAAAAATAGTTAACAAAAAAAAGTATTTAAATTTATTTTTATTAATAAATACTAAAAAATAAAATGATCATTTCAAAGGCCATTAACGATTACAGAATGTAAGTATTTTTTTTGTATTAACTTATTTTTTCAATTTAAAAAATGAATAAAAAAATAGAAAAAAAACTGAAAATTCCTATAAAACACCATGATGAAACTATCAATCAATCAATTTTTTCTCTTGGAATGTGGGTTTTTTTTTTTTGTTCATTCGTCAATTCCTTGAGGTTATAGTTTTCAAAATTTGTTAAAAATCAATAAGAAATTCCCTAGTTGAAAAATTCAAATAACAACAACTGTTTATGGATTCATGACTTCCATTTGTATTTTTTTTTTTTTTGTTTTTACTAAGATCCTTGGTAAAAGTGTTGAAAGCTATTAATTTTGTTTGTATAGTTATGTTAAATGGGGGCAATAAAAAATGTAGAAGTGAGTGTTAAACGATTATAATTTTTTTCTGTTTTTGTTATGGTTATATAGTTTCTTTCTTTCATCATTTAGGTATAAGGAGTTTTTCCGTTTTTTTTAGGGTAGTGACCTGATGTTTGCTTTCACGAAGTTCATAAAATGAAAACATGTTTTTTTTTATAATTATGTACATTTTGTAAAGTTTGAACTGTGAGGTAGGTTTTTGTATACTTTTTTAATGGGCTAACTTAAATTTCTTCACAAAGTCATAGCACTAATACAGGTTCTAGTCATAAATTTAGTACTCAAATTGGTATCAACTCATTTCTTCACTTAAGATTTAAGTACAAGTACTGTTATTTTGGCAACGCGTACTAGCTACGTCCTCAAAATCAACTAGGACTTGGTTATTATACCACTCAAATCGGTACCAAGTTATTTCTTCTCACACAAATACTAAGCCATAGGACTGTCAAATTAGTACTGAGTATAAGTTTCCGCAATCGAACTTGCATCCACAGCTCCTGTTTTAAATACCATAAAATCTGTGAATAATAAAAAGTCATATGGCCCAGATGAAATTTAAATTTCGTTATAAGGAAATCCAAATTAACACTTTTACCGACTATAACAATTATCATTAATGATAGTTGCTTTCCTTTGTCTTGGAAAAATGCGAAATTAATTGTTCAAATTCAGCAAATGTCGAAGACTTTCGACCAATTTCATTATGTATTTCGATTGCAAATAATTCAGCAACCAAACATCCAAGAAAGTCTTGGTTTTCAGCTATAAATAGAGCTTAAAGACAACTTTCTTTTGATGGCTCACTCGATGGATTTAGAGGAATTTTTTAAAAATCCACTTTTTTTACTCAAGGGAACCTTGATTTTTTCTCGAAAATCCGAAAAAAAAATAAATTCGTATTTTTTACATAAATAGATGGGCCTGTTCATTGTGAACACATATCTGTAAACCATAATTTGTTTCTAGACTTTGATCCGAAAATATTTGCTTCCGAAAATAAAAAAAATAAAAAAAAAACAAAAAATACATACTTTTTTATTTAGGAAAAATCCTTTCAAAATTCTTGTTGACAAAATTTTGTATTCACATTTTCTTCAAATAGACCAAAACAGCCTTATCAAAAATAGTGGAAATATTTCAGTTTTCATTTTGGATAACTAAATCATGGCTTCAATACAATTCGGTTTCAGAAAAGTGGCGTGCTAATTGGATCTCAGAAAAGCCTTCCATTCAGTTTGGCACTGGGGTCTTATTTCGAAATTAATTTCACCTAACTTTCCTTCTAGTTTATTAAAATATCAACAACTTTTTGACCAATCGTAATTTGAAAATTCTTTTAAACTCTTCATTCTCAAGGGAAATAAATGTTGATTCAGGCGCATTATTAGAGTCTATATTAGGTCCCTTTCTCTTTAATAATATATATCTTAACGATTTTCCAGCAACTTTTGTTGATTTCATATCCATTCACAATGCAGATATTATAAACCAATAATGAAAGAATTTTTGAAGCTCTGTCTAAAATGAACAATCACTTAGAGCCGTTTGCTCAAACGAAGCTTATCGATTTATGTTCTGCATAAAACCTTATGTGACAGTTTACACAGAGGAAAAAGAAGGGGAATAACAATTTATGTTCTTCATAATTACTTAAGTTTCGTTTCAGAAAATGGCCCTTAGAGCTTTCCCTAAACTACATACTTCAAAGATATCATAAATGTAAAGTAATATGTTTTCGAAACGATTTTCCGAGAGGGAACCATCTAGCGCGATAAAACGGGCAAATATTTTAGTTTTAAAAGATATTAAACTCCAAGGAGTTATACTAAATGAAAAATTAAAAATGTGAGGTAAGCTCTTCAAGAGGGGAAAGTAGCCTCAGCGGATTTTTAAACTTCTCTGATCTAAATTCAAATTATTGAAATTATGTATAAAACATTATACATTTTCTTTCATGGTTTCACATATCCCTGGTGTCAGAAAAACTTCAAAGATTTGAAAGAACGATTATAAGAAAATGTATTGCAAAATCTAGAATTTTAACGAAGTGTATAAGTTTACATTTTCCTTTCTCTTGGTGCATGCATGGAAATTTATATTCTGTGTTGATATTTGGGGAACCCTACTACAAAACAAAAAGCAAGTGCATCAAATTATAGAGGATACCTTACTCCGAAATCCATGTATTTGAAATAATTTATGTATATTTGAAAATATTTTCATCTCTAATCAAAACAATTAAAAACAAAAATTCTTCTTAATCAATTTGCACAAATAAGCTTCAAAAACATTCTTAAGTGATAAAAATTGCAAACCTTTTTATTTTATGATATAGTTAAAATATTGCAATTTTTAATTTCTTGGGTGTTATGTCTTTGATAAATGAATTTTTGTTGATTTTAATAATTTGAAAGATTTTTTAAACACCGAAAATGAAAAATGCTATACCGAAACGAAATTAATGGACACTATTAAACTGCTTGATAAAGAAAGAAGTACCAAAAAGGTATTTCGTTTTTGTTCTATCTTTCGAAAAATGACATTCGAGTCAAGTACCAAAAAGGTATTACGTTTTTGTTCTATCTGTCGAAAAGTGACATTCGAGTCAAGAACACCGATCTTCAAACAAAAAAAAATATAATTTAATATTTGTATTTAAAGATCTTTCGTTATGTTAAAGATGCATTGAATGCAAGTTTTTTTTCAAAAATGTTCAAAACAATTCAAAACTAAAGTAATTGATTCAAGTTTTTGACAAAAGTGCAATGTCGGTCAATTAAGAATGGCAAAACTGCATTCATTGGTCGAACCATCGATAGCGGTTTCTATCTATCTCACTTAAAAAGTTTAATATCTTTCACTTCAAACGTGTTTGGTATCATTAAATCTCAAAACTCACAGCTATTGGATCTTTTTCTAACACCACCATCAATTGAAACGTATTAAAATATTTTTTTTTTCTTTTCTTCATTTTTATAGTCGAAAAATCGAAAACATTGGCAAAATGACACAAATGACACAAGACGAAATCGTCAGCAACACGAAAACAGTCCTTCAAGGTTTGGAGGCCCTGCGTGTTGAACATGTCTCACTTATTGCTGGCATGGGCGAAGCCCATCGTGATAATGAAAAATCTGATATTGTTCAAAAGAATATCGAGCACATTGAATTGGGTGTTAGTGAGGCTCAAGTTATGATGGCTCTAGCATCACATCTTCAAAATATCGAAGCTGAAAAACAAAAACTCAAAACTCAAGTGCGTCGTTTGCATCAGGAGAATGCTTGGCTAAGAGATGAATTAGCCAATACTCAACAAAAGTTTCAAGCTTCTGAGCAATTGGTTGCTCAGCTGGAAGAAGAGAAAAAGCATTTGGAATTTATGGCTTCGGTTAAGAAATATGATGATAATCAAGAACCAGAGGAATGTAATGAGAAATCACGTACTGATCCTGTAGTTGAATTATTCCCAGATGAAGAGCATGAAGAACGAAATAATATGTCACCAACTCCACCTAGCCAGTTTGCAAATCAAACTTCGGGCTATGAAATTCCAGCTAGACTACGCACATTGCACAATTTAGTAATCCAATATGCTTCACAAGGAAGGTAAGTTTGTAATAAGTAATCTCTGCTAGATTTCATGAAATAATCAAAAATTTTACTCATAGGTACGAAGTAGCAGTGCCTTTATGTAAGCAAGCATTGGAAGATTTGGAAAAAACCAGTGGACATGATCATCCAGATGTTGCTACAATGTTGAATATTTTGGCCTTGGTCTATCGTGATCAGGTAAATTCAAAACTCACTAATCTAATCACTAATCATTATTTTAAATCTAAAAAAAAAAATAGAACAAATACAAGGAAGCTGCAAATCTTCTTAACGATGCTCTATCAATTCGAGGCAAAACACTTGGTGAAAATCATCCTGCTGTTGCTGCAACATTAAATAATTTGGCAGTATTGTATGGCAAACGTGGCAAATACAAGGATGCTGAACCCTTGTGTAAACGTGCATTAGAAATTCGTGAAAAGGTTCTTGGCAAGGATCATCCAGATGTGGCTAAGCAATTAAACAATTTAGCCCTTTTGTGCCAAAATCAAGGCAAATACGACGAAGTCGAAAAATACTATCAACGAGCTTTGGAAATTTATGAAACTAAATTAGGCCCAGACGATCCAAATGTAGCAAAAACCAAAAATAATTTAGCCAGTTGTTATTTGAAACAGGGCAAATATTCTGAGGCTGAAATTTTATACAAACAAGTGCTAACAAGAGCCCATGAAAGAGAATTTGGAGCTATTGATAGCAAAAATAAACCAATTTGGCAGGTAAGTTGTTGAAATTATTTGCTTTATTGTATTCATTATGTTTTTTATTTTGTTGTATTTGTATCTCTTTGTCAATTCTTTTAATTTTTACTACATAAAATAGTTGAAAGAATTTTGATTTTTAAATACATAAATCTTCTTAGTACCAAATGTGGTAACAATTTTTAAGCTTATAAGATTTTTTGTTTGTTATTGATGAGTGTCGCTTTTATGTTTCGTTTCAACTTCTTTTTTTTTTTTTTGTTTTTTTCTTCTTACAAAATTATTTGTAATTTAATATTCTTAGTGTAGATTTTAAGTTCAGATCTATAAAGTGGTTTCCATCGGTTTCAACTTAACTAATCACTGCATAGGCATCATGGGCAGCCTATCAAAGAACAACTCATGACATTTAATCAAAAGAAACAATAAAAAACAAAAGACAGAATATTCATAAATGGATGTGTCATCCAAAATTTTGTGATGACTTTTTTTATTATTGCTATCCGAAATGAGACTTCCTATGATGATACTGTGATATGTTGGGTTGTTCCCGTTAAAATATTAATTCAACATTTAAGTTTTGTTTAAGATATTAAATTCTCATTGCGAAATTCAGGCGCAGTTTTCAGTGCGCAATTAGAGTTAATTACGAGGTAGCTCACTACAGATTTATTTAATTATATGACTTTGATAAGTTTTAATGTATTAATTATGGATATCTTCTGAAAAACTGCTTTTTGAGTTTAATTGGGTTTAAATTCATTTATAGGATTGACTAATTGTGAGTTAACTCAGCACTGAAAAACTGGCCCCAGGTATTTTTAATTTAGGTATATGTGAGTTAACTCAGCACTGAAAAACTGGCCCCAGGTATTTTTAATTTAGGTACTATATAGATAGTAATTTAATGATGCGTTACCAGTTATAGTACAAAATATTAAGGTTAAAAGTTTTGTTAGAAAATTATTAAAATTTTTGTATTCTTGAAATTGAAAAGTCTAATGGAGACCATAGACAAGGTCCTGTAATTCCCATATTTAACTTACATTTGGGCCTCAAACAAGAAGCTTTTCCATCCAGTTCCACTCCAATCCTACTGTAAGGCACGTTAAGGTGGTTGAAGTCACCTTCCAATTGCGTGACCCGTCTGCCTTAGAGTGAAGTCAAAAACTGTTGAGGTCGCTCTTGCGTTCCATGCGTAGTTGTATTTTTATCACCATCTTCCAATTCCAGGTGAACCCTAAACTCAAGCGAAGAATTTTTCTCTAAAAATAATCCAACATATGTACTTCAACGGAGTCCATACATCTTCACACCAAAAATCAAGACTGGGGTGATGAAGGCTTTGTAAAGTGAGACTTAAGTTTTTCCAGAAATACTTTATTGTTAGTTGCCTTTTAAGCAGTTTGTATTGCTTTATTCTCTCAAAATTAGTGCTCGCACCTTAAATCGATAATATTTTTAAGTCTTAATGAGGCGCAATATCTACGTAACTTGGCAGGTGGAGTGCGAGTTCGCATTTGAGCGTTTTCAGGTTGTTATAGGAATTTACTAGTGACCTTTCAAATAGTACCTATTAGTTTAAAAACGAATTTGGCAACGTGAGGCCGAGCGTTGTCATGTCGTGAAATCACCTTTTCGTGCCATGCTTGAATTGTGGCCGTTTTGTCGCATAGTGATCCTTTATACATTTATTCACGTTTTCGGTCGTCAACATCGAAATAGCAGTCTTTGAAAAGACGCCGACGGAATCAATCACGGCATTTAATCCTGACAATCAGTTATTTTGTAATTTCAATAAAAGTGCTGTTCAAAATGTGTAATCCATTTCATTATTAATTTATTTAAAACAATATAATTTTGCATGAAAAGAAATTAAAGAGAGAAAAAAAATCCTAGTCATATTCAACTTATTTCATCGTGGTTATTTTATTTTTTTATACAAATAAAAACTATTTTAAAATTCATATTGTTTGTTTATTATTGTTTATTTAATTCATTTTTCGTGTGGTTATTGGTAATACAAATTTATTTCATTTCCTTTACATACAATTATGATCAATTTTTACTTTTTTGTTTTGTTCCTAATTCAGATTTAAGATATTGAACTTTATGAATGGTTTTGATGTTAGGTATTTATTAATTAATAATAATTAAGGTTTAACTTTTTTTGTATGTAAAAAAAAAACAGTCTCTCTATTATAGTCGAAAATAATAGTTAGGTTGGCATATTTGTCTGTGCACAAATTATTTAACTAACAAATTCTACCGTTGGTATTATGGATGATGAAATGCCATACTATAATAATTTCATCAATATTTTGTTCATAAGATCATTCAGATCTAAGCTTTGGCAAGTCATCAAAGTTTAATCAGTCCCTATTGAAGGTGTAGTGCCGGTTTCGTAAGTGCTATGAATTTTTATTATGGAATACACTCTCTTACATTACCTCTCTTTAAGAATAGCAAAAGATGAGCTTCGATTGGCATCTTTCCTTTTCTATACATTTATTAGTTCTGTTATTGAAATCCAATAAAATGAGATCAATTATCGACCAGTCAAAAACTAATACTTGGAATCACATCAAATTGCTTTTTAAAAACTACTTTATTTATACATATGTATGTATGGCAAAATGTTGATTTTATTTGTTTTTGAAATTTAATGTTAACCCATTTAAACGCTTATTGTTTGAGATTTTTATATCTTCATTTTCGCCTCTTTTATTCCGTTATCAAACCATTATTTGGAACCGTCTCCAGTTAAACAAACTCCTTTCTGGGGTACGCTTAGAACAAGGGTAATTACGGCATCGATGTCGAAAATAGTAGGTTGCGTAAGAGCCTAACCTGGTCGGAGATACACTGAGAAAAATTTAATAAACATACTAAGAATCATCAAATAGTCCTCTTTTTATATCCAAGCCGTTTACACTTCTAATACTCTAGAGATTTGTACTATGCCACGGAAAAGAACAAATTGAAGGAAATAAAAACGAAATGAATTTAATAAAGAGCAATTTCTGTATGGAGTGGTGTGCTTTTTTAATATACAATGGTGCACTTTACGATAGAGTTTGACGATTGCGATTATATCAAAAATTTAACAACATCCGTTATGAAGAAACTTACATAATAAACCCAAATGTAGTTTCTCTGCACTAAAATCACGCAGAAGTGTATTTAACTCCATGTTTCTTAAATTTTCTTTTTTACGTTTCAATCTTTACCCTCTAACCCTTAATAAATTTTATTTCGTAAATAAAACAAACAATATAAACTCTACATACGAAATCAAAAAGTGATTCAAATAATATTAAATCGCATTATTTATAAAAGCGACACTTTCTTTACCAAGCGATATCTAAACAAAAAAATAAATAAATTAAAAATGTAGTTATTAACATTAATTGAAATATTAACTGCGTCCTTGTTTACTAACGAAAAAAAATGTTCATTTTCATTAACTGACCAACAAAATTAATTCTGACCTAACACTATTTGTTTTTTTTTTCATGTTTTTATTTTCTTATAGAAAGGTGTAAAGGAAATGTTAAATAAGTTCTTACCGAACAAATCATCATGAGATCACTGCATATAATCTTACCATATAAAAAATAATTAAACAAACAAAATTAAAATTTACAAAAAAAAAAAATTGTTATAAATTAATATCAACAAAAAGTGCTAAAAAAACACTAGTATTTTTTTAACTCTATTTCTCTCAATATTTTCTTACTCCGAAAACAAAATGACACGTCACGACACAGAACGTAGTCGAACCAAGAGCTAAGCAAATTTCTCAATTATTAGATTAACTAGATATTTACCATAATTACGAGCTTAATATTATTGTAAAATAAAAAAAAAAAAAACTAAGGTTTTGCAATAAGTTTAGCATAGGTACAGAACTGTTCTTCCATTGAATATTAAATTAAAAATTGTACGTTTATAGAAGTTAATATTTGTATATTTGAGCATTTTGCTACAAATGAATAAAATAATTTTATAGCGCAAAATATCTATCTTTTACTTTAATTTACTTTATTATTTTTATTTTTTTATTTTTATGTGTGATTTATAGTTGGTGGATGGAAAGTCAATAATGCATTTAGTTCCAAATTGATTAATTAAATTAAATATCAGTTACTTTAACATACACTTCGCTTAAACTGAATAGGTAAAAAATCATTTTAAAGTTGATTATTCGTTTGAAAAGAACAGAAAGTACATAACTCGAACTTCTTTAAGAAGAATATTTCTCAGAGACCAGAAATAACAGTCAACCTTTATTTTCAATCGGTTTATCTGTGAGAGTTACCACATTACTTTAAATAGTTTCGGTTATGGTTTGAGATTTTTTTTTAAATCAAAAATAAAGGTTTTCGGTTGAGATTTATTTTTTATATTTTTAAATATCTCTCAATGATTGAGATTTTTACAAAAAAAAATAAATGGAAAAGGTCAACCTTTAACCCTTTTCGCTGAAAATAAATCAAAAATGGTCAATTCAAAGGAAAATGTCGAATATGTCAAGAATGTCTTTATTTTACAAAAATAAATATGAAAAGGATGTTTTTTCTAAGTTTCTGTATTAAATAATGTATGAACTAAATAGACTCTCAAAGTTCTTTCTAATTGATACATTTACAGATGAGATTTATTTTTTTCTCTAAGCGATAAATCTCACTGGTTGACCGAAACATAAAAAAATACCAAATAAAGGTTTCTCTCAGACCTTGACCGAAATTTTTCTTTTTTAAAAATAAAGGTTATTTTATGACCTGTATTGAAAATGGCAACAAATAAGAGTTATTAAGAAACCTTTCAAAAGGTTGAGATTTATTTCTGATCTCTGATTTTTCTCTATAACTCGAAGTTTGAATGGGTGAATCTCCAGGGGAATTTGGTTTTCTCGGAATATTTATCTCCCGCAATTTGTTTTGCAATCGTGAATCTCTTTTGGAATTTCTTTCACGACAAAAATTATGATAGTCCCCCATTCCAAATTAAAGCATAAAAAATGTGTTTTGATATAAAACTTATTTTGAAATTTGGCAATAATATGGGCATAAGAACGCTATAGGTCTTACTGTTTTTTTTTTTTTTTCAATGTAATTAATGAAATTAAAACTCTGCCCACAATTAAAATATAATGAAACAAAACGTCAACGAACGATTCCGGACTTGATTTTTAATTTGTATGAGATTGTGTTTCTTAAAAGTACCTTTATATTTTATAATATAAATAAAACAATTAACTTATAATAGACCGACAGCTCACAGCAAATTTTGGGAGTGTAGGTATGACCAAAATGTGAGTATGCAGTTTTATAGCCTTATTTACTAAAACTCACGTTATGAATCATGCACAGTCATTTTCCCTAAGCCTTGAAGATGAGGTCAATATTACTCAAGATATAAGCTGTTTAAGCTTAGATTTTTCGTATTCCAATGTGAAACTTTGATTTAAAGAAGTTTTCCAATACATACGAGAAATGTATCAAAGCATTTTAAAATATTTTGAAACGGAGACCTTTTTTTAACTCGCCATTTTGATAATTAAACTACTAAAAATAAAATAGGGATTTATTTTGAAATTTGCGTAAAAATTACTTAATTAGTGAGCATTTGTCAAACCGAATCAATGCATTGTAGAGCTTACATGTGAATGAGTACTTACCAGTACTTTGAACAACGATTTACTGTGCATACACCATGTTAGCTTTACAATTAATTGATTCGATTTAAAAATGTTAAGCAATTGAGTAATTTTTGAAAAATTTCAAAATAAATCCTGGATGGGCCCTATTTTTTTTTGAGTAGTTTATTATCATAGAATTCTATGAGAAGATGAAATGCGAAATTCAGTTTAGTCATTAACAACTTCGTCACTTAACTTTTCAGTGCGTTATTGATTGTGCCTTCGATACAAAAGGAATTTTCAAGAGTGCCCTCTATTATGTAGAGAGCATTCCAGACAAGAGTAATATCTAGTATATCTTAGCGATTTCTGGTTATGAATATTCTTGATTTTTACTGAATTATATGTTGATACCTGGAGTATCTAATTCATAGCTGAAAGATCATTACCACTGGCAGGATCCTCCCCCTGAGGATATGCTGCGTTATGTTTGAGGTGCGATTCTCAATAATTCTTTATCTTTTTTATATGCCGTGGTGATAAATTCCACACTTCCGCATTAGAGTTAGTGTCAAGGCTGTATATTATTCCCCAATTACGAGTCTTTCTTTTATGTTTTTTTTTTTTTTTTTTGAGAATTTGGATGTTATTATTATCACTGGTGACAACGCCAATTTTGGAACAAGCCCTTAAATGTATATCCCCGTTCGATTTTCTTCCGTTTATTGCTTTGACTTATTTAAGTTCTATTGTTCTGCAGCTGAATATGCTCTTCTAAGACGACAGAATCAGCTCATATGGGTAGCAAAAAAAAGTTTCGACACCAACCTAAATAATTATAATCTATAATAACTTTCTTAAAATATTAAAAAACAGTTAACAATACAAAATTGTGAGTTGATTATGAACCGTCTAAAGATTTTGCACCCATCCAGCTGAAGCGGAGTGTATCTGTATTAACATTTCATTTGAAACTGAATTAACAAAATAAAAAGGTATTCGTCCTTAACTAAAATATATTATTCGCATGATTCAGATTAAATTGGAGAACTCTAGGCGAAAAAAAAAATGTTTAAAATTAGGAACTGGTGCACCATAAATTATATTTTTTTATATTTACCCAAGTTTAATATTTTTTTTAAGCATATACAAAAAAAACAAGTATTATTTTTAGTTTTTGGTTAAAAAATAAAGAAAGAAAACAAAAAAAGAAAAGAAAAAAACAAGAAACAAACGATTCAAACAAATTTTCAGGTTGCTGAAGAACGAGAAGAACACAAGTACGACAATCGTGAGAATACACCATATGGCGAGTATGGTGGTTGGCATAAGGCTGCCAAAGTCGACTCACCGACTGTAACAACAACTCTGAAAAATCTAGGTGCTCTTTATCGGCGACAAGGAATGTTTGAAGCTGCCGAAACCCTTGAAGATTGTGCATTGCGAAGCAAGAAAGAGGCCCTTGATTTGGCTAAACAAACAAAAGTCGCTCAATTACTGAATAGTGGAGATAAGAGGCGATCTCGACATTTGAAGGATGATACTGAGCCAACTGAAAAAGAAGAAGTATGTGATTATAAAAATAATATTTATATTAATATCTAACTGTTTTGTATTTTTTTAGAAACGTTTTTCGAAGCCTTAAAATACTTTTCTTAACATCCTTCAAGCTGTTGTTGGTGGACGTTTCCAAAAATCATAAACAAAACAAAACAAAAAAAGTTATAAAATAAAAACAAATTGAACAAAAATTGTTGCAATATGGCGATGGTCCTGCAAAATAATTCTTATTTTAATTTCACAGAAATAAAATTAAAAACAAAAAGAATTAAAATAAAAGTAAAAAAATATTATATGTTTAATTTAAAAATTTAATTATTTGTTCAACTCAATTTTATTGTTTCTTTTTTTAACATAATGTCTTTATACTGTGTTTGAGCAAAAAAATATTATTATTTAAATAAATTACATTTATACATACATACCTAAAAAAAAAAACCCCAACCTTAATATTAAGATATAATTATTATTAAAACAAAAATTATATATGTATTTTTTTTTATAAATTAATTTATCGGCTTCATTAAAAAAAAAACTTTGTTAGCAAAATATTAAGCGAGTGTTGATTCATTTCTTTTATTCTATTTTCATCTCGTATTCTCAATGTGAAATGATGTTAATAATAGGAAGCAGAAATGGCTGAAAATCTAGACAGAGAAGTTGATATTCTAAAAATTTGAATTTTGAAGTCAATCCTTTACATAGCGGGTCGCAAATATTAATTGGCTATACCTAGTTAAGGTCATGGCACATGGCTTCGAATTGGCGAATTGAAAAGGCTTTAAAATATTTCTCCCAAACTGACTCTAAAAAAAGCCAACTAAAAACGTGGAACGACAAGAATAAACTAGTATGTAGTAATCAGGAAAAAAAATGTTAAACCCAGATGTTACCGCTGAAGTATCGAGAATGGATTTTAATCTGATATTCCGCTTTAAAATATTTTATTTTGAAAACTATTCCAAGTCGATACAAAATTAGTAAATTGAAGTTTTAGTCATTTGAAATGCTATACAGATATCTTTTGTGTTAACCTTCTAATCCAACCACACACTTTCAAAACTGAGCATGTCCCTTTTATTTTAGTTTTTAGTATTCTTATTTATTATTATTATGTTATTATTGCTTTGCTTTTTGTTTTGACATATTATATGTCAAAAAAAATATGTTGGAGGATGGAAGGTTAAGTTACAACCTTCGGAGTTAGAGCTCCGACATTATATAAAATATTAATTCATGCGGGCCTGCATTAATTGAAGTAAACACAATCACTACTACAGACCATGGATTTTTGAATTGAATTCTATTTCAAAAAACTTATGAGGTAATTTTCTCGTTTTTCTTGGTTCTCGAGTTATAATGGTTTTATGTTTTTTTCTTTAAAACTAAGTCCAGTTTACTAATTTCAAGTGATTTTAAAAATTTCAGTTTTACTCAAATAGTCTATTGAATAGACCCTTTTGGATGGAACAAATTCGTTCAAGAGTTTTTATTGGCGATTATGATTCCTTGGCATACAAGAATACTCCAGCCAAAAGTGCTACTAAATCCATTGGTGCATTTCTGAGAAAACGGCAACACTGGTCGGTTTTCAGTTTTTTTGATTTAACTCGAAAACCAAGCCTGACTTTGAAATGGTTCAAAGACACTTTTCATAGCAAATTAAATTTTCTGTCAAGTTAAGATGGTTAAAAAATTTTAAAAATTATTTTTGTCTAAAATTCTAACCTAAAATCAAAGAAAAAAAAGTTAAAAAATTGACAATTTTATTTTTTTTTACTAAATCAAGGGGCATTTTGTGTATGTAGCCGGGACGTCCAAACTTTGTACTAATGAAATAAAGAAGAGGTAAAATCCTTTGATAATATGCAATTTTTAATTTTTTTTGTCAAGAAACAACTTAAATGTACCTATTCAAAAATTAGCACTTTTTCTAAATTTTTGACTTTTTTAGTTAAAAGCAAGTTTTTAAAACTCGATAAAATCGTATTAATTGGTAACTTTTAGACTTTTAAAGTAAACATACTTCGAGGGATTGATTTAATATAAACTAAATATGACAAACAAAAAAATTTATTTGCATCCTTATGGCCTTTTGTGCAATTTTGTGTATGTGCATTTTTATAAATTCGGGTCGAATGGATGGACAGAGAGCCATTAGCTTTGGTCTATTGCATAGAAGAACATTTAATACCAACTCTTTTACTGTTTTCAATGGCCTGAAAAACAATTCTTGTAAAATCCGCGACCAACGAAAAGTTTCTCTTGAAAAACGAATAAAATACTCTAATGAGTTTGAAACAAAATAGCTCAGGGAAATTAGTAAATCAAATTGCACTTTTCGCGGGACAAATTTTTTTCATGGAACGTATTTAGGTGAATGTCCTTACCGTAAAAGTGAATTTTTTGGGATGATAAGATATCGGGAACAGCCGCCATCTTGGAAAAGAGGTCGGTGCCGTTTTTATTTTATAACTCCATTTTTACTCATTTAAACCAAAAATGTCCCAGAGTAGACTTATTATCAATTAAATTATCTAAAAAATGATATACAAATGAATTCCGTGAGTTAGTTAAATTCAATTTTATAGTCGGTCAAAGTCCGGGTTCTTCTCGCAAGGTTAAGACAATATGACATTTTTTCAAATATCTGAAGAACTTTTGATTTGTTGGGGATTTTCTTAAAGTATGAATTATAGCACTTTGAATTATCTATGAAATGAGCCCTTTATCGTTACTGTAACCAACATAATGTATAAGCCATCTAACGTCGAAGTTCACATTCTACTATCCAAAAGTGAGAAAATAACAAGTTTTCTTCTATTAGACCGAGCAAATTTTTGAAGTGGAGGTATAACCAAAATATAAGTAAACAGTTTTTTAACTATATTCGTCTAAATATTGAATTCAAAGTTTGAAATCTTTAATGTTAACCTTTATATGGTTTCCGAGGTTTTAAATGAAGTGAATTTTCCAATTAATGTGAATAAGCTCAAGTGACACTATTTAAAATTCTAAATATAAGAACTGATACCCTGTCATTTTTCCTAAACATGAACACCTCAATCTCAGCATTACGATAAGTATAACTCAAGATATGAGGTGTGTAAGCCGTTATGTTTTCGAGACTATTGTGTTTAATTTTTGATTGTTTATTTGAACTATTGAAATCCCAAATATGTTCAGTTAAAAAATCGTATATCATGACTTCGACGTTTGGTTGCCTCTACAATGTGATGGTTACAAAAACAATAAAGGGTTCATTTCATAGATAATTAAAAGTGCTATAATTCATTCTTTAAGAAAATCCCAAACAAATCAAAAGTTCTTCAGATATTTGAAAAAATGTCATATTGTCTTAACCTTGCGAGAAGAACCCGGACTTTGACCGACTATAAAATTGAATTTAACTAACTCACGGAATTCATTTGTATATCATTTTTTAGATAATTTAATTGATAATAAGTCTACCCTCGGACATTTATGGTTTAAATGAGTAAAATGAGTTATAAAATAAAAACGGCACCGACCTCTTTTCCAAGATGGCGGCTGTTCCCGATATCTTATCATCCCAAAAAATTCACTCTTACGATAAGGACATTCACCTAAATACGTTCCATGAAAAAAATTTGTCCCGCGAAAAGTGCAATTTGATTTACTAATTTCCCTGAGCTATTTTGTTTCAAACTCATTAGAGTATTTTTTTCGTTTTTCAAGAGAAACTTTTCGTTGGTCGCGGATTTTACAAGAATTGTTTTTCAGGCCATTGAAAACAGTAAAAGAGTTGGTATTAAATGTTCTTCTATGCAATAGACCAAAGCTAATGGCTCTCTGTCCATCCATTCGACCCAAATTTATAAAAATGCACATACACAAAATTGCACAAAAGGCCATAAGGATGCAAATAAATTTTTTTGTTTGTCATATTTAGTTTATATTAAATCAATCCCTCGAAGTATGTTTACTTTAAAAGTCTAAAAGTTACCAATTAATACGATTTTATCGAGTTTTAAAAACTTGCTTTTAACTAAAAAAGTCAAAAATTTAGAAAAAGTGCTAATTTTTGAATAGGTACATTTAAGTTGTTTCTTGACAAAAAAAATTAAAAATTGCATATTATCAAAGGATTTTACCTCTTCTTTATTTCATTAGTACAAAGTTTGGACGTCCCGGCTACATACACAAAATGCCCCTTGATTTAGTAAAAAAAAATAAAATTGTCAATTTTTTAACTTTTTTTTCTTTGATTTTAGGTTAGAATTTTAGACAAAAATAATTTTTAAAATTTTTTAACCATCTTAACTTGACAGAAAATTTAATTTGCTATGAAAAGTGTCTTTGAACCATTTCAAAGTCAGGCTTGGTTTTCGAGTTAAATCAAAAAAACTGAAAACCGACCAGTGTTGCCGTTTTCTCAGAAATGCACCAATGGATTTAGTAGCACTTTTGGCTGGAGTATTCTTGTATGCCAAGGAATCATAATCGCCAATAAAAAGTCTTGAACGAATTTGTTCTATTTTTGCTCTGGAGCTCGGGTCTATTAAATAGACTAAAAGAAGAACTTATAATTATGTATGTTTGTCTCTCAATTTTTATTTTTCCTCGTCATCTAATATTAGGACCGTTTACCCGAATTTGTTTATAAAATAGTATTCCAATAATTTTTGAGCGTTTTTGACATCAGTTTATTACCTCGGGAACCCATGGTTTTCTTTTGTGGCGGTGACTGTTTTATCTTGTATTATCAATGATTTTTCCAGTGACGTTTTTTGTTCTAATCCTATGAGGTTTATAGATATGAGTTCACAGTGAACCTTACGGTCTATTTTAAATTGGTGACAACCGTCGGAAAAAGAAGAATAATTTTATCAGGAATTCTTATTCTGGTGAAAAGCTAATGTTTTGGAGGTAAGGTATTTTCATGCCACAAAAAATGTTGCGATGCAAAGGTAGTGATGCGTTCATGAATTCTTTACTGCACTAGCATGACTTATGGTACAATGAGCGACTAGCTAGTGACTTGCTTAAGATGCTAGGTATTTTGTTTCCTGAAATGAAATATCAAAATACGTAAAAATCAACTTGATATCCTCTTCTAATTTTTTATTTTACAAAATACCTCAGTACAGAGTTTCTTACAATCTACAATTAAATTAATATTTAAAGACCCGGCATTATGTAAGCAATATTATCCATGGTCGCATGTAGATTATCACTCAGACCTTTTCTATTTTCCATACCCGGTATTTGTGTGGTCAAGCAAACTAACGGAACAATCGAACACAGAAGACTATCTAAAAGCACCGAGAGGCTACCCGACACAGTTATTTGTCCCTCATGCTCCTTCAGTCGTTCGCCAATAATCGACAAACTGTCTCCAAGGAGCTTTAAATGAGCAGCCACATCGATTGGTTCAATACCAGTTACTTTAAATGCTCCTGGCTGAGTCATCGTATTGCTTCCAATTTTAATTGTTGAAGCAAATATTGAATTCGGTGGCGATTGAGTTGGTGAACTCAATTTGCCACCAGAATGAACACCACCTGCACCCGCTGAGGATGCTTGTTGAGCGATCTTCTTCGTGCGACTTGTCGTGGCTCGGTTAATAAAAGATGGAACAGACTTAGTAGTATTGCTCCCTTGACCATCGTCATTTTGTTTTGTTTTTTTAGCAAGTCGCTTTGCCCTTCTTCTCCACATACTCTTCTCATTTGCAGGAACATTAGCCCACATCTCTCCTAATTTGCGAGTGGCTAATTCTGTGGATGCAAAAAGATGCAATAAAAGTTAAACAGTTTTATATTAAAGCTACTATACCACCACTACCCTGGCAGTTGTTTTTATTGTTCAAGACAGTCCTTCTGGCATCTCGTACCCACAGCATGTAAGCTGTAAATCTTGATTTGCCCTTATCCTTTCGTTGGGCTTTTTCCATTACAACCTGCAACGGAAAGAAACAACACATCAGTTAAGGTATATCACAATAAAAACATCAATGTAAAAAAAACCCAAGTTCTCGTATGTTAAAATTATGCTGGCACAAAAAGTACTGAGATGTAAAAGTGTACCAAGTTCTTAAGTTTGGTTTTAGATTTGTGTCAATTAAATTTTTATAAAATAAATAAGCAATACAAGTTATTCATTCGTAAAAAAAGTTGAGATAACATTTTTCCATGATATTACGATGATAGAGAATGCGAAAAAAGTGGGTCTCGAAAGTTCGTCTGCCTGTCAGGATGTCTGTCGGTCTGTATAAAGAGCTACGGCCTAAACAGTATGTATGGTATGTAGCAGTTTTTGGGTCTTGTGCAGAGGGGTTTTTTGGAAATAATTTTTTTTAGACCAAAAATAACGGTACCTGTCATATACCAATTTTGGAAAAGTTTAATTTTTTTAAAAATAGCTCCTACGATTTTCATCAAAAAAATCAAGTATTAGTTTTGAAAAAAGTTTTTTTTTTTCAAAAACGGTTATTAACGGTACCTCTCATAGAACTGTATTTTTTAAATCTGATTCTCTCCCAAACGATTTGCTTAATTTCAGCGAAAATTTTTACACAAAAGCAATTACATAGTTTTTATATAAATCCAAAATAAAATTTTGAAAAATTTTTGTTTGAAAAATCGAATTTTCGAAAACGGCATATTGAATTTTTTTTTTGAAATTTGTTCTAGTTTTATTTTAAAACTTTTTTTTCAAAAAAAAAAAAACGGCTCTAACGATGTTTAATTTTTTTTTCGAAAAATGCATCTCTATAAAAGATTTACGATGTTGTTTTTTTTTTTTTTTTATTTCAATAACAAATTTTATGTTTTTACTTGCTCTATCTATAGTGCAAGTATTGGTTTCGTGTCAAAAAAAAAAAATGTCGATGTTTTAATCAAAACTAACATTACGATGATGGAGAAGTACAAAAAAGTGGGTTATGTCATGACGTCCGTCGGTCTGTGCGTCCATCTGTACAAGTAGCTACAGCCTTAATGGGTTGACGGATTTTCTTGAAATTTGGTATGGATGTTTTTTTCGTAATTTCCAAGGTTATTTTTTTTGTTTGTTTTTTAATATCTCGCTTAGAACGTATACCTCCGATACAAAATTTTAGAGTTATTGCAATTTTCTCGGAAACGACTCTAACGATTTTGATTAAATTTAACACACGTAATGCTGTACATTAGACTGATTTTTTTGTTCAAAGCATTGTTGAAAATATTGTTGGAAATGACGAAAAAAAAAAACTATAAAAGTACCGCCGCATCGCAAATTTCTATTTCCCATACGATTTGTATGGGAAAGATTGTGTATTTGTGTTTAGAATTTTTTATCTTTTTAATGGTTCATCAAAAAGGCTAGATTTAATCATTTTCTTGTATAAAATTGAACGCTCTACAAAATTGAATTTATAAAATTAAAAAAAAACGGACGCGAAAAATTAATTAAAATAATTTTTAGTTGAAAAAATGAATAATTCGAATTTATTAAAGAAATCTAATATGATAGTATTAGGGGTTTGAGAGTTATATAAAAGGATCTGTGAAACCAAAACACAATATAGAATACAAATATTCGAAAATTTTGCCAAATTTTTTGAAAAACCTAATAATTTCGTCAAAAAAATCGGAAAAAAAATAAGAAAAAATTACTTTTTATATTTTAAAGTTGAATAACTTCGAAACGCGGGGGTAAATCAAAAAAATTAATTTGAGCTTTTTTGTAGAGCGGCCAATTTTATAAAAGAAATGATTTTGTCAAGCCTTTTGGATGAACCATTAAAAAGATAAAAAATTCTAAACACAAATACACACAGCCCTATCGGCAATCTCCCGTGAGAAATTTTCCTGGGAGTAGATTTTCTCTCCCGGAAATTTTTCTCCATATCGGGAATCTCCATCGGAATTTCGTTTTCGGGAGAGAAATACAGCCAACTTAACAAAACAAAAAATCCTTCGAACATATTTTTTCGAACATTTTGACAGCTCCAATTTTGATTGTATTTCATTCAAAGAGTCGATACCCAGTTTTAAAAACCTAGTTACTTCCTCTTCCTCCAGCAAAAGTTTGCATTTGTTTTTTGTGGGGTGAACTCGACATAAATAAATAATAATAATTTAAAATTTGTTACAGATTATTTTCAAAGAAAAACACTGACATTTTTGCTTCAGAAGATCTGTTCCCTATCAAATCAGAGATAGAAATACTTCGGGGGAAAAACTTCATTGCCGATAGGTATTTTTATAGGGGAAATTTTTCCTAGGAAGTTTTTCTATTAAAAAATTATCTAAAGTCAACCATGTCGAATTTCCAGACTGAGATTACGGTACTTCCTACACTGGTAGCTGGTCATCGCCAACAGATCTCCACAGGTCTTTTGAGGTATTTTTAAAATTTTTTTAAATTTAAGATTGTGTAACTTGTAGAGCACGTAACGTTATGTGTGATATATCAAATAAAAGGTTATGTTATCAGCATGCGTATTAAAGTTAAATCAAATTTGTATGTGCACTAGATCAAAAGACATAACGTATGTTGGAAAAGAACATCTTTTTACCGTTATCTCCGAATTTTGAATATGAAATTAATTGAAATTTTGTACAATTAGAATTTATTTAATTACCTATCTACAGTACAAATTTCATTCATCTATCTATTAAAACAAAAAAGTTATAACAAGTAGAAGTCGTGTCGCGTTTTCGTTTCATCTTGTTTCAAATCACTACGATACTAAAGAAGTTTTCACTTCAAAAATTATTTTTAACAAACAAACAAATTTCTGAAATATTTATATAGAGACAGCTCTCAGACTCTACAGGTATCCTAACATAAAAGTGCTCTGAACTGCAAGAGCAAGTACGTGCGATCCAGTCGTGCATTTAATTTTTTTTTTCATCTTACATTTACCAAATTTGTATAAAAATAGTAACTAATTTAATAATAAAGAGTTCTAAGAGAAAGTACGTGCGACCCAGTCGCGTAGTGCCAAAGTTGCTAGAGAACTTGGCTGATTTTGTCTTGTTTTCTTGCCTCACCTTTCCATCCTTTAATATTCTCTTTTTGTTGGACTTTTCACTCATGTATAAACTCTGTTGAACAACTGGATCTTCAGAGTGTTCGTCAGCAGACTCATCATCAACTGGAACGTCAACATCTAAATCCTCGTCTGTGTCAGTGTTATCATCGAGTGTCTGATCGATAGCTGCTTCTGCATCAAAATCTTCATCAGATTCGGCTGCTTCGTAATCTGATTTGGGTGCCATGTTGTCTGGAGATGTTTTTGATGATTGATTTTTTGCCAATTTTGCAGCAGTTTTCTTTGATTTGGGTTCGATTTCATCGGGTGAACGGAAATCAAGGAGTTTGGAGGATTTTTTGCGGACTCGTCCGCTTCTTGATACACCGGTTATTTCAAATTCTATAAATTTTATTGTTATAAGAAGAATACTTGTGCATTAAAAAAGAAAGAACTTTTACCCTTTGAACTATTTGGGGATTCCATTTTATTGTAACTTTATTTATTTATTTTTTTTTGTTTTATGTTTTTACAAAAATAAAAATAAACGTAAAATGTCAGATTGAAAAGTGCATTTTGATTAAAAAAAAAAAATACAACAAGGAATGTTGAACTTTCCAATAAGACTTCCAAGTTCCAATGGGTATGCACAACAAAACACTGGAAATATTTTACAGTAGAAACAACTTAATTAAAGTACGGACAAAAATTATATAATGTGTAAAATGATGCAAATACCATGTCTATCTATTGGATTTTTAAAGCAAGAAATAAATGAATTAGAAGTGAAAAGCCGTCAACAGTGCTCTTGGAGTCAAGAAAAATGCACAGGAAAGTAAAAAAGTAAGTGACAAATGAGTGAAAAATCTCCAATTTTTCGCTAGAGCTGCCTACTAAGGCCTAGTACGCTGCATGATGCGAAACGAAAAATTTTCAAGTCTTCAAAGTCAACAGCGGACATGTTAACGAAAAAATACCATCAGGTAGCCAAATAAAAATAATATAAATATAAATAAAAAAATTCCAGAAAAAACATCCGAAAATAAAGCAAAAACAAAACAAATTTAATAAGATTTCGTTATAGAAATATTGTGTGGACATTTTCTTTTCGCTTCAGCTGCGTACTAGGCTCATTTTGTGCAAAAACTTTCATAATTATGTGAAGTTTGTTTTCACGCCGACGACATTTCGAAATGAATATGAAAATGAAAAAGCGAAAAGAAAATTAAAAAAAAAAAGAAAACCAAATTCATTAAATTCAAAACAAATACACAAACCAAAATGTACCGACAGTAGGAACTCTGTTACTTAGTCACTAATGTAGTTTTTGGGTCAATACTAGACTACGGGAATTCATGAAACGATGTAAAAACTATGGGTAAATTTGTCAAAAATTTGTATGGATTTGACAGCTCGTTTAACACTTATTAGGTGTGTTTTTTATTACCACCGGTCTTAAGGCTTGGCCACACTGGAGGGTATGCGGTAGCGGTACGGGTAGAGGTGAGGGTACTTGTATGAAAAAAATTCCAAACTGACACATCAACGTTCAGGTGTGGAATTTTTTTAGTACAAATATCGTTACCGTTATACCGCATACCCTCCGGTGTGGCCAAGCCTTTAAAGGCTTGGCCACACCGGAGGGTATGCGGTAGCGGTACGGGTAGAGGTAACGGTACTTGTATGAAAAAAATTCCAAACTGACATATCAACGTTCAGATGTGGAATTTTTTTCATACAAATATCGTTACCGCTACCCGTACCTCTACCGCATACCCTCCGGTGTGGCCAAGCCTTAACTGGATAAAAAAAACGCCTCGGGTCTTACCGAGAAAAATTGGCAGCACTGCATATTAAATGTTCCGAAATCAGCTGACACAAAAAAATAAAGAGTTGTCATATTTTTCGCTTTTAGGTTTTCTTTTGTGTTTTTGAAAAAAAAAGTTTAACTAACTATTAAATAAATATTTAAAATAATAATTGTCATTCCAAACATCAGTTTTGATGTTTTTAAACAAATTCTAAACAAGCAACGAACAAGTTAATTTGGTAGCACAGATTTAAATCTGTTGAAAAAGTTAAGCCCAGAAAATTCTCCGGGCTAAAGTGATGTTGCATTTAACTTGTAAATTGCTTAGCCCCGACTGCGTTTTTTTTTTGTCCAGTTAAGACCGGTGGTAATAAAAAATACACCTATTATCGTTTTACCAGGTTTACCAAGAGTTTACGCCGTTGCATGAATACCCTTATTATTTGATTTTTTTGTATTCACAGAACGAGAATCGCTTTTTCAGATCAAATGAACCGAAAAAGTGAAACCAATGCGTGAAAGCGAAATATTTTTTTTGATTCAGTTATTCACATGTCACTCTACTCGACGAGCTTTTGAATGGAATCTCAGCTGATTGTTGGTATGTCATTTATTTCAGAAAAAAATAATAAAATATTAGGGGTATTTATGAAACTGTATATACCCAGCAAACGCAGAACTACAGAAAAAACCGGTGAAATATGTACGTAAAAGAAGTACTTCTTTTCCACTGAAAAAAGATAGGAGCCCGGGAAAAAACTCAGTTATATACTTTCTGTATATAAGAATACGTGAAGCAGCTATCTCTTTCTTGCATGCAAGATGAAATAAATTTCCCCTCCATTAATAGTACAGACAAATGTACTTCAAAAGTGCATCAGCGAAGCACTTCTGGAAGTGGTTCTGATGTACATTTTGCAGTACTTTTTTACCTACAGAAAAAGCACTGAAACTTGTACTTTTAAAGTACTTATTTGGAGCACTTTCATCGGTTTATATCCGTACTGCTAAAATCTATATTTTAATTTCATCTGAAAATAAAAAAATCTTCAAAACAAACAAACAATTTTTTTAAACAACTATTCTTTAATATTTTATTGGAAAAACACAAAATAGTTTAAAAAAAAAAAAAAAAAAAAATAAATAAAAAAAAGAGATCCTTGGGTACGCGACTGTAGCCTGGCCAGTTAAGAAAAATGAAAAAGAAAAAAATACTCTGCAGTCTGCACTTTGGTGGTAGTTTTTTTATCTTGTTTTGATTTTTTTTTTGTAAATGCTCAATGTTGAAGCTGCTGTTAACTCAGTCAATGATGTCTGGAATTGATCGCCACTAAAAGACATAAAAATCAACAACTTTATAATTTATCAATTTTATAATCAGCATACCTTTATTTTCCAAATCAATTGGTGGTTGTTTTTGTGTCATTTTTTTTCTAAATGCACAAGGCTGAGGCTGTGCATTTTGATGGTGGAAATGGTGGTGGAATTTATGTGGCGTGCCGAAGAATTTGTGCGGTAGATTGTTTTTTTTTTAGAAAATAGTTTTCACAAAGAACACTGAGAAGATTTTATTTATTTTTTAAGTTAAATTGTTCTATTTATCTATCAAATGGAGCACAGAAATGTTTTTTTTCTTAACGAATATGTTGCTGCGGCTATCAAGGTTTCACTAGAAAATATAAAATGCAGGAAAGGTCAAATCAATGGCGCGCCGCCATTACAAAAGAGACAAAACTTTGTGCATTGCATACATCGCTCTCTTTTCCTCCCATTTACCAAAGAGTTTATTTTTTTCAGGAGAAACAAAACTACAATATTTTGAGGGGAGAGATTTTGGTAAATAAGGAAACACATACACCTACAAAGTATAGACTTTGTTGGTGGTTGTAATTTCCCCTAAACTACTGAGGTTTGGTTTGCAGGGTAAGCTCTGGGTAAATATGGTAATTGTGGTAAAGTGGTAAATGTGTCAAAATTTTGTATGAGTTTGACAGTTCGTTTTTTTTTTTACCATTTTACCAGGTTTACTCAAAGTTTACACCGTTGCATGAAAATCCCCCAACTAGCACAACAGCTTCTATAAATTGAGATCTCGCAGGTCCTGCTTTGTATACAGCTTGTATTAAGCTTGCTTCAGAATTTAATCGCTTATAGAAGTTCGGACTTGTTTAATAACTTCTAATAAGTTGTATAATATCAGGTCAAAGGATAAAATTCATGATTTAAAACCTGCTACAAAAGAATTCTTTTTTGTTTTTGTAGTTCTTTTTTTTTTTTAATTTCGATAAGACATGTATTAAAGAGCTATACAAGCTGTTCCGAAGCTATCTGTCAAATCTCAAATCTTCGGTAGAGCTTCGGTAAAGCTTCGTTTAAGATCCTTATAGAGAGTCAAACTTGTATAACGTTCTCCTTTTTCCATGCCCAACAACCTTACTAAAGTTTAAAAGAAGCTGAAATGTAGCTTTTGTAATACCTTAACCGAAGCTGAAATGTTAGTTGGGCCCTCTTCGATTTGTTGTTAATCAAAAATGAATTTTATTGAAATGCATCATTTTGCAGAGATTTTTGTTCTGAAAATGAAATTTAACTATGCATGAGAATGTTGTTGCTGTTTCTTCTATTATTTTTCCACAAGCAAGAAAGAGAAATGACAAAGATAAATGCGTAAAAACTCCAATAGTGACACTTTATGGCCTTTGTGTGAATTGGGTGTGAGAAGAAGAAGAACAGAGTTTTCCAGTAGAATGAAATAACGCAGCCACTTAAACATAAAATCATCATTGCAAAAAATCGTCAAATGTAAACTCCGACTAATGATAATGTAGATTTTCTGTCACAATATCCAGTCGAAACGCCTCATTATGTTCTGACCTTAATAACACCACTGTCACTTTCATCTCAACAGGTAGAAATTTACCGACACATTTTTTTTTTCAAATTGAAGTTTGTTTTGTATTTGGGCGCCAAAACTGATGCATTTGCAAATAATTGTTAATTTTTGTGTGTTTAATTTGCTGATAGAAAGAAAAAACTAAAAAACAATTATGTTAATTTTTGTGTGTTTAATTTGCTGATAGAAAGAAAAAACTAAAAAACAATTATGTTGGATCAAAAGCATTTATTTATTAAAACAACTATATGAAAAAGTAAACTATTCACTTGAGCGTTGTTTCAATAATTTGCATGTGAATTTATTTGACTAAAGCATTCGCTTTTTTGGACAAAAAAAAAAAACAAAGTAAAACTTTTCACAATGGCTTCACCTCGCAACACAAGAATAGCCTTATCCGAAATCCCCGATCGTTTGGAACTCCTCCGAGTGGCAACAACACCAACTAACCCCGAAGCCGATGAACCAACTCCGGCCAATATTCTCAATCAAACAATCTTCGATAATGCCATTAATAACATGTCCTTGGAACATGAGTCTCCAATTGCTTCACCTGATGAAATTGTTATCAAACAAAGGGGACGACGTCGTTTTACGTTGACATGGTCCCCAGACAAGTTTTCAACACAGAGTCCCTTTCAGAAAACTCCAACTAAAATAGCTACTCATATGACATTGAGAAGTTCCCCGCGCAAAAGGCTTTTAATGACTGAAACGCCTTTTAACAAATCATCACCAATTGACTCGAGTGTTGGGGATAGTATTCCAAAGCTATCTGGGTTTAGGTCGCCGTGTAATATGACTCCAATTGTTAAAAGGCTAAAACTTGACGAAACTCCGGTGGCTCAAACTAATCGCAACATCAATTTGAATTTGATGTTGAAAGGACTCAGTCACAATCAACTTGTCGACATGATTGGCAATCTAGTGGCTAAAGATTCGAGGCTAGAAGAGGTGATTCGAAGTGATTTTCCAATGCCAGATATTGGGTAAGTAATGAATTCATTAGGGTGCGCCTTATATTGGGTAAATTTTTTTTTTGTAAATTTTGGGCTCAACTTTCCTTTAGGGTCGCACGAATTTTAATACGCGAATAATTTTATGTGAAAGATTAATGACTAAAAGTAATAAAAATAACAATTTTAAAGTTAGGAAACGTGTATTTATATTTTTAATTAATTTTTTAAAGTTCATTTTTTCATACAAATGCATGCAAATGACGACCGCGAAGAAAAAAAAAATTTTTTTGAAGTTCTTTTTACATACCCAAACTTGTCCCCACCTCAAATCCTATAGTGAGCCCAAGCAGGGGGGTTGCAGGGGGGCAGCATGCCCCCCCATACGCATCTCAACTTTTATACGCCTCAAACTTCAAATTCTTCTTGGTCGTTATTGCATACATTTTGTATGAAAAATTTAAATATTTATTTTTTAATCATACTTAGGGCCAATTTTTCAATAGTCAGATAAACCTCAGATAGAGCTTATTACTAGGAATAAAAGTTTTTTTTATATTGACATTTATTTCTCTGATAGTCTAACTGACGATTGAAAAATCAGGGCTTAGGGGTGTTTCCTAACCTTAATATTTTAGAGGTATTCTATTGAAACCCTAAGCTCACTGTAAAAAATAAAATCACAACTCTTTGCGTGCGACCCTAATGGAAAGTCGCCCCAAATTTTGTTCTGTGTCGTGTGATAAAAATGGTCTGAAAAATTTGTAAAAATTGAATAATATCACTGGTCCACTAGGACATCCTCCTTTTAATACACTCCTTTTCATCAGAATAGGTACACAACTTTTCAAATGTTCAGTATTCCTTTTTTCCTTACAGTGTAGGAAAAATAATAATTGCTTCTCTTTGGCAAAGCATTTCATATCGAAAAACTGAGTTATTTTTTTGTTTCATCAGAATAGGTACACATAGAGAATGATGTCAAAGTGGTCCATGAAATGAATTTGAATCAAGTTCTTCTTAAAAATGAATTTTAATTATTTTAATTTTTGTATAGTGGCGTTTTTATTCATAAAAAATAACGAAACTGTCCAGGAATTGCATTGTTAAATCTCTCTATGCAATCTATCTGAATCTCTTCCCTAAATTGTTAAATGGTGGGTTAGGGAATATTTTTGTCTTAAAATCGACTCTCACAAAATTCATCAGTACGGGCTAGCCATTTCCAAACATTTTCAACAAGGTTCAGGGTTGTTTTCTATGGTAGATACTCAAGTACTTTCTAAATTAGCACTTCCTCCCAATATTTTACAGAGCATTTTTTGTGGTAGGAGGCGTGGTCCTGTTAAAAAATTCAGAATACTGGTTCACAAATACTAGAGAATTAAGGAAAAGTTTCTTGAATATGCATTTACAAATAATTGTGACCATTCTTCACGTTTAAAATTCATTATTTGTATTATCGTAGAAGATTACTTTCTTCCATGCCTTAACACTTCTTTTTTAACAATGAAGTTGGTCTCAAAATGGTTTCTCCTTTCGCAGAATGTTAAACTGATAGTTTAACTCACCAAGGACATCAAAATTAAATGTTCGTTGATCCAAAAATAACAGAAATACCACTCAACTTTTCATGTGGTAAAGGATTTCAAAAACCTTAAACGCATACAATTCTGTTCTTGGTGTAGTAATGGTGTCTTTTCAAAATTCAGCCATTTTAGAAGATTGGGACTAATGACCATTCTATTTACTGTCCTAAAATTACAAATAACAACTGTTTTTCACTTTTATTCTTGTCGTTAATCCACCAAAACTGGTAGCACATGTAAAAATTTACTCGTCTAAGAGTGTTTTTTTTTGCATTTTTGTACAACCATTCATTTTTTTACCCCCAGAATGTTTTTATCTGAAGTCGAAATTTTTTTTAACCATACCAGTATTGGTGGATCCTTCTTTGTTTGTTTTATTTCTTAAGGTGTTTTCGCCAAAATTTAGCGATTTTAACCCACCCATGCTTTTCAATATGGTAGTATGATTATTAAATTACACTTAGGAAAGTCCAGTTATTTCTTTTAATGGTAAATTTGCCCGAAATCCACAAAAACATTATATATAACAAGGGTGTACCTATTCTGATGAAGAAAGAAATAAGTTAATTTTTCCTCAAAAAATACTTTAGGGTAATTCCATGAAAAAGTGGACACGAATTTTGAACAAATTATGCAGTCTTTTTTACTTTTTTTATTAGCAAATTTCTATTTACAAACGTCAACTCTTTTTGCAAGTTGCAAGAAGAGATTCTTTGTTGTATTCCCTTATGGATAGACATCAAATTCAGGGAGTTTAAATAATCTTAAAGCATTTTTATAGCATAAGCTTGCCAACAACAGAAGAATTTCAGATGAAAATGACGGAAAAACAAGGAAACTAAAAACATGATGAGTCTAATAGTGACGATGACAACACCCCCTCGTTATTGGTAAAATAAATTAACATTTAAGCAAGCTTCGTTACACAATATTCGATTTAAAAAAAAATTGAGTGAAAATGCATCTTTTCTTTACATTTACAACTACAAATCACAGGTAACATGAGTTACCAAAATAATGTAACGTGAGTTACCTAAATATTTTAAAAATTTTCCTCGAAATATTGAAAAAATGTTTCGTTTTGTCACTTATATTAAAAGCTTGTATTTTTTTATGTATGGAATCTTCTTTAAAAACAAATAAAGATTCTTAATTTCACATAAAAACTTCATACTGTCGGACTCTTAAAATTCGTGTCCGATTTTTGTAACGTGAGTTACCATCAAACTTTTATTTTTCCCAAGCAAATGTTAAAAATAAAGTAAATTTTTTTAGTTAATTATGAAAGTAATAGTTATGCTCTATTCATGGATAGTAATTTCGTATCAATTTACATTAAAATTGACAAAAAAAAAATTATTTATGTGTTGGAAATTTTTGTGAATGTAACGTGAGTTACCATGGAATTGCCCTTTACCAGAAAAACAATGGGAAAGTTATGGTTCATTTTGAAATAGTTTTAGCCTTTGCTTTACCTTACATCTTAAACTACCAAAAAACAATAAAACCTTATTAGGTCACGCACCACTATTGGCGACAAACGATGAATGAAAATTTGAAAAGTTGTGTACCTATTCTGATGAAAAGGAGTGTAAAACTATACTTTTCTATAGTATTTTTGTAGGTATGTCGATTCCGAATCCGAAGACAGAATTGGCACGTCACGTTTTTAAGATATTCCCGTTAGAAAATCTCAAAAACCCATTTTTGTTTGCTGTTTCGAAGATATATGTATTTAGGCATATGGTTATCTTTTTCAACTAAATTTGTTACGGTTTATAAAAGAACTTGTTTTTTTTTTCTTTCAAATTCAGTTTCAATCTTCTCAATATCTTATTTCTTCTCAGAGATATCTAAATTTAAGTAAGTTTAGTAGGTTTAGCATGTAATCTTTAAAAAATCATATTTCTTTCTCCCATGAACAAAAGTATAATTTTTCTAATGGATTTTAGTATGCTGATTTTGAATCCGAATTCAAAAAATTTCGGTCAGCTCTCGTTTTTGAGATATGTATAGTAGTTTTCTTGAGATTTAAAAAAAAACTTATTTTGTGATCCTTTAATGTGTATATCTTAAAGTCCTGACCTGATAGAATTTTTTTGACTTTAGATTCGAACTCAGCACATCAAAAACCATAACAAACAAAATGAAATCAAAACTCTCTAAACATTTTGGAAGGAATATTGAAAAATTTTGTACAAGTGGCACGAGATTCTCAAAGAAGTTTATTAGTGATTGTTGAAGATTCACTAATATAGTTCTTGCTATTTGGGCTGACCAGGTTAATTTTCAAAGCCCGGTAGCGACCTCTTAATTTTATCGGATTTAGAAATTATTTTTTGCCATTCTTTTTCATGTGATGAAACCAGTTGATTTGTTGGGAGAATGTAATTTCAAAAGTTTTAAAATAAGGCGCACCTTAGAATCTATCATCATTACTTGATTTAACTTAATTTCTTGTTTTTCTTTGATTTGAAGGTATTTGGAAGATGAATTGATTTTGTGTAAACGCAATATCTTCAAAAGTCTCCCTACATCACGTTTATGCAAGAAGACAGATAGCACTGCTTATGCTAAAGCTGTAATGCATGTATCAGCTTTTAAGACAGCCTTGATGAGCCACACACGCAAACTACACGATTCATCACACTGGGATGCTCTACTCGACTATGTTCTGATGGCTTGGAACTATGTTCGAGCCACACCCATTTGGGATAATAATTCGCACAATGCTATTCGGAGGCAATGTTTTAAAATTTTAACTTGCCATTGTGTAGCTGCACTCAAACATGGTGGACTTAGAGTTGGCACTCAAAGACTCAATAATTTGGAAAGAAATTTAGCGGAATGGTCCAAGGATCATGAGGATGTTTTGTCGTGTGTGAATGCTCTTAATAAAACATTTAATTTCCGAACGAGTATGTAGATTTTATTTTGAATAGGTATTACAATAGACAGTCTCTGGAATGTATTCTTCTTTGAGAATCTAATTTTACAATTTAAGCAAAATTACTACTAACTACAATTTATATATCATAATTTAAGCTTTATCTGTTGTTTGTCCAAATAGAATAAATATATAAAATAAACATTATATACCGTACATTTTATGTAATTTGTATTTGAACTTTAAGATGGTTGGTTGGCGGTGTTTGTAACAAGTTTTTTTGACGATTGCACAAGCTAGTTTTGAGATGGTTTACACAGTCACATGGGAAAACTACTTTATATTATGATAGGTCTCTGAAACTGCCTCAGCTCCCGGAAAAAAAAAATAGAAATACAATTTATAAGAATAATCTTTTTTAAGCGGTGAAACACCGCCGCGTGAGTTTTGGCAGAAAATTGCACGCTGCGTGTTTTGATCGTCTGAGCTGGTGTTTCGGCCAAACAAGAGTTTTGATCGTAATTCGGAACTCCAAAATTTTTGCAGCAGTGCTTTGGCGGTGACGAAGTTCATTTTTACTCGGTATTGTAAGTTATTTTGTGTTTTGAACGTGTACCTACCTCCCATAATGTTTTTTTTTGAGTAAATGCGATTTCCTCTAAAATGGCTCTAACGTTTTTGATTAAATATAGTATGCCTAATGTTGTACCTTAGTGATTCTACTAAAAATACACTTTTAGTGTTTCTCAAAAAATGCGGATAGTGGAAATATGAAATTCTATCACCACGTTTTTAAGATATTTCAGTTCAAATGAAAAATTGCCGTTTTTAACAGTTTTTGAGGTTTTATCCTTTTCTAAAATATGTAATTAAATTAAACTAAATAGCAAAAAGTTGCTGGGTCAGAAATGTATTAATACAATTTACAAGTCCGGAAAATATGGTATTTTTTCTTGCTTAAAACATATTAAAATAAAATAAATAACCACTCTGTAAGACATAACCTCAAAAAATGTTAAAATTGCATTTTTGATTTTCTAACAGGAATATCTCAAAAAGGTAGTTTGAGCTCAGCACACCAAAAACCTTTAGAAAAGTAAAATTTGGTCTCTGTTACAAAAAACTTTCTGACCAGTGTTATAAAAACTTCTTATATGCAGGCAGATGCATTGCTTTGTTGATAACATTGGTCAACAAGAACCAAAATATACTTTTCTATAAGTTTTTGATGTGCTGAACTCGTATCTGAAGTCAGAAAATGTATTGGCCTCCCTTATTGAAATATTACCGTTAGAAAATGCCAAAAAACGTCATTTTGGCTGTTTTCGAGGTTATGTTTTTATTTGGGGTAGTTCATTATGAATAAATTTGTAACGGTGCTTTTAAGAACTGGTTTTCCAAAAAATATTTAAATCTTTCCGATATCTCTTTTACTGCCCGAGATATTTAAAATTTAAGTAGCGGAATCCGCAATCAGAAAAATTCTTTTAGTCTTGAAATATTACCGTTATAAAAAAACGATAATATTTCAAGAACAAATGCTAATAGAATTTTTATAATAAAGGATTCGAGTTGAGCAACCCAAAAACCCCTAGGAAAGAATATTTTGGTTCTTGTGGCAAAAATTCTATGACCAGTGACTTAAACTTTAGATTAAGTTTAGTTTCTCTTTTGCTTATTAACTGAAACTTTGGATATCTCGAGCAATAAAAGAGATATCGGGAAAATTTAAAGAGTTTTTGAAAGAAGAATATCTGTTTTTTTAATGATCGTTATAAATTTGTTTAGAACGAATTACCCCATATAAAAGCAGAACCTAGAAAACAGCCAAAAATACGTTTTTTTAGCACTATATAATGGTAATATTTTAAAAACAGAGGCCAATCAAATTTGTCTGACTTCAGATTCGAGTTCGGCACATCAAAAAACTCTAGAAAAGTATTTATTGGTTCCTGTATCTTTTGGCAAAAAAAAGTTAAATTTTGTTGACCAGTGTAATCATTATAATCAAAAGATTACGTGATTTATTAAAAAAATAAACAAGTTATAGGTATTTGAATTTCTTGAGAAAAAAAAAACAAAAATTTTTTTAATTTACCCAAATGCACCATATCCAGACAACATTTCATGTTGTTGTGGAATGAAGTGGTACCAACAACACCATTTATTCAGCTTTTATGTATATAAATAAATTAAAATTTTCTCTTAAATTACATTATAATTTGTCTTACAAAATATTTTACAGTCTTAAATAAAAATTAAAAAAAAATACAAAATATTTTTATTATTATTTTGTTTTAAAAGCCACTATTTTGTCTATTCATTGTTAATGAAAATGGTTTAAAAGCACATGTGTTGCAAATGCCAAAGCAACGATAATTGCTGGAGGATATGCTGCATTCATCGTCCCAGCTGAGATATGTTTCCCTGTAGTAAAAAAAAAAAAAACAATAAATAAATATGTATATGATTGTAAAAGGTTATTAATTTAACGTAAAATTAAAATCACGCAAATAAAGGAGATTTTTTTTTTAATTATTCATATCATTTGAAAAGTTATTGAGTGCTCAACAAAGATCAATCGTTTTTTCAATAGCTGCTTTGGAAACGAAATGGTACTGCTTTGAACTACTTTTGATATACATATTGAACTACTTTGATATATTGAAAAAGTAGTTCAAAGCAGCTTTAAGTACTAAGCAGCAGATAATGTTTATCCCAAAGGATTGCAGTTATTAACGAAAGACATCAAATTTGTATTAATTCTTCAAAAGAATAAAAAAAAGTACGCATACACCACAGTGACCGTTTATATTTAAAATAATTTAAATAGTATTATTGGTGACCAAATGTTGAACTTTGTTGAAAATGCACTTAGTTTTTTATTGATGTACAAACATACATAATTGGTCATTACAAGTTGTAAATTGTTTATTATTTTCTACTGAATTTTAAAGTGTTCTTGAACCATATTTAATGGAGCATGAAATCTTTTTAAAATTAAATAAACTTACATCGTTTTGCCAAAGCTGGAGCACAGCAACATTCCTTTACTTCCTCATAGAAAAAACATGATCCAACCGATGCTTGGTACTGCTTTTCACCAACATAACATATGTGTGGAATGAATGGCAATCCCTCTGAAATTATATAATTATGCAGATATTTAAAATAAAATAAAAATTTATAAATTTAAAAAGAAAATCTTTCTTATTGAAAGAAGTGGACGATCATTTTAAATATCTCCTTGAAAAAAAGGTAGAAAAAACAATACAAAAACGTAAATATTTTTTATGCATTTTGGAATGTATCATGTAACTGGGATGAAATCACATGAAAACAAAATACAACTTCCTTTAATATTTAATATACATTACAAAACTGTTTTATACACCTCTATATTTTATAAATTCTTCATTAAAATTCATACGATTGATTTGGAATTTATTGAAAATTCAAATTGTAAATGTGTCGTTTTATTCGTTATTCTTAACGCAATTTGATATCGCTAAATATAGTCTCATTGCTGCAACAGATCACTTCATTATAATAAAACTTATAGATATAGTAGGTAGATATACGAAAACCTATAGGAATCGTACTACTACAGCTTATTGTTGCGATGATTAATTTTTTTGATATTTTTTTATACGGAACGTGCTGGGAATATTATATTCCAACTTGGCAATGATCGTCAAAGTGCTTTCATTATTGAAAAGAATTATTTTTATTATTAAAAAAAAAAAAAAAAAAAAACAAACCTAACGTCCATTTGATATGTGCGGAAATTATAATTAACATAATTAATAAATAATATCGATACCTTCTTATTGTATATAGAATTATATGAAGTGCTGAAGTGTTGGAACAATGTTTTTATTTTCACTGTATTAGATCAAAAGAAATCAATGAATCTACTGGGTGGCACCTAATTAATTTATTGGTGAAATGCTTCGCAATTGTTAAGGACAAAAATCATGGAGGTAGAAAATTTGAGTTCCATATGCATTTTTTAAAGCAAAACAGTGAATTAAAGGTTAAAGGACTTAAATAAAATAAATAACAATTATGGTCGTTTTCGGGAACGCTTTAGGATTCTAAAAAGAAAACTACCTTTTTGCGACATAGTTCTACCTGTTATTGGTATTTTCAATACATTGTAAAATTACAATTTTTATCAAAAAAAAAAAAAAAAAAAAAAAACTAATGGCCTAGGTACTTACACATTTCAGACATTCCAAAAAAGGATATTTTTATAGAAATTGCTTAATTGTTCCAATTAAAAAAATTGGCTCTTAGTTGTGTTATTTTGTGAATGTAAAATTTGGTTTAGTTTCAGCATACAACATTTTGAAAAAAAAAAGAAAATTGTTTTTGTTCACAAAAAAAAATAATTTTAATTAAAAACAAAACAACAGGGGCAATTTTTGACATGTAGCAGTTAATGTTTTTTTTAATTGTTATAGCCTGTTTTCACTACAGCCCAAATGAGGTAATTTAGCAAATTTCCAAAAAAGTGTTTTCACTACAAATTATCTCATTTGGACTGACAAGTGTCAACACTGAAGTATGAGTTTTGTTGACAGGCCTGTCATTCATAGGAAAAAAAAAATATTAAAATAAAACGGAAATCAAAATGCCAGCAAAAAATGGTAAGTTAAATAATGATCTATTAAAAATAATTGCAATACAAACAAATTGTTTTTCAGAATAAAAACTAATACGACTCCTTGGAAGTAAAATAAAAAAAGAAAACTAAAAAAAAGACTCCAGCCCAAAAACCACCACCGAAGAAACTAATCGTAGTCAGTGGGACACACATTATCGCTATTCCTGAAGTTAAAACTCGCATCAGGTAATGAAGACGAAGCTACATATAATCTATTATGCCATGCTCACCAACCAGACGACAGTACAAACAGAAGTGGGTAATGCTGTATTCGAACATTCACTGACCCAACTCAAGGATAATCTACAAACAATCACAAAGAAGCGAAAGAATCACAAGAAAAGCATACAGCAGATCTAGGTATATCACTTTTATGAGGCGACGTTCGACGACGGCGATGACCAAGGGAAGAACGCAGCAGCAAGACATGTCCTCAAAATAATCTTTTTAAAATAATCGAGGCCCAACGAAATGTAGTATAATTTTTGACAAAATAAAATTGAAACTAATAAAAAATTAATTAAAAGAAGAGATTTTATTTTATTTTTACACGATTCTTGGTGTAGTCAGTATCCAAACAGAGCAATGGTTTCTCCTGGTTTCATATGTTGATCTAACACGCATAGAAAACCCTTGAACTGCTTGGAGCTTCGTTGATTTGTACATTGTTTTGCACGCCAAGTGCTTCAATGCTTTTGAAATAATATACTCGGTACATATGACAAATGGGAATGAATCTTCATCACTTTCAGTGGTTTGTCGTGGCGCAGTACTTGCAGCAGAGGACTGTTGTCGGCAAACAATTTTTTCAGTTTTTCGTAATGAAATATTTCTGTTTTAATTTCGCGAAAAACAAATATACACGTTTTACATCCTTGGGATGATATTGGATAGTCTCGACTCCTAGTTAATTGCTCGGTCACGTCCAGCTTTTTTAACAAAGATCTATTTAAAAAAAAAAAACAAAGTCAATTCTATTCAATCATCAAATTTCTATTATTCAAAAACTTACCTCTAACATTTAATTGCTTCATAGAATGAAATAGAGGTAGAAACTAATGATGGAAATCAAAGTATTATGCTTTATAATATTTTTTTATTTATTTATTATTTACCGACGCGAAATACACAAATTTAAATTTAATTTTACCGCTATGATTTTTTTTTTTAGATTGACGTTTCGTAAAATGCCACAATTGTGGCCTATTCACAATGAAGTTTTATGTGCGTTCAGGCGATTTGACTTAATTTCCTAGCTAATTTCGTTGAAATGAGATGATAATTATCTCATTTCAAATTTGAAATTTGTATGGGAAATTATCTCATTTCGAACCTCATTTGGCAAATTTGATCGAAATCATCTCATTTGCTCTAGTGAAAACAGGCTATTACTGTAAAACCAAGTTTTGACTAATTGTTATTTATTTTTTACTTGTTTTATACATATTAACAAAATGAATGAATTTAAAGAAAATGCTAAAACAAATAATTTACACTGTATAAATCAGAAGGGACGTATACGGCAAAAACTATTTTACAAACAACGAAATGCACAACATACTAAATGGCGAAGGATGGAACGACCTTTATAAATAAATCACTCGGGCCTTACGTTATAGAAGAAGAATTATTGATGAATTATTTTAGAATACGCTTTATTACATGAGTTATTGAATTGAATAATATTTATATTTTTTTTTGCGTAGGACATCCTAAAGTCGAGATAATATACACAAATAAAGTCATATTTTGTAAATCCCTATTGTTCCGCTTCCATGATTTATACGCAATCGTATAAAAATGTAGATAAATGAATTGGGTTTATAAAAGCTCAATGAAATAACTGAAAAGCACTATCTTTTAATGATTTTTTTTTTTCATTAATAATAATTAAAATTCTTGTGAATCTGCAACAAATAAAATATAAAGTTATCGACCGCATTTTTTTTAAATTATTAAAAAAGTAAATCCACAAAATTATTACCAAATTTTTTTGGTTTAAAAAACCAAATGAATTATCTTAAAAAGAAAAACCATTTTAATTTTATTAACTTTTCTATTATATGTTTATATTTTGTTGTTGTTGTATTTTCTTAACTAATTGACCATAAAAAACAAGAATACATAATCTTTATTAATTTTCTAATTATAAATCTATTTTTATCTATGAGTATTATCATAAAGAAACGCTAATATGTGGTATTGTATGTATGTGGTATCTTTAAAAGAATAATTTAGAGCAGCTAATGTTTTGAGAAAAACCAAAAATCAAAGCAAAAATATATAAATAGTGTACAACAAATTGGAAACAAAAAAATCAGATTTTCATATATTATTAATGACTCAGGAGAAGGGCCGCTGACAAAAAAGAAAAATTCATTTTCAACAAATTTATTTGCCACGTTGCAAAGTTAATTAATTAATACTTTTCTTTGTTCTTGAATTAATATAAAAAACGCTGGAAATATATTAATGAACGAATTATAATTTTTCAAATTCTTGTTGTTTAACTTGAAAATTTATCATTTTTCATACCTTTAAAATGTATGTACATATATAAGGATTTTCATTTTGAAATTCATAGATATTTACTTTAATTTTTAATTTGTTTGCTTTTCTGTTTTTAAGTTAAGATATTTCTCAAAATTAGACATGCATTTCAAAATATACTGAAGCTTTGAAGTTTAACATTAAACAAGTATAAAATTGCAAAATAAACAATTTATATAGACATCTGTGAATTTCATTCAATACCTTTTAATCATCAAGAAACACTCTGATATTTCCCATTGTTTGTTTTAACGTTCGTAGCTAATTAGTAATTACTACAGTCAAGGAGTATGAAAAAAGAGCCATTCGTGCTTGGCCAATGGGCAGTGGCGTATTGAGGGGGGGGGGGGGGTGCTCAGGGGGCTCAGGGGGCTCAAGCCCCCCCCCCCCCAAGCCTTCAAGATCATGTTTTTATTTAGCTGATTTCATCATAATGTACATGATTAACAGAAACTTGTTCGTAAATCTTAGAGACTTAGAGGCAGCACAGATGCTCGAGCCCCCTCCAAATTCTGAAATGGCTGTTTGGGTTTGTTTGAGTAAGAGCCTTAGCTGACGATGAGGATTGTGATAATTTTTTTTTTCGGATTTCAGTCCAATTCCGAATTCTTTAGATATTTTTTTTAGCATTTTGACTTCCAATTACATCACAATTTTTGCAAAACTTCTTATGCAATCTCAAAACGCAGTATTTGATCAAATATTTACTTTTTTTTCTCAAAGATATTGGAAATAGAAATTTTTGATATCTCAAAATCTAAGTGGTCAACAGGTTTCTTTAAGAAAATTGCAGTATTGCGCTTCCGATTTGGATTAAAGAGCAACATATTACGAAAAAGCATATATATTTCGGATTAAACATCAAAAAGAATTTCATTTAAAATTAGTTTTTGTGACTTTCACGTTCTGCATTTCACTTTTTGCGTATTCACTTGCCGAAAGTGAAATAGGTGTTCCGCATTTTTTCACTCATTTAGATTTTCAATTCAATTTAGAATTCAATTCACTATGTTTCTGTTCGTGAATTTGGGGGCCTTTTCCAATGAATTGCAGTAATTTCACTTTGACAGTTAGAAGCAATTTCGAAGTTTTCGAAACCGATCGAAATGAAGAATATTGATATTTCATTTCACGTGAAATTGAAAAGTGATTTGAATTCACTTTCGTTCGAATTGCGGAACATGGTCGTATATAACGAAAATATTGATAAGCATAGCCCAAGAACTCTTGACGTGATATAAATTAATCTGTAAACAGTTTTGGATTCAGCACATGACAAAGTTCGAACGAAATAAAGAGTTTTTTTTTTACTCAACTCCTTGCTGTTTGTGTAAAATGTTTGGGACACAAGAACTTTGAAAAAACACTAGGTACTCTGAATGTGAAAGGAGGAGACAGTTGTACTAATCTGTCGAGAGCACTATAATGCAACTAGGTATACCACTTTCAGTACCGCAGCACAGCGTTTAACTCTCGATCAAAGATTAATAAAAAAAAAATGAAAATTTTTACCCTCTAAAAAATTTTTGAAAAATTTTCCAGCCCCCTCCAAAATTTTTTCTGGATACGCCACTGCCAATGGGGTTTATTTAAAAAGCTTAAAACCAGATTTGCCCCAAACTGACTACTTTTGTTAGCGAAGAAAACGCATTCTAGTTCTTTAAAAAAAAAACACTTTTTTCTTACTAACTCGAAAAAAAGAAAAAAAAAAGCAAATACAACACAAAAAATTGTTGCAATACGACCAATAATGACCTTTAAAACAAGCAAAAATTTATTCACTTTCCATTAAATTCAAAGACAGGGAATTTTGTAATTTCTATAAGATTTGAAAGATTTTTCTTTCATTTCATTTATTGAATTTATGAAGCTTTATTCTGCAACTAAAACTTCTTGGTAAAACACTTCACGTCACACCCGCATCAGCGCTAAGTTATATATTTTTGAAAAGTTTTTATAGTTTCTTGTCTTATTGTGAACAGGATCTTAAGGATCAATATTAATATACATATGTACATTTGATCTCTTATTCGAAAATCAGGTGATTAAGTGTCACACCCGTAATGTAATATGGAGATTAAAATTAAATCTAGAATACTTTTAATAAAGGATAATTTTGTTGCCAATGAAAACTGAATAAATAATTAAGAAAATAACAATAATAATTTTATTTTAAAACATTTTCTAAACCAAAAAGGTTATTGTTTCGCATGAGCAAATTAAATTGCACTTTAAACCTGTAACGTTGTATACATTTTTAATTATCAAGCTTGTAACCAATACAAAATGTATGAATTGCACAATTAATAAGGCTTTTATCATTATAACATCTGTGACCCAATAAACTTAGAGATGTCCTTTTTGAGATTAAGAAAAACAATAGAAAATGACAACAGATCTGAAATATGCGGCAGTGCAAGGTTTTACGTTTTTGCAAATTGTGTCGTTAGTTTAATAAAATTACATTGCGTTTTTTGCTTTGTTTTTATAGATACTTATAGGTACCTATAGAGAGAATTTTCTTATGGGAATTCAAGCATAATAATATAATTTACCTAACTCTTCGCTGCGTGTCTGTCACCTATTAAATTATATTTTTCATGCGCTAGGTACGAGTATAAGGTATATACACTAGGGTACACCTTTTGCTATTTATGAATATTTCTAGTTAATTAGATGGGTACGGTGACACACTCACAATACTAAATACCTATGCAAATTGGTCACATATTAAGATTTTGAATACCTAAAGTTTTCGAATAAAGTCTGTGAATTAATAAGATATCGTATTTATATGATTTAATTTCGTGGTTATAGGTGCTCTATGAGGGCAAAATATTCCTATACAAACAGAATTAGAATTTGAAATTTTAATAATAAAACTAAGTATAATATGATTGTTTTGATGAAAGCAAAATAGGAAAAGTGGATGCCGCTATTCTATAATTTTTAAATATTTATGAATGGATAAGCTATAGCATATATTTTCATTGAACTTGGCGCCAAGTAGATTTTGATTTATGATAAACAATTGAATAGAAAATAAATCTACCGCAAAAAAAAAATGATTGAATGAATGATGGGTGGTATCGGTTGTCATGAAATAGTTTGTGTTATTTTATTTTATTACTTCCTTGTAGTGGAGTAACTAAAGATACAAAATTGGCAATATTAGGGAACCCGATCGAACAGCTTAGATTTTGATGACCTTTTTTATCAAACGTCGGTAATTAAAAATACTTTAAAGTCTATAGATTAAAAATTGCCGGTGTTGCCGTTTTGATTTTTTAAATTTAATTGAAGATTTTCGTAGCAAAAACAAATTTTTTTCAAAATTTTTTCTTAAATTTCATAAATTAATTGATGCCAAAAGATTGTCTAGGAAATTCAAGGAAAAAAAATATATAGGAGTGAGGGACAACCTTCCATAGTTCAAGCGATAGATGCAATTTTCTTATTAATTGACTTCAAACACAAAAAAAAATATTTGAACCCAACGGCAACACCTACAATATTCAAATATACATTTTTTAAAAGCTAGAAGCTTAGTCATATATGTAAAATTAAAATTAAGTTAATTGAATGAACGGCTTTTGAAAGAATGGTAATTGAACTAATTGAAAAAAAATTATTGAAAAAATTTTAACATGTCGTTTTTTAAACTTATAGTCGTAATATAAAATGCATTTATTTTCAAATTTTTTTGGCCGCATTTATTATGATTTCAAATTATAAGTGGAAATGTCAATATGTATTACGGTTTATGAAAAAAATTAAAAAGTATTTCATTTTCGAAGAACTTTTTTTAATAAAAGTTTTGAAAAAAAATGTAACTTATTTTTTTTTAAAGTTCAACATCTAAACATAAAATTATTTTTTATTCATTTAATAACCCTTACTGTTGAAAGTTAAATAGCAAAAATTTAAAGTTCCTATTTACCACAGTCTTTGAGAAAATGAATTATTTCAATGCAAAAATTCAGTTTTAATTAAAAAAAAACCATTGAAATTGAAGTAATTTTTCATTTTTTTTTTTTTTCAAAAGTGTGATATATTTTACCTTTTTTGCTTCGAAATTCAACTGATAATATTTATGGCCAAAAATTTTTTTAAATAAATTCATATTTTATTAGAAAAAGTTTGGAAAAAAGTCATTTTAAATTTTTATAATAACATTTTTTGTTTTAATTCTGAGTTTGAGGACCATTTTTTCAAAAAGTCTTGATTAAATTTAGTGGATTTAAATTTAAGAGATAAGAATGAGCTTCTGGCTTTTTAATAATGTATTTTAAAATATTGTAGGTGTTGCCGTTGTTTTCAAAATATTTTTTTTGTGTTTGATGTCAGAATGTTAGAAAATTGAATTTATCGCTTAAACGATGGAAGATTGTCCCTTACTGCCTTTTATATATTTTCCTTAAATTACCTAGAGAATCTTTTGCTATCATTTGTTTTATGAAATTTAAGCAAAAAAAATGGTTTTGTTAAAAAAAATTTAATTTTAAAAAACACAATATAGACTTTAAAGTATTTTTAATTACCTACGTTTGAAAAAAAAATCGAGCTGTTCGGCCGGGTTCCCTAATAATTTGCTTTAGTTACTCTACTATTGACTACAGGCACGCTTTAAATATTATGTTTATGTTTAATATTAATATATATTTAATATTTCTGTGTTTCTCTATATAACACTTTAAATGAGCTTTCGATAGTTACGGGTGTGACATGTTTACTCATGTTTTTTTTTTACATTTTACATTTTTTTCACACAATTGTTTCTTTTGTCACACAATTGTTTCACAATTTAATTAAAATGTTTGTATTTTAAAATATCAAACATCATTCAAAATTGCTTGAATTCGCTTTCATCGCTCAATTTGAATTCATGTATAGAAATTTGTATCGCTTTATTATCTTTATCGCTTGACTAAAAACCGCTTTCATAGAAATTATAGCCCTTAGGCTAGGAACACACATTCGACTTTGGTCGAGCGACGATTCAATCGCAAAAGCGGATCACGAAGATTTCAATGCTTGTGGGAGATAGTTTTCCAAATTAATCGATGCAATTTTTTGGAAGCATGTGCGATCACGGACATTAAAATGCTTTTGTGATCCATTTTAGCGACTTAATAGTCGCTCAAACAAATACATCGATGTTTTACAATATATCTGAAAAATGCTGAAGAGTTGTGTTCGCTACCGGTCTAGGTTCAATATTCAAGTGTGAACGGAAAAAAATTTGTTTCGAATAAAATGAAAAATTACTAGACTAAGGGCGCCGGTTTGTTCACACTCAATTATCTTTCAATCAAGGATTTTTCTATGGAATAATCCTTGATTAAAAGAAAATCGACTTTGAACAATCTAACCCTAAACACCAAACATACAGTGAGGAGCAAAAGTGGTCAAATGTTTTGCCTTTTTTGAGAAAGTTGTTTAAACTTAGTGTTCTTTACATGAATTAAATCGTTTTTATTTTATTATTTTTCTATATTATGCCAGCATTTGTTTTCCTGATTAAAATTTTAAAAAGTGTTTCATTGTCCAAAAATGGAGAGTATCATATTGGTATTTGAACTTGACCAATTCTGCTCGTTTTGGAAAAAGGCTTTTGTTTCAATATATTGAGTGTACTAGAATTAATTTTTACCACTTTTAACCACTTTTAACAATGCCTCGAGATAGGATCTATTAATCTGTGAAGAAATAATTTTAAAATTCGGTCGTATTTCAGCTTAATGGAAAGCTCAAAGCTCATCGCTTTTAGACTTGTGTTTTTTTACTGCGCTTACAATTTCTTCAAAAATTTCAACAGATTTTCAGCCAAAATGGGTCAGGGCCTTATGCTGACTACGCAACTGTCTGAAATTTCTGATTTCCGAAGCAATATTTGACAATTTTAAAGGTTTTGGTGGGGTCTTCATCTAGTTGAAAAATTATATCAGACAACACGGAGTCTTCTTTTGCCAAAAAAAACTTGGTAAATTGTTTCGTTTTATATCAGGATAGGTTCGCTTGTTCATTATTTTTTCAAAATTAACTAGCAATCCACAAGAAAACACCGGAAAATATTCTTGAGTCCATAATAATTTATGTCCGTTCTATAAACTTGATAGTGCTGAAATGTTTTTTCCAGTTTTGGATAGTAACTAGATTTGCATTCTATTTCTTCTGTGTTCTCGTCAATCCAATCTACTTTTCCCATTGGTTATTGATTCCTTTTTGTGGTTATAGTTAAAGTTTTAGTAAAAGTTTTAGTAAAAATTCATCTAACCTAACGATTTTTGACTTGAAAAAAGGTTTGGTGATGTTCTGTTTGAGTTTTTGGGGGGAGTTCCCGACCTTTGACAAAATTTGAAGATATGATGAATAGGAAAATCTATCTTGATATAAAACGGTACAAGTTAACAAGTTTTTTTTGGCAAAAGAAGACTCCGTGTTGTGTGATATCATTTTTCAACTACATGAAGACCCCACCAAAACCTTTTAAATTGTCAAATATTGCTTCGGAAATCAGAAATTTAAGACAGTTGCGTAGTCAGCATAAGGCCCTGACCCATTTTGGCTGAAAATCTGTTGAAATTTTTGAAGAAATTGTAAGCGCAGTAAAAAAAACACAAGTCTAAAAGCGATGAGCTTTGAGCTTTCCATTAAGCTGAAATACGACCGAATTTTAAAATTATTTCTTCACAGATTGATAGATCCTATCTCGAGGCATTGTTAAAAGTGGTTAAAAGTGGTAAAAATTAATTCTAGTACACTCAATAGGTATATTGAAACAAAAGCCTTTTTCCAAAACGAGCAGAATTGGTCAAGTCCAAATACCAATATGATACTCTCCATTTTTGGACAATGAAGCATTTTTTAAAATTTTAATCAGGAAAATTAATGGTGGCATAATATAGAAAAATAATAAAATAAAAACGATTTAATTTATGTAAAGAACACTAAGTTTTAAACAACTTTTTCAAAAAAGGCAAAACATTTGACCACTTTTGCTCGTCACTGTAAATCGAACAAAAAGGAGTCTGATATGATCGGATTGGCAACCGTGAAACAGTGCTGTAACTCTAGCCTTAACACTTAAAACATAAAATTGAAAAAAAAACTTTCACTTGCACAGGGAAAAATATGACCACCTAAGAACTAACAGATCGCCTTATTGTTTTATTGCCTATATGTTTTATAAGGAAATATTATTAAAATCAACGTTTAATAAGGTTTTTTTTATAAGGATTTCTTATTATTTTTATAGAGAAAATCTCCTTAAAATTTGAGGGAAAAGTTAATTTTTTTTTAAATTTGGCACTAGAACAAATATCGCGATCAATATTTTTATAGCAGGTTGGTTCAGGTGGTAAGGTGTGCGACTAATTATCTGAAGACTTCGGTTCGATCCCCGGCCTGGTGGGCGACTTTTTTTTTAAAGTCGGAAGTCATCTTGGAAAAAAAACATGCAGAAATTCGCTTACTATAATGTGGAATCCGGTTGTTTTTAGGTGGTCTATTTTCTCCGTGTAGAATTTTAAAACCATTTAAAATAAGAAACAGGGGTCTTAACTGCAAAAGTAAAGAGGTGTAAGTTAATTTTGAGCAGGAGTGTATTTTGCGGTTCCTGTGACATGGAATCGGAAACTGTCCAATAAAAAAAAATTTGCTACGTAAGAATTATAAAGAAATATCATATTCAAATACTATAATAAACTATACTAACTCCTAGATCTAGAATCTAGATTATCTGTGATTTAACAATGTTAACGCCTAACTACATTGACTCAAAGAAGAAAAAGTATAAAAGTGAAATGTAATTTTTTATATTTATTCCAAATGGAAAACTTAAAAAAAATTATGCAGAAAGCTAAGTTCTTTGTTTAACAACAATTTGTTTACTCTTTCTCACAAAAAAATTCCGTTTGTTTTTGACAACATTGTCAAAAATGCATAAAATATCAAACAAAATTTCCAATTTTTTTTTAGTCTGTAGGTGGTCTTAGCCCTTAAAGCCCAGGGGTCGAATCACCACGATTACTATCATACGTTAACGTTTTGACTATTGCTCTCTCTATTTAATCAGTAGAAAAAGAAAGGGACACATAGCAACTATACGCTAACGAACGTATGCCGTAGTTCGACCCCAAGGTTGTTGACAAAAAAGATATATCACAGTATTTAAGCTAATAAATTCCCTTCAATTTAGACTTAAACTTAAGACCATCTCTTTTAGCTTAATAGTTTGCAAAATATATTATTTTTCGAAATGTGTCCATTTTGTCCATATCGAGTATTTTTTAAGCACAAGTAGGCCAGTCATTCGCAGCTCGTATTTGTTAGTTTTTATATTAAAATCCTAAGCTTTAAGACCTTGAGAACGATTTTTGTCGTTCAAAGCTTTTTTTTATTACATTTTATTATAAGTGTAATATGCCAACAAAAACAAATCAATAAATAGTATACAGGGTGTCCCAAAAGTAATGGATCAAACGAAATATGCTGATAGGCAAACTTTAGGGCTCTCAGAATTTGGTAACTTGTTCATCCCAAATCCTTACGGTTTTCGATTTAATGCAGTTTTTGTGAAATTCCGAAAAATACCGACTTTGCAACAGTATTTTTCTTCCTCCGCTCATAATTGATTTTTGTTTTTTACAATTCTTTCACTAAAACATTGCCTAATAATAAGAAATAATTAATTAATCAAAATATACTTTATTTCATACGCCATTTCGCTGCAAGTTAATTAACAGTTCCATGTTTTAGAAAAACTCAATTTCTTTCTTTTATTTCAGAGCAACACCCTGCAAAAAATTTGTATGGTGTGGCACTGGTTTATTATTTTGAAAACTTGTCGTGTTATTGCAGTTTTGAAAAATGTATAAAAATTTCCAAAGTTGAAATTAGAACGAAAGATATCACAATTTGAATGCAAAAAAACAGACGTTTTCAGAGCAAAATAACAAACAAAAATCGAGGCTTTTGTTCAAAAAGAAATAAACAAACAACAGTCGAGAAAATGTGTTTATTTTTCTTTGTTATTTTTCTCTGAAAAGCCCTGTTTTGTTGCTTTTAAATTGTAATATCTTCAGTTCTAACTTCAACTTTGGAAACATTTATACATTTTTGAAAACTGCAATAACACGACAAGTTTTCAAAATAATAAACCAGTGCCACACCATACAAATTTTTTTCAGGGTGTTGCTCTGAAATAAAAGAAAGAAATTGAGTTTTTCTAAAACATGGAACTGTTAATTAATTTGCAGCAAAATGGCGTATGAAATGAAAAATATTTTGATTAATTATTTTTTTCTTATTATTAGGCAATGTTTTAGTGAAAGAATTGTAAAAAACAAAAATCAATTATGAGCAGAGGAAGCAAAATACTGTTGCAAATTCGGGATTTTTCGAAATCTCACAAAAACTGCATTAAATCGAAAACCGTAAGGATTTGGGATCAACAAGTTACCAAATTCTGAGAGTCCTAAAGTTGGCCTATCAGCATATTTCGTTTGATCCATTACTTTTGGGACACCCTGTATATAAAATTCTGAACACGCGTGAGTTTTCATTAAGCTTCCTTTAGTTAGATAGAACCTATAGTCATATTTTATTTGACCTTATAAAATAAACAGATTCATATATCATCACATACTCGTAAATGTATTGATAAAACTCACCATTAGCATGTCCTTGTTCACACCAGCAATGATCATTTATAAACTGCGGTCCCAAACAGTATTTCATTACATTTTTTGTGCACGTTATTGATTTACAGGTACTTGCTGATGGACCTATACATATTAATATAAATATTAAATATTGATTAAAAATAACAAATCATCACGCTTATATTTATTGCACTTGTATGTTATCTTATCAACAACAAAATATCGCTCACCATCGAAAAAACTTTGATTTAATTTTTGCAATGCTGCAATTGCATCTTGTCTTGTTACTTGATGTTCAAATATAAACTCTTCATAGCTTGCAGTTGATGCATCTTTTCCAACATTATTATTATTATTATTATTATTTGTAGTTCGATTCAATGATTGCGCATTTGATTTTGAAATAATGTGTGCACTTAAAATCACATAAGTAATTAATAGAATTAACACTTTCGTTTGCGTCGAAATAGCCTTTTTATATTTCACAGTCCAATAATCATAATAACTGCTAATTTTATTATTACAATTTCGATGATGATGGTAATGATGGAAATCGCTATGAAAATGGCCTTTATCAATTCTTAACCACTTCAACATTTTTCATTTCGACGATGACATTATTTATGAGTTGTATGTGTTTTGGGGGTCTGTTTATTTTCGTTTTCGATTTTTCCTGAAAATATTAATTTTTTTAATTATTATGCCTAAGCTCTATAAAATTAACTGCTGGCATAATTTTTTTGTTTCTAGGTTCGAATATATACAACACATCGTTTTATTAAGACTCATTATAAAATTTAGTTTTTTGTTATTCATAAAGTTTCGAAAAACAAAAACAAACAAAAAAAGAATAGGTTTAAAAACCGAATGGACTCTCTATTCGTAGTGAGTCTTCCATGTGTTTATTCAGAAATATCCGTGAAAGTGTATAAAGGCACAAACACCGACCGACACGATCACGATCGACGACGACGAACGAAACGACGCACGCGATCCGTTGCTGGACGCGTATCTTCTAGATTTGTTATAGACTATATCGCTTCAAAAGCGGCTACTTCATTCTGTTTAACGTCTAGCAGTCTCTCTAATCGGGTGGCGAAAAAAACGAAAACCACCATGTGAGCAAGTTGTGGGTATAAGTTTGAAAGCTTTATTTTTTCGTGCTTGATTTCTAAAAAAAAAAAAAAATTAAGAGTGTGGGCGGGAATGGGTCGAATATAATTCGTATAAAAAATATTAGAATGCTTGTTTGCTACCAAATTAATCGCATGTTGCAAGTTAGTTTTGTATGAGCTTTTGATAACTTAATTTTGTTGTTGTTTAAGTATAATGCAGTTAACCTAGAGCTCACTAATATGTAAGTTAAATGATAACAATTACAATAATGTTCTTTGTTTGCCAAAGCCATTCAAGCCTTTGTGCATGAATATTTAATTTTTGAGAATTTTTTTTGAATAGTAATCCTTTTGTTATTTTGATTATGCTCAGCATATTATGCAAAAAGAGAACATAATCTATTCAAGAATGATAAAGAAAAGATGAATATAATAATATAATCGATATAATTTGGGAATCTTCTTCAACTTGACTTAAAGAACAAACATTTGGGTCAAACATGTTTTTTTGTTTAGAATTTCAAAATGAAGATGAAGAAGCATGCATTTCACGATGTTTAAAAATAAACGAAAGGGTCACAAATAGGTACTTGTTTTTACATTGCAATTGCTTAGATCTTTAAAATTTTTTATATAATATAAGCAAATTAAAAACATAAAGTTAGATTTATTAACTAATTAAATGTGAATACAAAATCGTAGAAAGCTGTTTCCAAGAAGTGTATAGTTTTATAGAAATTAGTTTTTTTTTTTCCATTTACAAACTTTTGACTTTTTTTGAACAAACCAAAAAATATTCTACCAAACCGTAAGATCTATTTATTTTTTGAAAAGGTCACTGTGGCGTATGTGTAACTTTTTTTTTTAAATATAATAATAAAAAAAATTTTTCTTCTAGACTCTAGAGCAATTAACTGATGGCATTTGTTGTCTGTTCTTTCTGCTTTCAAATTCAATCAGTACCGGATTAATACTGGGCGTTGTTGTACTTGTACTTGAAATGCCATTTATCGCAAAAATATTATGAATTTTCTTACTTGCGATTGTGCAAGCTTAGGAATCATTAAGAATTCATGAAAAATGGACATTACAATGATTGAGAATGGAAAAAAAGTGGGTGGCAACACCTGTTTCTATCTGGAATTACAGCCGAACCTACTGAAGCGATTTAGTTCAAACTTGGTTAATGTGAGTTTTGAAAGATAACCTAGTAGAGAAATTGGAATTTAAATTTTCTGACCTAAAGTTATTAAAAAGAAAACAAGAATTGGTTACGTGTCAAAAAAGAATCGATATTTTCGAAGAGTGAACCATTATTTGTTTTCAAAATTTATAAACAGTCTTTCTTATAATTTTGAAATATTCAAATTTGTAAAAAAAGGGAAGATATAAAAAGATATGATTTTTTTAACGTAGTTAGCTAAGTACCTAATTTGAACTGCAAGAACAAGTGTGTGCGACCTAGTCGTGTATTTCATTGGATTTCTTACTTTTTACTTACGAAAGCGTTTGAGTAGCTGCAATATTAAAATTAAGAACAAATGTTTTTGGATTTTTTAAAATTATCTATTTCAAACTATTTTTTTAAAATTTTCTTTTGAGATGTTGATAATAATTTCCAAACAAAGTGAAAAAAATAATGAAAATTATTTTTATTTTTAAGCGGAGTGATTGAATATAATTCAATTAAAAAGTTAATAACTTTTTATTATTAAAAAGTTAAAGTGACCTCAACTCCATATGCGTTTCGCCCAGGTATGACAGTGGGCTCATCAGTTAGATGCTGTCATACCCTTACTAAGACGCAAAATTTTTTTTTTGGTCCATGAATACAGACACTTATAAAAATCACAACCTGAATAGACTGTGAATTTTAATATTTTAGGGGAACATGGTTACATTCTTGCACCTAAAAACAATTGCCCGTGGTCAGGCTAATAAGTAAACAAAGTGAAAAAAATGAAAATTAATTTTATTTTTAAGCGGAGTGATTGAATATAATTCAATTAAAAAGTTAATAACTTTTTATCACGGGCAATTGTTTTTAGGTGCTCTAACGATTTTGATTAAAATTTTTGTGTGTAGTATTTCACATAAGAGCCAACTTTTGAAATAGAAATAATATTTTTTGTGCCGTTATTAACGGTACCTGCCATAGAACGTTTTTTTTTTGGTTTTTGAATATCTCGTACAAGATTATCCCGATTTCAACAAAAAATTTTATACAAAAGCGTTTAAGTAAAGGTAATATTAAAATTTTAGAAAATTTTCAAAAAAAAACATTTTTGGATTTTTAAAAAATATTTCAAAATTTTTTATTGAAAAATCAATTTTTTTGAAAACGTGTGAATGAAAAATTTTGAAATTTAGTTTTTATGTGTAAATTAATTATTTCTTCAAAATGGCATACCAACTTTTTTTTTTTTAAATATTAGAAATTTTTTATATATAAAAAATTATTTTGTTAAAAAACGGCTCTAACGATTTTCGAAAATTTTTTTCTAAAAATACGTGTTTATATAAGTAATAAAATGGCATACTTGGTTTTTTGTAAAACATAATTTTAAAAGGTGTTTAAATATGAAATTTCTTTAAAATACAAATTTTAAAATTGTAATAATTTTCTTGAATAAAAAGCTTTAACATAAGAGTTACTTTTAGCATAAGAGCAAGTACGTGCGACCCCAGTCGTGCATTTTATTTAAATTTTAATCCAATATATATTTATCTTTTACATCAAAAACTATCCCATGTTCTTGTTTCTCTTTTATTTCTCAAAAAAACATCCATGAACCTTTCTATGAGGCTTCTTAATTTCAAATTAAAACACACAAAACTATTTTCAGGTCAGATAATTTTAGTTTAATGATATTTAACATCGAAAAATGCCCTAAGATCACGTGCCGTAAGCTTAAATTGTTTTTTTTTTTGTTTTGTTTTAAATGAGGTTGTTCGCTTGTGTTTGAGCAATATGATATGATATACCAAGGATAAGGACCTACAGGTGGATGTGAGTGATAACATCATATGATTTGTATCATGGAAGGGTTTTTGTTTAAGATATACATATAAGATGTGTAATTCTTAGACTCTAGTGGAGTAATTCCAAAATAATTAACAGTTTATTTTTCAAATAACGATACCTACATAGAAAAAAATGGCACGAAAATCTTTTTCAATTTAAAATAAGCGCTCTTCTAAGCAATTTTGAATCTTAAGACCAATGACTCAATTTTGCATTTTGTGTTTTCATGATTTTATGTACAAAATGTAATCAAAGCAGTAAACTTTAACCTTTAAATTTTTATGGCAGGCAAAAACGGTTTTAGATAACTTTGTTACCTATCCTATACTGTTATCGATTCTATCTTCAGATCCAGATGAGTGAAGGGTTTGCACTTTTTAGATAATTTTTTTGATACATTATTAGAACAAAGCTCTAGAGTTCGAGGAACAACAAACTACAAAACTATACATATCTTTTTAGTAATTTTCATTTTCAGTTATTACGTATTTAAAGTTTTATAATGTACAATATTATCATTTTAACTATAAATTTTCAAGGCCCAAAATTTAGATATGGAGCTTGTTTCTTTTTACCTACTCATGACGTATTGAGATTTAAAAAAAAAACGAGTGGAAGGATATGAGCTAGTTCACAGCTGACATTTTTTCCTATTTCTTGTAACTACGTTACAAACTATCAAAACAATGCATTTTTTATGTCATCGTAGCATAGCACGTAGCCGCAAAACATATGTGTTAAAATTTAACCGGAAAGTGCATGCACAAATGACAAATATTTAACAAATTTTGGATTATACGCTATTTCTTTCTTTAATGCATTTCTATTATTTCAACATTTTTTTACGGCTGAAATTATGATGACAAAAAAAAAAACCGATTCATGCGTACTAAAAACTTTTAGACTTCATGAATATTACCGAAACACAGCGGAATTTTATTTTTAACAATACATATAAAAAATTATTATTAATATAAAAACATATAAATGAGATAAAATTTGCTTAATTTAATTGTTTATTAACTTTTAAAGCACAAGGATATTCTCGTTCTCGTATGATTTTCTTTATATTATTCCAACCGTGATGTATGCAATGTGAAAGTTACACGCAAACTAAAGGAAAACAAGTTCAACACAGGATTTATGTTAAGGGTTGTCATTTAGGTTGGTGAAGTACTTTTGTAGTTTCATTCTTTTTTACAAGTTTACTTGAAAAAAAATCAACCCCTCTAGAACCTTAATTTCTTGATTATTCATTTTGAGATTATTTTGTCATAGTAATGTGAGTCATGCAACTGAAAGTGTACTGTACAACATACATATAAAACCTACTTGTACTGCTTTCATTTTTCTTTGATTGAATTTGTAAAAGAATGACGTCGTCTTTATCTAACATCCGTGACAATGGGTGTTTTATTCAGACTTTATAGACTACTGAAATTTAATATGAAATACAGGGCCGGTTTTAGGGGGGGGGGGGCAGCCTGGGCCGTCGCCCTGGGGCGCAAGAATTGAGGGGCGCCGCAGGCACCCCGAACTTTTACAAAAGTTATATAAATAACGAAGTCTCGCCAATCGATGTTTTATTCATTTTTACTTTCACAAAGGCGCCCCAATTTTTTTCTATTTTACATTTTCAACAGCGCTCGTATTGTTTGTCCTAAACTTTTTGAAGAATGAAGGCACCCCCCAATTTTGGGTTAAATTGTTTGGCTTCCTGAAGGACAATAGTGTCCAAAATCTTCGTTCATCTTTAAAGAACAAGGCGCCCCAATTTGTTTGAAAGACTTAGGCAATCCTAATATTCACAGAAGGGAGACGGACAGAATCCCGAAAAATCAAAATCCCGAAAACCCAAAATCCAGCCAAAAATTGACAGCTTCTCCATTTCTCATAAGAACTACGTTCGTGTGTGAGAATAAAAAAATAGGTCTGTTCGTTGTTCCCCCCTCCAGGGCACTCTAAATCATGTCAATTAACTGTCAAAAAATCAGAGTTTCTCGGGTTTTCATTTTTCATCGAACACCTCAGAGCTTAAGTTTCATCAGCGAACACAGAGGAAATAACTCTGGTTGAAAAAGGAGCTACAAAAAACGCTTGACAACGAATTCGGAGCGACCCAGAGTGCCCTAGAGCTCAGAACGATCAAACCTAATACTTTTAAATGTATGTCGTTTTCGATTGGCCGTCCGGAAGCGTCCGGAATCATTCAGAAGCCTGCTGCAAGTTTTTTATTCTCCTAGTGAAAAAACAAAAAAAAATTATTTGATTTTTCACCAATACAGATATTAAATTTCAGAATTGGGTGGAAGCGATTCAAACTTTTTTATTGGATTTCAGAATGAGTGCATCATTGAGTGATTCCAATCGAAAACGATATTAATGTACCTAGTTGAAAAATTTTTTGAAAAATTATTGTTCAAATAAAACCAACTGTACCTACTCTTTAAATGTGTTTAAACAAAAAAGTCAGAGATAAAGGTAAACTTGTCAATTGAGCCTAAATGACATGATTATTTAATTTTTTTTTTAAGTTAACCTTATGTACTTTAATAAACTGCACATAGTTAATAGATGCATTAACAAGTATATGAGAGATAAGACATAATCTGCTATTGCTTTTTTTTGGTGATTTTAAAAAATTGTTTTAAAATGAATTTTCTTTTAGAGGCACCACTTGCAATCTTGCCCAGGGGCGCCGGTAGTGCTTAAACCGGCACTGATGAAATATAACGTACTTTTACATTTTTTAAAGATACATTAGACTATTTTATAATAGTCTAGTTGCACTTAAGATTTGTTTTAAAAAAATGTGTACAATTTGTAAGATTTGTATCTTGTATATAACATTGAAAGTAGAAAGAGTATTAATTATTGAGAAAATGTTGTCCTTACGAAAAAAAAACACCCTTTATTATCTTTATCCTAACTAAACCATAAAACGTCATATTGATTACATCAAATGCATGTGAAAGAGTGCAGATTTACCACCATATAGCCGGCGGCAAATTGCGAATTGTATTGAAAATAATTTTCTGCGCAGGTCTCTTCTAGTGTACCTACCTATATTTAGTAATGATAACATGGTTAATGCACTTTGAAAAAGTTCAATTAATAATAATAACAACAAAAGTGCATGGTTAAATAGCACTTCATCATTCTTTCAATTTTTACAAGTTCTACATATTGGATAATCGCCAAAAAAAATGGGTTTTTTGTTTGATCCTTTTTTTCAAGTTATAAAGCGTTCAAAGTCAAATTTTGAAAGCATTTGCAATAATTGTTCAGGTTAAGTTAAACAAATAGATCAAGGGGCACGGTAGTGCCCAGCCAAGTTCTCTAGCAAAATTGGCACTACACCCATGGGCGTAGCTAGAGATTTCATCTAGGGTGGGCCAGATGTTTTCATCGACCTGAAGCCATAACCATGAGTGTGCAATTTTTTTTTACTAGGTCTATATAAGGCAAGTATTGGTTTCGTGTCGAGGTGTTAATCAAAACCAACATTACGATGGTGGAGAATTAAGAAAAAGTGGATCTAGGAATTCTGTCCGTGCGTCTGTACGTCCATCTGTACACATTTCCACAGCCATAAACCAGTGGACTGATTTTCTTCAAATTTGGTACAGATGATTTTTATAGAATTCTGAAAGTTGTTTTTTTTTTTTTGTTCTTTTTCTACCTTAATTACCCCCATACAAATTCTTCAAGTTATACCAAATAACTTGAAACGGCTCTAACGATTTTGATTAAACTTTGCAGGCGTAAAACTGCATTTTTAGTTTTTCTCAAAAAAGTCTAATAACAAAAAAAATTATTTAACAAAACTTTGCCCTGAATGTCGGCTCTTCCCCAACATCAACAAAATTTCTTTGAAATTCAAATCTGTAAACTAACATAAGTGTTAGTTTACAGCAACTACGTGACACAGTCGTGCATTTTATTTAATTTTCGCCTTTAATTGGCAAATAATTTGCCACTCTCTGTTGTTTTTAATAACTTAAAATTTGCCAAAAGTTTATTTTTAATAATAAATATTCGATCGGTAAATGTGTTTTTTTTTTAATGTGTGTTTTTTGCTCAGAAGTGTATGTACATATAAAAATAAAAATTTGTAAATAAAAGTTGTTGTATGCGGGTGACTATGTGACTCTAAAGCCATATGTTAAATATTTAGCAGAGGATACATTTTTGACATTTGTATTTATGGTGAATAAAACATTATCTTTGGCTCAATTTGAATTTGGATACATTTTTAACGTAGATAAATATTTTTATTCTGCAAATCGAAAGAAATAATGATTTTAAAAAAAAGTATAAATATTAACAATTTACAAACTTCCAACACGCGTTGTCATGTGAATTTTATTTTTGAGTTGCCATTAATGGGTAACTAACAATTTTTTTCATCATCAATAAAATGAAATATCTATATTGAAAAATATAAATTTTTCCTAATATACATTCATAATTTTGTACTACTTTTTCAATTTTCTTTCTTTATTTTCAGTTTTTGATTAGTTATTGAAAAAATACTCCAAAAATTCTGCAAAAAATGTATTCTCTGAAAATAAAAATTAAACCGGCTCCTAGAGCAGGATAAATTTTTGACAACTGAAATTATCCTTTCACCTCAAAAGTATCAAAAATATATTCTCGGCTTAGTATTTAACCCGATACACACACGGTCTAAGGCCGTGTGTGAATTGCGTTAAATTGTTAACACCGTGTAAAATTTTTGACACTATTGAGGTTAATAAAAAAAATTTCAGCTTTATGGATTATTTTTAGAATTTTGTCTGCCTTTTTTCTGCCTGATACTCCTTTTAAATAAAGAAAAAAAAAAAGAATCAGCAAAAAAAATTTAACTCAAATTTAACCCAATAAATTTTTAACAGCTGAAATTTTTTTACTAACCTCAATAGTGTCAAGAATTGTACATGCTGTTTACTATTTAACGCAATTCACACACGGCCTAAATTGAAAAAGCTAATTTTTGAATCCGACGTTTTAGACTGCTCATATAAACGGGGTATTTATACATATCGCTGACTAAGAAAAATATACATAAACACAAGGCTGGTTCAAAAAAATCGAATTTTTTTTTTTTGATTTTATACTCCGATAGATTGCCAGACATCTCTAGAATATACTCACCAAATATGAAATCTTTGTATTAATGGAAATGTCCTTCGCTTTGCAAATTTCCATTTTTTATATTATCCTTCTACTAAAAAAAATCATGTTTTTATAAATCGGCTTTTTAGCAGGTTTCTTTACATATTCTTGTATGAAATTGAACGCTGTACAAAAAAGGCCTTGGACACCATTTTCGTTTATCTAACCGTTTAAAAGATATTTGACGTCCAAAAATCTAAATTTTGTAAAAAATTAAATTTAATTGAAAAATTAATTTTAATTTAAAAATTAATTAAATTATTAAACATACATACAGCCCTATAATTCTCAGCAAGCGATATTAAAAAAAAAATGTTAGTGGGAGCTAATACCAGACTAAAGGTTCCGTAGAACTTTCGGTTTTTTTAGGGTGGGCCATTGATTTTCTAGGGTGGGCCTGGCCCACCCAGGACCCCTCATTCCTACGCGCATGACTACACCCTTATACAGGATCCAATTCAGCCCACTTTCGGCCTACTTCTAACTTCTATACCAATGAAGCAATCTTTTGTGAATGCAGTCTTTAAAATTCAGTTACACAATTGAATAAAAAGATTGCATTCATTGACTTATATTTGAGACTTAGACTTCAAATTTTGCAAATTACCAATAATTTTTCGTGAAATGGTTGCAATCTTTTTTTAACCATTTTAGTCCAGTGCATTTATAATTTGACCCAGCAGTTTGTACCACCCCCAAATTTTTTTTGCTCATTCGATAAAGCATTGGCTGAATATCATTACCCTGATTTTTCGCACTCGCGAAAGTGAATTTGTTTTATATTTAAGTCTCTTCATTTCGTAAAAAGGGGTATTTTTTAACAAAAAAATATTAATAACTTTATTAATTATAGCTATAGAAAAAAAAAATTTTATAGCAGAGTTGTAGAGAATTTTAAGGCATATAATCTTTTCTCGATACGTTTTTTCATAATTTTGATAAAAAGTGCTCAAATCTTTAAAATTGTCATTTTTTTGTTTTTTTTACTTTCTTGGCTTGTAACTTTTTTAATATTCAGAATATCGAAAAAGTGTTCTTAAGATAAAAGACGCGAAATTTAATTTCCTACGTTTCTTGTAGGTACACTACTTTTATGTAGGATAAATAGAAATCGAGATATTCAACAAAAACTAAAATTCAAGATGGCGGCCGAAAGGTGAATTTCGCGAGTGCGAAAAGTCAGGGTAATGATATTCAGCCAATTCTCTATCGAAGGAGCAAAAAAATTTGGGGGTGGTACAATTTTGATTAAAATTTTTGTGTGTAGTATTTCACATAAGAGCCAACTTTTAAAATAAAAAAAATATTTTTTGTACCGTTATTAACGGTACCTGTCATAGAACGGTTTTTTTCGTTTCTGAATATCTCGTACAACATAAACCCGATTTAAATGAAAATTTGTATAAAAAAGTGTGTAAGTAAAGATAATATTGAAATTTTAGAAAATTTTCAGAAAACGCATTTTTGGTTTTTTAAAAAATATTTCAAATTTTTTTTTTGAAAAATCAATTTTTTGAAAACGGATCAATGAAAAATTTTGAAATTTAGTTGTTATGTGTAAATTAATTTTTTCTTCAAAATGGCATACCAACTTTTTTTTGAAAAATGTTAAAAAATTTTTATATATAAAAAATTATTTTTTTAAAAAACGGCTCCTACAATTTTCGAAAATTTTTTTCTAAAAATACTTTTTTATACAAGAAATAAAATGGCATATTTGTTTTTTTTTTTAAGATAATTTATAACGGAGTTTAATTAATTATAAAAACAGATTTAATTTTTTTATACTAGGTACTTATGAAATTTCTTCAAAATATCAAATTTTGAATTTCTTGAATTAAAAGCTTTAACATTATAGTCACTTTAAGCATAAGAGCAAGTACGTGCGACCCCAGTCGTGCAATTTAATTAATATTGATTTTCATAGCTTGGGTTCGAAAGGGTTAAAAAAAAGATTGCAATCATTTTACGAAAAATGATTTGAAGTCTTAAGTCTCAAATATAAGTCAATGAATGCAATCTTTTAATAGAAGTTATTAAAGATTGCATTCCAAAAAGATTGAAATCTTTTACAACTCTGCAATGGATATAGTTTCTGAGATAATATGGCTTCAAAAACCAGAAAAACCGTAATTGACTAACTGTCTGAACTTACTCACTGACAGATCATCAAAATTATGGAGCACTTCCAGTTATCATAGTAACTTGAAATTTTGCACAGTGATTGTCTTGCGGTAGGTACCAAAATTCTAACTTCTAAGGTTGGATTTTAATTACCAATTTTTAAAGTTGTTTAAATCTTTCCAAAGTAAGCAATTAAAATTTAACTGATACAAGTTTAAAATCCAACATTACAACTTGGTACACTTTTATATCTCAATGCTTTTTGTCAGCATAATTTAAACATTAGGAGAACTTGGCTCTTTTTGTAAGAGTTATGTATGTATTATGTTTTTGTTGTGATCTACTTTACTCGATAAGACATATTAAAAGATTAACAGTTGCGTTGTGCAGGTTCTAGGAAAAAAAATTTTTCTTATAATGCAGGTAGTACGTAGTATTGCTGTGGTTGACAAGCAAAAAGAATGTATTGACGAAATTAATGATTTTAAACAGAAGGGCCTACAACTTGCGAAGCAAAATATATTTTCCAGTTCAAGTCAGTCAACAAAAAGAAAAATTAATAAACAATGAGCTATGAACCCTTCAACAACCTTATAAGATTTTGACTTCAATGATAGAATTAGTTAAAAAATTTTACAGGCTTCTAGACAAGATCATTGAAATGCAGATAGATGTGAGATACAACCTGTTTTTTAAAAATATCACTTTATTTACAGTTGAATTTAAGAGAAGTGAACCTTTGTTTCTTTGTCAACTTTGATCTGGATTTATCTGAGAATGCAACCATCAGGTGAAATACTGCAACTGATACATAATTATTGAGTTGCACTCAAAAAGGATCAAATTTAAAATAAAAATTGAAGAAGAATTGAATTGAACAATATATTTGGACATTATGTATCTTTTTCATTAGTAGGTCGTAGTTAAACTAAATCTTACTTAACGCGCTGATAAACAAACATTTACATATTTGTTGACTTGAATTAAAAATTCAAATTCTCCATCTGGTACAGATTTTTCTTAAACTCGTCAACAAAAAGGGGGCTGGCTTCAGGTTATTTAAATTAGTATTTAAGGTAAGGTGTTCTCTTATGTTAATTTGTTTTTTTATTTTTAAAAAACAAGAACCAGAAAAACAAAATACTTGTTTTAAATGTTATTAATTCTTTCTTGATCTGATACACCTAAGCGGGAGATATTTTTATTGATGTTTTTGATTACTGGGATGTTTTGGTTTTCATATATAAATGGAATGTATCTCCAATGTAGTTTTTAGTTAAACTCGAGGTGTAAAGAATTAAAGATTAAAATATAAAACTAGTCAAGAAGAACTAGAGAGTTAGTTAAAAATTTGGTACAAAATTAAAGTCTTTTGGAAAAATACTGAACGATATTATCTATCATACGAGTGAAAATGGTACGACTCAAAGTTATAAAATACTCATGTGCAAATATTTTTTCAAAATTCTGACAAAAGTTTTTTTTTTAAATTGTTATATTTTTCTTCAATATCTTATACATTTAACTATAGTAAATTTGATTAAAGTGGTTGTGAGCATTTTTGATACAAGAAAAAGTCATGTGATTTAACTAAATTCCTGTTTAGTGATTTTGATCAGGTCATACATAAAAAAAACTACTTAAAAACATCACTTGTTGCATTAAAAAAAGTAACAAAAAGTTCAAAATTTTCTATAAGTAAATAAATTATGGAAAACTTGTTTTAGGTGTATTTGATCTTACGACTAAATATTAATTTGAAGTGATTTGAAGCCGCTGTTACCAGGGAAAATGAAAAAAAGTATTCAACATTGTAATTCAACAATATCGAAATCAAACCAGAATTTTATTCGGTTATCTATTTTATTGTCTTATAATATTCTTGATCACATTTTTTTAACTTTATGGAAGTCTAGATTCGTCTAAAGTTTTACAAATACCAGTTTCGTTCACAGTTAATCAGTTACTGAACATTTTCTTACAAAACAAAAATTAATATTAAAAACAAAACAGCCATGCCAATTATTTGATTTGAAAAGTCGATGAATATAAGTAAAGAATTGGTGATACACAATTTTATATACAATTTTGAATAAAAATTAAAAAAAAAGAGAAAATGTTCCACATACGCCATAGTGACCGTTTCAGTTTAGTTATAAAAAAGGAAGAAATTTAAATTCTTTTAAATCTGGAAATTTAGTAAGTTCGAGTAATGTGGTTACTTGTTGTTTTCAAAATATAAAGAAATCAACTTCTATGTATGTGTGTTTGTCTGTGTCTGACTCTGAAATTGAATTACTATAGATTTCGAAGTTAAGGGTTTTTGGTGATTCCCTAAATGGAGTATAATTGATTTTTTTAGGACCAAAATTAATGACCCTTGCCATATGACCAAAATGCAAAATCATGTTTTTGTAAAAACGATTTGATTACAAAAAATTACATGTAATATGACAAATAAGGTTGTACTTTTTGAATAAAAAAAAAATATTTTTTGGACCGCTGGCGTTGTTAAGGGTAGGTACTTCATAGAACCAATTTTAATGATATAACAACTTTTTTTCATAAGAAGCTTCACTTTTTTACAATGAGAGCAAGTTCCTGTGACAAAGTGCGTTTTATTATTTATTTTTCAATATTTTATCTTTAAAGGTAAAATTAAAAAAAAAAATCGTTTGCAGCTAAACAAGTAGGGCTGTAAAAGTAACGACAAAATGAGTACCCGCATGTATACGTTACTTTTGATACTAGTACCCGCATCAATAATATCGTTACTCGTTACTTTCGTATGTTTCGCATTTTTCGCATATTTCGTATGTTTCGTGTGTTTCGCATGCTTCGTTACTTTTGCATGCTTCGTGTGTTTCGTACATTTCGTATATTTCCTGTATTTGATACGTTTCGTATGTTTGGTATTTTAAGTATGTTTCGTACATTGGTATAAGGGTGTAAAAATTTTTTTTTTGGAAAAAAAACTAATAACAATTTCTATAATCTAAGCTACATTTTAAGGTCATAAACATTAAAATTAGTTGCGGAATTCTCATGTTATAAGAGTTTAAAGGTAGCTATATTGAATTTTTTCGTTTTTTTTTTTAATCAAACGTGGAAACTTTTTTGATTTTTTTCCAAATTTTTAGACAAAACTTTGGTAATTTTTTGTTTATATTCTTTCAGTAATCTTATCACAATTCTTTAGAGACCTTTATTTCAAAAGTGCAACGCGCAGATCTCGAAAAATTAACACTTTAATACAACCATGTCGAACAATTTTTCATTTATTTTTTCTATTGAGAGTGATTTTCAAACCTCGTTTTCTCTGCTTTTTTTTGTGTTGAAAATTTTGCACCGAAAATAAACTAATTTTTTGAAAAACCAAAAAACTTTTGTACATTCTTAAGCTTAATATCAATACCATTAACCCCAAGGCCATAAACAGATTGGTTGCGTGTCGTGGATATACATATTTCGGCCAAATAGAGAAAATACAAAAACGTCTCTTTTGATATTTCTGTATAAATTATCGACAACACAATGATTATTGAACCTTGGCACTACTGTTTTAATCGAGACAAAAGTAAACTCCAGATAATTATCTGCAGTTAGCATTCTGACTATGGTTACGATACCGACACGAGATGCGAAATGCGACAAATTGAGTGTATCAATTCATTTCGTATCTCTTACATCGGATTTAGTATTGAAACTGGAATCGCGTCGTTACTCGTATGTTTCGTATCTCGTACGTTTCGTATGTTTCGTTACTTCAGTACCCAGTAACGAAACATACGAGTAACGATACTGTTTAGAAAGTAACGTTTCGTTACTCGTTACTGAAGTGAATACCCGCATTTTAGTAACGAATACATACGATTTGCTACAGCTCTATAAACAAGCAAGAAGCCTTTTATGGTCTAAAATATTTTGAATTCTAAGAAAATTGAATGCATATGAAATTTGATGAAATAAGGACTTTGAAAGTCTACTGCTTTACATCTTTTTTAACAATTTTTCTTAAATACATCATTTTACAAGTAGTAATGAGCATTTTTAATTTTTCTTTTCTGTATCGATTAAAATTTCTATTGTACAAAAAAAGTCGAAACTAAAAAAAATGTTTTGATTAATTGGACTTAAACTTCTGAGGTGACCCAGAAAAATTATTCTAGTGCATCTTGCTTATTTATTCTGCATTCAGGTCAGGAGCATATTTACCATTGGGGCAGACACGTGGCCCCCAGAAGAAAATCTGAAAAAAAATTAATTTGTAATTTTGTTTACTTTAATGCATAGGCTTGTTCACTGTGAACTCATATCTGTAGACCAAAACTTGTTTCGAAACTTTGATCTTGAGATATCTGCCCTCCGAATGTAAGAAAATTTGTTTGGATGCAAATAACTCAGCAACCAGACTTTCAAGAAACTTATGATTTTTAGTTCTGAATACAGCTTGCAGAAACCTTTCTTATGATGTCTCACTCGATGGGTTCGAAGAATTTTATTAAAACACATTTTTTTTGATTTTATAGAAAAAAAAAAAAGAAACTTTTTTGAACAGAGCTTCTAGAGATATATCTTTTAAATTCCTAAAACAAATAGATTTGTATAGGATCTTCAAGATGTTGTTGTTGTTGTTGTTCAAAAATTATAATGAAATTGAAGGAAAACAACAGCCTAACTGCAATTATGGAATCATACGAAAAATGAATTTTTGTATTTTTTTCTTTAATGATGAAAAGCTTCATTAGCCAGTTTTTTTTTATTTCTACAAAGTGTTTGATATTTAAATTTTAAATGTTGTTTTATACTGCACTGTATTAAAAATTATTAAAAATTACAAATTAACTCATTATAATATTATTTTAAACCTATTTTCAGACCTCTTATACTGACAAGGGCCCTAAGGTATGTTAATTTATCAATTTTCTATTTTTTTCTTATTACAAACTCTTTTAATTTGCACCAACTTAGCCAAGTGCTGGAACATTCCTTAGCTTTGATCATATAACATTTTATGTGGGAAATGCCAAACAAGCTGCCAGCTATTATACCACCCGATTAGGATTTGAGCCATTAGGATATCAAGGATTAGAAACCGGAAGCCGTAACTATGCCAAACATGCTGTTAAACAAAATAAAGTAAGTTAACAAATTAATAATCGTTATTAAAAAAAAATAACAACAATTTAAAAGTTAATTATAAACTATCAAATTCAATTTATCATCTCGTTTAGAATTTATTTAATAGCTCGTAAATAAAATTTAAATTTTATTTGTTTGTTTTTTTCTTTAAATTTATATTTGTAGATTACTTTTGTTTTTGTATCATCATATCTTCCAAATGATTCGGAACATGGCGAGCATTTAGTTAGACATGGAGATGGTGTTAAGGACATTGCTTTTGAAGTCGAACAACTTGATGAAATTGTACAAGTTAGTATAATCAAAAAACCACAATTATTAGAAATTTATAACTCATAAATTTTTTCCTAATAAAAGTATGCAAAACAAAGAGGTGCTAAAATTATCCGTGATATTTGGGAGGAAAGTGATGAAAATGGAACTGTACGATTTGCTACTTTACAAACGGTGAGTAAATGAGGACTAAAGTCTAGAATAGCTCATTTACGAAAACCTTGTTTTAACAGTACGGTGATACCCATCATACCCTAGTCGATCGCAAACACTACAGTGGTCCATTTTTGCCCGGCTACAAGGCATCTAAACCAGATCCACTATTACATTTACTCCCTCCAATAAAACTTAACTTTATCGATCATGTTGTTGGAAATCAACCAGATCTTCAAATGGAAGCAGTTGCCAAATGGTACGAACAAATGTTACAATTCCATCGTTTTTGGTCCGTCGATGATTCACAAATCCATACAGAATATTCATCGTTACGTTCAATTGTCATGAGTAACTATGAAGAAACTGTTAAAATACCTATCAATGAACCAGCAAATGGTAAAAAGAAATCACAAATTCAGGAATTTGTTGATTATTATGGTGGAGCTGGTGTCCAACATATTGCTTTAAATACTGATGATATTGTTGGAGCTATACGTAATTTGAGGGCACGCGGTATGGAGTTTTTGTCGGTGCCAAATAGTTATTATGAACTATTGAAAAAACAACTTCAAAGTAGTAGTACAAAGATTAAGGAAAATATGGATGTTTTGCAGGAATTGAATATTTTGATTGATTATGATGAAAATGGATATCTTTTGCAGATATTTACGAAAAATATGCAAGATAGACCGACACTTTTTATTGAAGTTATTCAGCGACATAATCATAATGTAAGATTATTTGTTTTATAACATTTTTTTTTATAAAAATAAATAATAAATTCTATATTTTTTTAAATAGGGTTTTGGTGCCGGAAATTTCAAGGCCTTGTTTTCAGCAATAGAAATTGAGCAAGAAAGGAGAGGCAATTTGTAAGAGGATCATCATTGTTTTTTTTTATTGAAGTAAATTTTTGTTTTTATAGAAAATTGTATTATAAAACATAAAAGAAACAAAATAAATGTAATGTTTTGGGAAATTTTTGAAAAAAGTGAGTTTGTACCATTTATTATGCAATTTTTTGCTGTTAAATAGGCGAGTTTAATTGTTCTGGACGTCTTTGAAAAAAATTGGATTGAATGCATTTTTACCATCATAGTCTTGCATGCATGCGGAAAAAAGACAAATTATATCTGTATTAAATTAAGCAAAATTCTGCATGTTTTTTTTTTGTTGCCAAGAAGACTGCCCCCTTAAAATGAGCGGTCTTAAAGGTGAACATCACATCACTCTTAAAATTTTGAGTAAATTGCGAAAAATCGCCAATTTGTATGTTTTGTTTGCTCACTCCGGTTTTTAAGACAGAAGATAATTTGTATAAGGAATTATAGATGGGTAATTCCATGAAAAAGTGGACACGAATTTTGAAGAAATTATGCAGTTTTTTTTACTTTTTGTAATAGCAAATTACTATTTAAAAACGGTAACACTTTATGCAAGTTGCAAGAAAAGATTCTTTGTTGTATTCCCTTATGGATAGAAATTAAATTCAAGGAGAATAAATAATCTTAAAGCATTTTTAAAGCATAAGCTGCCAACTACAGAAGAATTTCACATGAAAATGACGGAAAAACAAGCCCACAGAAAATTGGATGAATCTAATAGTGACCATGACAATATGCCCTCGTGATTGCTAAAATAAATTAACATTTAAGCAAGCTTCGTTACACAATATTCGATTTAAAAAAAACTTGAGTGAAAATGCATCTTTTCTTTACTTTTGGAACCACAAATCGCAGGTAACATGAGTTACCAAAATAATGTAGCGTGAGTTACCTAAACATTTTAAAATTTTTCCTCGAAATATCGAATAAATGTTTGGTTTTGTCACTAATATTAAAAGTTTGTAATTTTTTATGTATGGAATCTTCATTTAAAACAAATTAAGATTCTTAATTTCGCAGAAAAACTTCATACTGTGGGACTCTTAAATCTCGTGTCCGATTTTTGTAACGTGAGTTACCATCATACTTTTATTTATCCCAAGCAAATACTAAAATTAAAGAAAATTTGTTTTGTTAATTATGAAAGTAATAGTTATGCTCCGTTCATGGATAGTAATTTCGTATCAATTTATATTAAAATTAACAAAAAAAAAATTATTTATGTATCGGAAATTTTTGTGAATGTAACGTGAGTTACCATGGAATTGCCCAGATCTATTTTGGAACTATAAATTTGTAAGAAAAAAAAACCTTTCTTTTGATGTCTCATTCGTTGTGTTTGGAGGAAATTTTTTTTAAATGCATTTTTTTCGGCAAGGGGTTAACGTTGATTTTGTTTTTCAAAAATAAAAGAAAAAAATTATAATCAATATTCTTATTAAAATACAAGGCCTTTTCACTTTGAACTCATATCCGTAAACCAAAACTTGTTTCAGGCCTTGATTCGAAAATATCTGCTTGTAATGTAAGAAAAAGAAAATATCTAACTATTTATAATAATAATAATTCAGCAACCAGATTCTCAGCTATGAATAGAGCCTAAAGAGACCTTTCTTTTGATGTCTCATTCGATGGATTTGGATGAAATTTTTGAAAATGTATTTTTTTTAGGCAAGGGGTTAACCTTGATTTTTTCTCGAAAATCCGAAAAAATTAAATTTGTAATTTCTTGTGATTCGATGAATTTAGAGGAAAGTTTTGCAAATTCATTTTTTTCGGCAAGGAATATTTTCCTTGGATATTTTTCGAAAATCTTATAAATATAAATTTGTAATTTTCTTACCTAAACGCAAAAGACTGTTTATTGTGAACTAATATCTGAAAACCAAAGCTTGTTTCAAGACTATTCCCCAAATATCGACCTCCGAATGTTTTATACGCTTTGCTCTTAAATTTCTTCCTTACAACGATTGTTTCAACCTGCCATAATATGAAAAACGCATACAAAACTTCTTCAGTTGCAAAATTTATAAAATGGCGTGTTTTTACAATGGTTTAATCCATCTTTCTTCATCAGCTTAGTTAATCCCAAATTGATGCTCCATCTATTAGTTTAAATTGGTATAAATTATACACGTGGGTCCCTCTTTCAAAGATTTGAACATTAACTATTGAATTTAAAAGGACAAACTGTGGTATAAATTAGCCTCTTAATGCCATGACCAAACTTTTTAACTTAAACCATTCATCGTTAGATTTCAATTTAAGAAGTTGGTTGAACTAGTTGTGCATTTAACATTCAGCCCTTTTTTCGGAGAAATTTTCCACCCGAAATATTTTTTTATTCGCCCGGAATTTAAAATCCTATTGCGAGTTTCACATGAAGGGAATAAGCATTTTTCTCTAAACTAGTTTCTTGTTCTTCACCTAAATTAAAGTGAGAAAGGAGCTGTTGACTACCTCACATATTAGTTGAAAAAAGGTCAAAATACGAGACGTTTTTCGGACTTGAAGAACTTATCGCTTATAACTCACAATAGTGGAAAAGTGAAATTAAATTTTTTCGGGTGGAATTTTATATGACATGAAACTCAAGTTTTTAAATAACATCATTCATTTGAGTATTCAGCCTTTACACGAATTCCATTCGTATCGGAAATATTCTACGATTCCCCAAAAAACAATCACAAAATCCGATCGTAGAGACAATTTGTATGAAATTTTCTATTACGAACGGATTACGTAATTGTTTTTTCGAGAATCGTAGCAAATTTCCGATACGATTGGAATTATCGCGATATGGCCGATTGTTTCTGTCTTAAAATCCAGTCCGATCGTTATTACATACATTTCATTAGTTTAATTAGTGTCGAATTCCAATGAACCAAAAATTCGATCTGCAGTCGCTACTTTTTCCTTAAATGAATTCTAATGAAAAAAAATCGTTACTTTTTCCCGAAGTATCGATCCTTTTTAAATCTCATTTTTGAGACGGATTGAGATTTTCACACACACTACAATTTTGCAAAATGCAAAACTTCAAACCAAACTTAAATTTTGTAAAGAAATGAAGAAGCAAAGCCAATTTTTGTTTATTTGTGAAACATATAAATCATTTTTAGTGAACAAAATAAACAAATTTTACGTTGTTTTGTTCTTACTATGAAGTTTTGTATTATTCATTTGTTTTTCATCGGTCACTTGTACACAAAAACATTCATAAGAAGAGATCGCTACCTTCGACTTAAGTAGCGACTGCAAGTGGGTGAAAGGAATCCGACACACATAAGGCGCTTGAACTGTCTCATTTTCCCTTAAAAAATGTTTAAATAAACCTCACTTTACTTCACCAAAAAACGCGCCCACTCATCCCCAAACTTACTTTTAAGTGGGTGAGAACCTATTCTATTGACCGATCAAAATAAGCCTTTTGTTTATAGAGCAAGAGCCCACGACGGCCAGACCTTCGTTATTTTATACCAGCTGAAAGTTTGTCTGTGCATACCCCCCATAGAGGTAAGAACGACCAGGGACTTTTTAATTCTGGGTTGTGGTTGCTTTGGCAGGTAAACGGTACTAAAGGTGTAAAAAATAGGACCTTACTTTCGTCATAGTATACCGCTTCATCTTTTTATATTTTCTTAAGGATAACTTCAGAAGTCTAGTCGTCCATTGCCAGACACCTACGGCGGTTGTTTCCCCCTGCCAGACACCCCTAAACTTGCAAAAATTAGGACCCTACTTTCGTCATAGTATACCAGCTAAATTTTATATATGTTATTTGGGGTCCTATGAAAAGATGTTACCTCAAGAGCCAGACAGTTTTGATGGTTGCAACACCTTGCCAGACACAATTTTCTAAAAAATTACTCAAAATAAAAAAAAAAATATTAAAAAACGACGGCAACACTTACAGTAACAAATGATACTTTTTTCAAAAGCCAGAATTGTACACTTAATTTTAATTTTTAAATCAAGTCATTTCAATCAATAGTTTTTGAAATAATTGATTCCAAAGTCAACATTTGTGAAAAAAAAAGTTTAAAAAATTACATTGAATATTATTTGTGTAAAGGCTGTGGATCTAAATACAAAATATTGTAATAAAATAAACTGCCTAAATTAATTCCTTATCAAATGCTGAAATCCATATGTTCCTATGCCATCTAGTATTCGAGATATTTGAAAAATAGGAAGACTACTTTTTTATCAGATTTTTATTATTTTTGCTGTTTTCGTTCGTAGTTCTTATTCATAATTTTATAACATTCACAGCCGTGTTATAGAAAGTAATAAATAAAATGCAAAAGAAAAATAATATTACAGGTAAAAATATTCATTTTAATAAGTTTCGTCGTCGTCGATATTTTCATTTTCTTCTTCACTCCAGTCGATGTCATAATCGTCGTCAATATCGCTTTCTTCGTCAGTTTCTGAAAAAATCAAGTTTGTACAATTAGGAATAATTAAAAAATTATTTACACAATAATCACATACCTGATTGATTTTTGAGCGAATCACTAACATAACTTGGTAGTTGATCCTCTTCAAACCATTTAAACTGGTATTTGTCATCTTTCAATACCCAGCCGTTATTGTCTGGTTGATATGTGGTTGGATTTTTCAGATGAGCATTATTCCAAATGGTACATACATAATTTGCTCGTAAAAATTGCTGCAATAACTCGCTTTTGCAAGGTGGAAGATTGCTAGCGTCAAAATGTCGCAACTTCTTTCGGTCAAAAGCTTCGTTTACATCGGAGACTGTATAATAATAATGGCAATAATTTAAGATATGTGGACCTAACTAAAATACATGCACAGTTGGGAGTGTTAGTTTGCCAGAGTTTACCTGGATTTCATGCCATCACAGGTTGTGATTTTAATCCTGCGTTCTTCAGAAAAGGATGTAAACGAATAGCAATATAGTTTTGGTCGTGATTTTTAATTAATTAAACAAAATTCGTGTATTTTTATTTATTTCGTGAAATATTGATAAGTGCCTATTAAAACAACAACAAACAAATAAACAAACTATAAAAGATCTGCAACTGCTGAAGCACCAAAATTGAAAAAAAAAATACAAAAAGACGTGATGAAAATGCAAAACATAAGCTACCGATTCCAAATAAAAAAAAACTAAGCAAACAACAACTAAACATCCAGTAAAGATCAATTCACGTAATATATATACAATGAGTACAATTCGTTTAATACCTTCCTTTCACCAGTAGATGTCCTCACAAATTTTGAATTTAAACATGATTTTGGTTTGTACATGAACTTGAATAGCTCAAATAGCTCACTCCAGACACCCACCTTTCAATAAATATGTACAGAAATAAAAAAAAAAGGTTCGTGTTTTGAATTTATTATATTATTTTTTTATGAATTTATTTCCTACTGAGCACTTAAATTGTTTTTAATTGTTTTGAGCTCAACTCCACAGTTGAATGTGTTGGTGCCATTTAAAATGCACGGGAAAACTACCACATATAAGCACTGTGGAGTTTTTCCTCTCATTGCAGCTTGTAGGGTGGAAGAGAAAAACCAACCGAAGTCGCGTCTCTAGGTATTCCTTCCTCTATGTTCTACAAAAAGAAAAGAAAAACAAAGTAAAGCTGACTTGTAACTTTTATTTTATAACAATTTAAACTACAATTTTACTGCGTCTGCGACTTAGGTTTAATAATTGCTTTATCTTTCAAACTAACCACCCATCCCGGATTTAGACCAAAAAATATCTGCCTAGCATCTTTAAGTGATGTCAACATTTTATAATCCGGATCCTCTTCAATTTTCGGCAATTCATATCCATATTTCTGTGCCAAAACCAAACGTTCTTGACTAACTTCTTCCGGATTTGCCAAATAACCTCGATTCTGTCCCGATGTATAATAACCAACACAATCTTGTGGTGGCAATGCCCGCTTTGGTATTGGGACACATTTCTCAAACCATTTTGCAGGATTTACTAGAATCTGTAGACTCAAAGGGTCATAGTAGGCGGTTCGAATGACACCACCATTTCTTTCGATTGCTGCAATCACCGATTCTTTGGCGTGTTGAACTTCAATGCAAATCTTTGATTTGAAACTATCTGCACCTTCATCGGTTAATTGGAAACCAAATTGCATTTCATTTGGGGACAATGGAAACAATCCAGTTGCACACAAAGTTGTCACATCAATCGGCTTGGAAGTGTCAATGCGATTGGTGTCAATAAGAACTTGCAACTGTTTTAGGGAAATCAAAGGATATTGTCGACGTAAATGGTGTCCCTTGTAATATGGTTCGTAGGGGAAACGAAGGTAAAAGGGCGTGTTGCCTGTTTCATAACCCAATCGCATGAAATTTTGTCGTTGGCCGGAGCCTTTGTTACCAGCGCCGTGTTTGTCACCGCCGTGTTGACCACGACCACGTTTATCCTAATTAAATATCAAATAAATTGTATTTTTTTAATTCATAAAATAAGATATTTTTCAGTGAAAATAATAAGAGGTAAATTGCATACATTTTGCTTTGAGTTAGGATTTGGTCGAATATTTCCAATTTGTACTCGAGGTAGAGTTCGTAACATTTTTAATGCTTTGTCGGCAGCATTTTGTAAATTTGCCATTGTTGTTGTTTAAGAACCTATGTAATTATGTTTATTTAATTTTTTATTTAAATAAACTTAAAATTACTTTGAAATAAGGAAGAAAAAATTTATTTTTTATCAAATCAAAATGCTGCACAAGTTGAAAATTTGACACATGAGAAATTTGACAGCACCACTGACAGATTAAACAGTTTTCAGATATAGATGTCGTTTTGTAACTTTTGTACAGGGTGATTTAAAGAATTTTTTTTTTGAAAATTTATAAATGCAAGAAAAGGTGATATCTACTTGGAGATGATTTTTTTTTCTTTTTTTTATCAAAATGATTGGCCATAATTGACTCTGTGCAGTACACCTACACATGTTTTTTTTTTTTTAGGAAAATCTTGTCATGGTAGTATTTTAGGTGTTCCCAAATTAACGTCACGACACTTTCGCAGTGACACAACATAACAGAAGCTAATCAAACAAAATTAGTAGTCTATTGACTATTTGTACAAGTATTTGTTGGTTGAAATCCGGTAACTACCGATGACCTAAAAAACCACTGCCGAAAAAACTCTAGACCTGCTCGCGAACGTTCCAATGTTTCAGTATGGAATTTAGTTCATTAAAAAACCGCTATCGACGGTGTTTTTTTTTGTCGTCGGTCATCGTTGGCTTGGCAGAACCTCTGGAGAATATATAATATGGAGTGCTTGTGTATAGGGGACGCTCGGAAAGCTTATACACTTTCAATGAGTGACGCGGGCTAAAAAAACAAAAACACACCCAAACACGTGCGCTTACTTTGGTTGTAGGAGCCATCAAATAGAAAATAAATTACTTAAGCCTAGTACGCTGCTGATGCGAAACGAAATTTTCCATACAAAATTTCGTTAACGAAATCTTAAACGAAAAATTTTGTTTTGCTTTTCGTTTCTCAGTACGCAGCTCTAGCGAAAAATTGGAGAGTTTTCACTCATTTATCACTTACTTTTTACTGTCCTGGGCATTTATCTTGACTCCAAGAGCAGTGTTGACGGATTTTTCACTTTTAATTCATTTATTTATTCTTGCTTAAAAAATTATTTTTTGTTGATTTTTCTTGATTTTAAATTAATTTTGATTTTTTTTATTTTGACTTTGACAGAATACTCGATGATATTTTTTCGTTAGCATTTTCGTTGTCGACTTTGGAGACTTGAAAATTTTTCGTTTCGCATCAGCAGCGTACTAGGCTTTAGCGCAAAATTTTGAAGTTGGAGAAATTAAGTAAATTATATCAATTTGCAAAATTTGTTTCTTCTTTCCAATTAATTTTTTTTTTGTTTTTGATTTAATTCTGAGTTTTATTTGTTTCACTTTCACAGTATTTTATCAAAGTAAAGAGTCCACCTTAATTTTGTTTGATTTTTTTTCAATTTTGTTTTATTTTTTACCTTGTCACAATTTTTCCCGCAGAATAAATGCTTCTTACATTATTTGTCCGTCCAAAACTAAGTGGAGACTTTTTCTTTGCAACGGCTCCAAACATTTGAATTTTGCGGGTGAACTGCATATGGCTTAGAAAAATTTTCAAGACAAAATTTGTTTCAAGAAAAAAAAAAAAATTGTATGAGAAATAAAATTTTTCCCGATCTGCGTACTAGGCTTGACTTTGGAGACTTCATTATTTTTCGTTTGGCTGCGTACTAGGCTTTATGGAAAGAACGCGCCAAAAGCATTTAAGTACCAATTTTATGCCCTCCCTACCAACAATTTTGCTTCTATAATGCTTTACAGAAGCAACAATTGCATCTTTAAAGCTTTATTGAACCAAAATTGTTTGTTGGGCTCCCATTATATTCATGCAGACATTTAAACGATTAAAAAATGATTGAACTAAAGTTAAACCACACCTTTTCCGCCAAAATCGGTAAGTTAAATTTCTAAACCACGTTTATACAACGGGAATTCAACAAAAGCCCTGTTCCATTTGAGGTGGTAGTTTACTCATGAGTAGAAATCTAGTACAACAACTACACATTCCTATCTCCTCGAGTAGAAGATCATGTGTTAATTCTAGTACTAGATATACTCATGAGTAAACTACCACCTCCAATGGAACGGGGCTAAAAACGCTGACAAAAATGAATGAATTTTACTCACATACCTAAATACCGATGACTACTACACATTCAGGAAGAAAAAGTCTCCTAAAAAAAAAATTAAAATAAAAAAGCTATTGCAATTCTTTTCAGCAATAAATTCGTTCATGGTGGAGTATTGAATACGTATCCTGTATTATTTCTACTCTTTAATTAAAATTACACTAAACAAACAGATCGCCCTACTTTGAATACGTTCATTTTACTGATCTTGTCTATTTTTCTTCACTGAATGCAAACAAATATTTCTGTCAACTTCAAAAACAAAATTTTTGTTCTTGTGAAATAGAGTTTGGTAGTAACCGTGGGCGAAGGCAGTCGCAGCTCTTAGAGCTAGTAAAAGTTTAACGTAAAGTTATATTATCCGGACGAGTTACTTATGGGTCTGTGGGATTGCCCCAACCCATTCGTATGTCCAGCAAACACGTGTGACTTATAAGTCAACACCAGCAATAGATAATTAGCCACAGCTAATTAATTCAAATAGTGGGGGAGATCCGGACGAGTCACTTACGGGTCTGCGGGATGCCCCAACCCGTTCGTGTGTCCTGCAAAGAACGTGCGACTATGAAGTCGACATAAATCAACAACAGCAACAGCAATTAACCACAGCTAATAATAATACAAAAAGTGACTAGGATGGATATTTACATCGCCATAAACCATCAAGAAACCTAGTATGTACAAAAAGCTAAACTGTGCTAACAGTACAACATAACACACCACAACAGTAAATAGCGGCATTTCATCGAACGCTATATATATCCATACAAGTAAGCGGTATGAATCATAACGGCGCATCGAAACACCTGATGCTGTACCTGAAACCAATATACACAAACCAACGTCGTTGCAACGTAAAGAATCTTCTTCAATGACAAGTGTCTTATCAGTGTAAATCATTTTGTTTTGTTTTAAAGAAAAATCAAAAATAATATGCATGCATTCAATGTAACTTCCATTTATGTTTTTTTTCATTTGCCTATCAATATATAAATATTATTTTGTCTAAATGATACATGAAAAAAAAATCTGTTTGTGTGCAATAATCGTAAATGTATGCCTATCTAATATACATGAAATTATAAATCGTATAGAGCGTTCTCGCTCTAAAAGTCTATTAAATTTGTCTCGTCACATTTTACAAGAAAAAGTAATGTACAGAGCTCTCGCTCTTATATACAATAAAAAGAATATTTATATATATCTGTAAATCTTTAACCATAGGCATTTTAGTATAGTTTTTTTTTATTATTTAGTTTTAAGTTTTTGTATATATGTAAATTTATAACGTTGCAACCATAAGCCAACAATGTAACAGATAACGACAAAACGTCACAGCAAAAGCATACACAACCCTCTGTCATGAGCAAGAGTAGGTAAAACATTTTACTGACAGCCATGAGGCAAACATTGTATTTTATTGCAAACTAATAGAAAGAGCAGGCCATACATTATAGCCGCCAGTTTAACTAATAAAAGTTGAGAAAGAATTGTTATTTTAGACTAAGACAGCAAATGTAACCTAAAAGACTCAATAAAAAATTCAATTCAATTCAATTCTTGTGAAATAAAATAAAATTTGTTTATTTATTTAAATTAAATGAATTAACTTTTAAATTAAATTAAATGCAAACAAATTATTAAAAAAAAAAAACACCTCCATTATGACTTGTACAATTTGTATAAATGATGGTAATATTAAAACAATGTACAATGATTGTATTATTGAGAGTTTGGAAAAAATTAAATTTCATTACATGAGTAAGTTTTATTTATTTTTTACCATTTCCCATTTTAATTTGTTAAATCAAAGGTTTAAAAGGTAAACTAAATGAAAATGAACAATTAACAAAGACTCTCAGAGAAGAAAATGATAAACTTAAAAAGATTTTAAGTCAGCATGAATCAATTGAAAATAACGAAACAAAAAAACGTCGCACTGCGAGTTGCGAAGAAGACACCGATTCGGAAATATCATTTTCACAAAATGTTGTTAAATCGATTGCACAAAAGTCAGCAGATGATTTGAATATGGCTTTGAATTTTGATGAAGAAGAATTTGAGTTATCTTTCATTCCGAGTACTCAAGTGGAAGTTGAAAGGAAAAAGAAACTGGGAACAGCCAAGGAAAGGGAACCTTTAAAGGTTTTACCAGTTAAAACTCAAATTTCGAATGATAACAAGCCATTGATTATTAAACAAGAATCCAAGTTAAATGAGGAAATAGATACAAAGTGCAATAAGAGTTTGAGTCTTAAGAAATCATCTTCGTGGATTTCAAAAGAAAATGAATTGAAAAGATCGGTTTTGGGTGGATCTATACAAAAGAGAACACCGAATAGAAGTTTAAGACTCATCAAACAAGAGCATAAAAATACAAGCATGTCACTCAAGCCAGGCAAACTGAGGCAAACTAGACTCCAATTGGATATAAGTAAAAACTTATCAGGCAACTTTTCTGTAAGTAAAAAAAGAATTAATTGTTTGTAAGTAAAGTTAAGTTAAGTAATACTTTTAGATATTGTCTGTCTATCTTAATATTCTTCTTCTTCTTAACGGGCTCCTAATATATGAATGTTAACTTCTCAAGTCACTCCTGCTGTCTAGACTAATTGATTGATCTTTTAAGAAAAGGTTCGTTCTTCGTTACCGTCTCAAACCAAGCGGTTGCGATTCAACACCGACCGTAAAGATCTCTCTGTGTACATAGGGACTCAAATACTGCCGTGTACTATTTTCGAAGATATATTTTCCCAGTTCTTATCAAGTTGCGATGCCTCTTCCTCTTCTGATATACTCCGCCTTCTACTTCCCAGTCTTTTATAATAGTAATTTGGCTTATTCTAGATCGTCGTCCTTCCGCAAAACAAGACAAATACAAATAAGGTGGAAGTGGTGATTGATGTTCAACTCACTGCTCAATTTGATCATTAGGGTGTTGATGTGATCAATTCATTAAAGAATCCCACTTGTTCTAAATCAAAAGTTTTTTTTTAATGCGTTGCAGACATTTTTTGCTATTATTTTAAGCAACTGTAAACAAAATTGAAATACAGTCAGGGATTAATTTAATATTTTTTATTCAAAATTGTTCATTAAAAATGGTGAAAAAGTTCGACTTAGAGGGAAATTTGACTTAGAGGGAGTCGACTGTATTTCTCTAGTTTTCGCATTTCCACTTTTTTTAAATCCTGAATATTATTCCCTTTTTCCACTCAGTAGCGCAAAAGGTCTGTGAGTTTTTGAAAAACAACCAAATTGATTGGAAGATGCTTGTCTGTCCGTCGACTCCCAGTCATTTTATCATTACTATTGCCAACTCGTCCAACCAAAAAGCCAGTGATTCGTATAAAACGTTTAAGAACCCAATTATAAACGCTCAATTTGTGGTCGAAAAAAAAAAATAAAATGTATCATTGGCTTTTTGGGAGCAATTAAAGATTTTTTTTCGACAAAAAAAAACACCCTTTCACCTAAATTTTATTTATGAAAATTCTTTATTCTTATTTTCTATCCCAAATGCAACTTTTTTACCAAATTTCCATTAAACTGGCAGTTTTAACCATGATATTCTTATAGTAACATAAGAATAAACTCATAACTCAAAAGTAACATAATTGATGAATTTCAATGGGGTACCACTATTATTATTAGTTTTACCAATATAGCCACATTTTCTCCTAAAAAAACACCCTTTCACATGAAAAAAAATTATAGACTTATTTAATTCGTAATTTCCATGACAAAGAAAACATTTTTTTTATGAATATCGTAGGTGTCTCTTTAAAACCATTGATTCTATCGAACTTGTCGCGGATTTTCGTTATTTCCCATCTTCATCTTAAATTTTTTGTATAGACTGCTTAGATTCCTAGTTTATGTTATAAATGAAAGATTTTTACCAATTTTCATTGGGGTACCATTTTTCTCCTACTACTATTATTTTTGTGGTACATATTCTGAATTTCATTTTTTCTTTAAAAAAATACCCTTTTACACAAGATACTCCTTAAATTCTTGGTTCTTATAACAAAAAATCGTTTTCACCAAGTTTAAAAAATTAACAAAATTTATGTGGGCTGTACCTTTCTCACACATAACTCAAACCATCTAAAAAATACCCTGTCCCAAAAAAAAAAAAAAAAATTAAGAACTATGAATTATGGATGGATATGGCTTTATCTAAAACCTTCATCCCGATTTTTATCAGTGTATCATGCTTTTCACATGAGTTTTGGTTATATTTTGTCTGTTGACCTTGTTTTCAATCGTCAATAACTTTTCTTAGAGCGATCGCTTTATTTTGATGTCATTAGATTCAGCATCAAAAAATAATCTAAAAACATGTGTCGTGATAATATTCCTCAAACAATTTTTTTTCACTGCTTTGTCGACTCTCTCCCAATTTTAATAGATGATCCTTGGTTCTTATTCCATAAGCAAACTTTTTGCCAAGTTTCATGAGGGTAACAATTTTTTTTCTAAATGCCTATTTTACCTAATTTAATTCAGAACTTTTGAACGTATTTATTTTTGATTTGATACGATAAAATGCATTTTATAGTCATTAAAAAAAATTAGTTTAGGGTCGAATTGAAAAATTGAAAAAACAATTTAGATTTTTATGTCAGATCAACATGAAAAAGGTGCACTATTTTTCACAGATGTCAGATTGCCTTGATTTTGGGTTTTTTTAAATCAACATCTATTTTTGTTAATTTTTTAAACCTTCATCTCTCAATTCGACCTTAAAAATTGCAACTTGGGGACATGATATTTCTAGACTTTGGAGATAAGTTATAGAATGCCGAAATGATGATTTTGGGCAAAAAAAATTCTATCAGCATTCAATCTGAACTTGAACTCTTATTTGACTGAACTATGCGTAAGCTTTTTCGTTTTTCCCTCTTCTTTCCGAGTTGATGGTAGCCTGTACCTAAAAAGACGCAACGTCGCGTCATTTTACTCAAGGTCACGAAAAAAACCATGTCGTTTGGATGTGAAACTTCGACGAATAAATATTAAACTATGTTCACTTTCCCTATAATAACTTCCCAACAAATTTAAATTTGTACAAATGTAGCATCCAAAACGATGGAACTTTTTGGTCAAGAAAAAAAACCGTACTTTATAAAATTTAAATAGTCAGCCTATGACGTTAATAAGCTTATAGAATTATCATAGGATAAATGAATACAACATTTTTTATTTCACTGTGGTATTAACAAAAAATTTTTTTTTTTTTTTAACAAATTGTTTTTATTCAATATTATTATTTTTCAGGACACAACTTTCTGTGATGAAGCAATCGAAGCCAGTCCAAATGCAGATTCTTCTTTAAAAAGAATCAATTCTTCAAAACAATGGCAACTCAGGTAATTTGAATTACAATTAATATTTTTGTTAATTAATCGTATTTATATTGTTTCTCTTAAGTTTACTGCCTCACTTCGCTTTGTTTAATTTACATTTTCAGAAATATAAGTTCCAAACTAATAAAATCAGATGATGACTCCTCCATTTTAAATTTCACAAATCCAAGTCCAAAAAAAGAGACAAAATCACAAAGTCCGCCAAAAAATAATAATAATAATTCCTTGGAAACTTCAAGTGTTGTAATGTTTACACCTGCATCCCAAGATATTATATTCTTAGACGATAGTTCTGAAAGCTTTAACATTGAATCAATGGATTTACTGAAGGATTTGATGAATCCAACTGAGAATTTGAGTAATTTGAAAAGAATTGAATCAAATGGGTGAGTTATTTTTGATTTCTTTCTGTTTATTTTTTAATATTTAAAATATTTTTTAGAATAAAAATGCTTCAAAAAACCAACGGTGGACATGCCGGTGGATCCGGAAACATTCCAAGTAAATGTTCAGATTTTGATGAAAAGCAAAATCCAAAAACAATTTTCAAAACCGAGCATGAATTTGCCAAACCCAAGGCGGTGGATAAAAATGAATTAAAAAACCCTCTTAAAGAAGATAACGCATTAATTAAAGATAATTCTGATTTTGGAAACAACAATAAACCTCATATTTCAACCCCCCTCAAAACGGGATCAACAACTGATGGCACGAAAAGAGCAAGAAAATTTGATATAAATTGCAATGAATGTCAAACGGTAAACTATCAATTTATTATTCTCCTCTGAACTACTTAAAAATTAATTTCTGTATTGTTTTCTTTTTTCAGTATATTAAGTATCTTGGAGCACGTTTAACTGACGAACAAATCGAACAGCATATTCGCAATTGTACGAATCATAAAAAACCTATTGACGATAATTTAACACCAGATGGATTCTGGGATCCAGTTATAAAACCATTTGCCAGTGATGATCCTCGGAACCTAACGATCATTGATGATCCTTTTGTAGAGAAAAAAAATTAATTTCTTCTTGTTTTGTTTTTTTTTTCATCTATTTTTTTTTTGTAAGAATATAAAATATACAATTTTCTATATAAAAACAAATTTAACTTCTCTGTTCATTTTTAAAATCTGAACAGGATTTATGGAAATTAGGTATATAAAATATCATCCGAAAATATGAGAAATTCAATTCAAAAGATTTTATGTTGATGAGCTATTTGCATTAAAACTTTTTTTCTCACATTCGGCAGATATCAACGGGTCTGGGTCTCCAAGCAAGTTTCGGTTTACCGATATGAGTTCATATTGACCAGGTAATTAAATTTATGTAAAAAAATTATAAATTTATTTTTTTAAGATTTTCGAAAAAAATCCAAGGGGTACCCCTTGCCGAAAAAAAAAATGCATTTTCAAAAATTTCCTCCGAGTTAATGCTACATCAAATGAAAGGTCTCTTTAAGCTCTATTCATAACCGAAAACCAAAAGTTTTTTGAAGGTTTGGTTGCTGAGTTATTTGCATCCAAAAATTTGGTGTTATATCAAAAATACTAAGAATGTATTTTTTATTACCGACTTTTTTTTAATTTTTTTTTTATGTTTGTTATCTCATAACTTTTTACTAAGTGAACCAATTTTGATAATTCTTTTTGTATTGGAAAGCTGGTACCGGCGGTGGTCCAGTTATGGCTATAGAAACTATGAGAAAAACCATAAAACCCAGTTTTGATCCATGGAAGTCTGTTTTTTTTTTTTTGATAAAAATGATTATTATTTTTTAAATGCTCAATGCTCAAAACAAAATGCTATTCAATGCTATTATCTTCAGTCGAATTTAATGCAAAAATGTAATTTCCTTGCATAAAAAATGTTGAAAAAGCATTAAATGCTCTTTTTTCAAAAATTGCCAAAGAAGTTTAAAGCCATTATCCTTCGTCGAATAAAGGGAGTCGGCCATTTTAAGTGGTAGATCAAAATGCGTTTTTGTGATTTTCTTATTGAATTGAAAAAAAAAAACGTGGTAGCAAAAAAGATTAATGTTACTAGGCAAGTATTTAACTATAACAATATGTACAATAATGTATTCATAACTTTATAGTGGACTGTATAATTTATGATTAATAAATAATATAAATAAAACACAACACATTGTATTTGTTCTAATTGGACTGCGTGTCCTCTTTATTGAAAGATCTTATTACGACTGAAAGTTTTGGTTGAGGAAGAAGGAAGGAATGAAAAGGAGATACACACACACAATTGTTCGCTGATCGCCTGTTAGATGTTGTGTGTGTTGAGAGGCTTCTCTTGGGAGTAGGCAGGTAGGCACGGATTATTTAACATCCTGCCCACTTTAAACCTTCGGTTTAATATTTGATGATTGTTGATCTTCGCTGCGATGGGGGTTTCTTCCGAATAGCATTTGCTCAAGGACATTGGGAAAACCATTGGCGCCCCTGAGTGTTTGAAAATGCCAATGGAAAAAACCAAGTCGATTCGGGTAATGTGTAGTGAATTTACTGACGGAATCTTTGCTAATATAGACCTTATAGTTGACTGTTTTGCAGACTAAAGATCTGTTGAATCCTTGGAGATTTGATGTGGTCCATTATTTTTGATAGGTGTTCTAATGTTTTGTTTGATGTTCTGTTGTTTTCTTGTAATGTCGGCTAAACAATATGAACATATTGAGTGCTTAAAATTTTCAAATTTTTGGTATGGAAAACTTGATGCATTTTGAATGGGTGATTTATGATGTTGAGCTGCTGGGCAAAGCTCGGAGCATGTACTACATTCGCCTACAGTTATCGTTGCTATGCACATGGTTGAATTGGCGTTGTCAATTTGTTTTTGATTGTTTTGTTTTAAGTCACATCCTCATGTAGGTATATTGGCCTTGATCTTGAAGTTCTTGTAGCTATTGCTGCTGTTGCCGTTACTGCTATTGTTGATTTATTGCTTGCTTTTCCTGAGAAGCATTTTGACGGAATGATCTGCTGCCATTGGTAAGCTGCATCGTGTGCTTGTGTTTTGGGTTTGATCTGCCTATGAACAGATGTCCCTGCCCACTTTGATTCTACAGAATCAAGAGAATTGATAAAGCTGTATCGTATCTCATATGGCATTCTTAGCCATTTCTCTGTGTTGGAAATGCTCGGAAAGAAAATAAAAGAAAGAGAAAGTATTTAGTCATGCTTCCTACTTGAAGGAATATTATATTGTAAATGAATGTTTTGAAATGTATATGTTTTTGTTTTGAAATTTGTATATAGTGTTTCATATCATGCGCCTCGTGTAGACGATTGATTGTTAAAAGGATACTCAATGTCGACGACTCCTTTTTCTGCATGAATGTACGTTTTGTAAGAACGCACACTCAAAATTAAAAAGTTTAAAGGTCATTCTTTGCAGGCAATAACCTTTCTGCAAGAATGTGCGCTGTGATGAATTTTGTCTGATGAACAAATGATTCATCCTGCAAACGCACACTCAAATTCGAATTGTGAAAAGGATGCCGTTTGAAGACAATCTGCTTTTCTGGAAGAATGTGCGTTTTGTAAGAACGCACACTCAAAATAAAATGTTAAAGGTTTTAAAGCAATTGCCGGTTGTTGAATTTTTTGCATACTAATTTTTGAAAAACGGTATATATTTTTTTTTTTTTTCTTCTTTCTGAAACAGAGTTGAAATAGAGACAAATTTATTGCTCTTGCACAATAAATCTATCATATTTAAATTTAATTCAGTTAAAAAGAATATAGATGCATGTAGATGCAAATGTACTAGCATTTTTGTTCTACATGATACTCTTTGAAAATTGCCTATGATTTGATTTTGCTTGGTTTGCTTAAGTTTATTTATTGAGGTTGATTTATGACTTTGCTCACAAGAATTTGATTCCTAGGTTAATTTGTGTTATTTGAAAATAACAAGTGGAAATGAAAACTTTGTTTTTATCAATTTATTGTTTTTCAATTGGTAAACCTTTTTTTTTTTTATATTGGATATAAAATGTGATCGATCTGATAAAGCTGATCTGAAAAGGACACCCTATTTAGGCGATCTGCTTTCCTGCAAGAATGTACGTTTTGTAAGAACGTGCACTCAAAATGGAATTGAGAAAAGGACACCCTATGTAGGCGATCTGCTTTCCTGCAAGAATGTACGCTCGGATGAACTTTGTCTCATGAACAAATGATTCATCTTGCAAACGCACACTCAAAATGGATTTGAGAAAAGGACACCCTATGTAGGCGATCTGCTTTCCTGTAAGAATGTACGCTCGGATGAACTTTGTCTCATGAACAAATGATTCATCTTGCAAACGCACACTCAAAATGGATTTGAGAAAAGGACACCCTATGTAGGCGATCTGCTTTCCTGCAAGAATGCACGTTTTGTAAGAACGTGCATTCAAAATGGAATTGAGAAAAGGACACCCTATGTAGGCGATCTGCTTTCCTGCAAGAATGTGCGCTCGGATGAACTTTGTCTCATGAACAAATGATTCATCTTGCAAACGCACACTCAAAATGGATTTGAGAAAAGGACACCCTATGTAGGCGATCTGCTTTCCTGCAAGAATGTACGCTCGGATGAACTTTGTCTCATGAACAAATGATTCATCTTGCAAACGCACACTCAAAATGGATTTGAGAAAAGGACACCCTATGTAGGCGATCTGCTTTCCTGCAAGAATGTACGCTCGGATGAACTTTGTCTCATGAACAAATGATTCATCTTGCAAACGCACACTCAAAATGGATTTGAGAAAAGGACACCCTATGTAGACGATCTGCTTTCCTGCAAGAATGCACGTTTTGTAAGAACGTGCACTCAAAATGGATTTGAGAAAAGGACACCCTATGTAGGCGATCTGCTTTCCTGCAAGAATGTGCGCTCGGATGAACTTTGTCTCATGAACAAATGATTCATCTTGCAAACGCACACTCAAAATGGATTTGAGAAAAGGACACCCTATGTAGGCGATCTGCTTTCCTGCAAGAATGTACGCTCGGATGAACTTTGTCTCATGAACAAATGATTCATCTTGCAAACGCACACTCAAAATGGATTTGAGAAAAGGACACCCTATGTAGGCGATCTGCTTTCCTGCAAGAATTCACGTTTTGTAAGAACGTGCATTCAAAATGGAATTGAGAAAAGGACACCTTATGTAGGCGATCTGCTTTCCTGCAAGAATGTACGCTCGGATGAACTTTGTCTCATGAACAAATGATTCATCTTGCAAACGCACACTCAAAATGGATTTGAGAAAAGGACACCCTATGTAGGCGATCTGCTTTCCTGCAAGAATGTACGCTCGGATGAACTTTGTCTCATGAACAAATGATTCATCTTGCAAACGCACACTCAAAATGGATTTGAGAAAAGGACACCCTATGTAGGCGATCTGCTTTCCTGCAAGAATGCACGTTTTGTAAGAACGTGCATTCAAAATGGAATTGAGAAAAGGACACCCTATGTAGGCGATCTGCTTTCCTGCAAGAATGTGCGCTCGGATGAACTTTGTCTCATGAACAAATGATTCATCTTGCAAACGCACACTCAAAATGGATTTGAGAAAAGGACACCCTATGTAGGCGATCTGCTTTCCTGTAAGAATGTACGCTCGGATGAACTTTGTCTCATGAACAAATGATTCATCTTGCAAACGCACACTCAAAATGGATTTGAGAAAAGGACACCCTATGTAGGCGATCTGCTTTCCTGCAAGAATGTACGCTCGGATGAACTTTGTCTCATGAACAAATGATTCATCTTGCAAACGCACACTCAAAATGGATTTGAGAAAAGGACACCCTATGTAGACGATCTGCTTTCCTGCAAGAATGCACGTTTTGTAAGAACGTGCACTCAAAATGGAATTGAGAAAAGGACACCCTATGTAGGCGATCTGCTTTCCTGCAAGAATGTGCGCTCGGATGAACTTTGTCTCATGAACAAATGATTCATCTTGCAAACGCACACTCAAAATGGATTTGAGAAAAGGACACCCTATGTAGGCGATCTGCTTTCCTGTAAGAATGTACGCTCGGATGAACTTTGTCTCATGAACAAATGATTCATCTTGCAAACGCACACTCAAAATGGATTTGAGAAAAGGACACCCTATGTAGGCGATCTGCTTTCCTGCAAGAATGTGCGCTCGGATGAACTTTGTCTCATGAACAAATGATTCATCTTGCGAACGCACACTCAAAATTAAATTGTGAAAAGGACACCCTATGTAGGTGATCTGCTTTTCTGCAAGAATGTACGCTCGGATGAATTTTGTCTCATGAACAAATGATTCATCTTGCGAACGCACACTCAAAATTGAATTGTGAAAAGGACAAAAGTGTTAAAGTCAAATTAAATCCCTGGTAGTCAAATTAACGCATGTAATTTATCCTAAAAGATAACAAATGAAACAAACAAGTGAAATTTGAGTTTGGGTGGGAGTGAAACTTATATGCGTCTTGTGTACCTATTGGTTTTGTTTTTTTTTTTTTTTTGGTTTAAAATATTTTTTTGTTTTTTTATCTCAATATAACCTGGTATAGGTATATTATTTTGCATTGTTTTATTGTTTATTGTGTCTCTCATTATGAACTAAAATGTGCATTAAAATTTGATTGGTTTGGCCCCTTTTCCGTTTTGCATTTGTTTTGTTTTGCTCTTTTATATAATTTAGCTTGCTTTAATTCTTTTTTGTAATTTGATAAATAGTAGTTATATAAACGCTTACGTTGTGTATTTATTGCTACAAAAGAACGAAATGAAATTGTATATCATGCATAAAAGTTCCGATCTTAAATGAAAAACATTAAAAGTTTTTCTTATAAATGAAAAGCGCTATTTTTGTTTGTTTGTAAATACTTTCAATGACTCTCATGAAAATTTTAAAGAAAAACTACTTAAATTAAGTTGTGACATGAGTAATTGCATAACAACAATCCAAAGGTCTCACTCCAACCCAAACAAGTAGGTAGATAATTATCCTACCAACCACCTCGAGTAAACAAAACAATTCAATTCAACCCTGGCAGATCTAAACCCCAGACTCACCGCGCAAAAGGACAACATTTTTCGAGACAAAGCAACGCGAAAAATAAAACTCAAAGATCCTAATTGTCTCAGCGATCTACGATTATGATTCCCTCATAAAAGAATTTTGCACAAGAATATCTACCGACCTGCCCTGCAAAACACAAATTCCCAATCTCAAACAACAAATAAAAAGGGTTATGAACTAACCGTATACCTACGTGACCAAAAATGTAGGTAGGTATACTTTCTTGATCATGAACAGCGAAGTTCTTTACTACACATAAAAGGACTATGAACATGAAGAGGACCTAACGGGGTTTTCTTTCTTAACAGCTGCACCCTGCATGACATATATTCCGCAACAACAAATCGATGCAAATAGATTTTGATATTTTCGAAAACTAAAAGTGTACATACCTATCACCCATGTAGGTCTAGGTACCTGCATACAAAAAGTTTGGTGGTTGATATATCTAGAAATTGTTTGATTTCTAACGAGCAATATAAATTTTCATTTCGAGTTAGATAGGTATTTTTGTTTTTTGTTTTATGTTTTTTTTATGAAGATATTTTTTTTTTTTTTTTTGAGTGCACAAGCCTGCACCAAAAAGAAATTCAACTTGATGAAATTTGGCTTCTCGTCTTTTTATTTCAATTTCATCCTTTACAGGTACCTATGTATATTACATACACTATATGTGTATGTATGTGCATTTGCAAAGTAATTTGTGTATGTACAAATGTAGGTACACGAATCTTAATACATATTTTCGTTATCATGTTATTTTTTTATAAGATCGGTAGGTAGGTATATAGGTTATTTAGGTCTGTAACGTACCGACTGTCTCCTTTTAAAAGACAGTACCTGGGTGACCGAGCTTTGCTCGGTATCTTTAAATGTCATAACTTTCAGTGAAAAAAGTCAAATGTAAACAGCAATTTTTTGGAGTGGGTTTGAGTTTGCAATGACCAGTTTTTTCGAGGGTTACAAAACACCACATTCCCACTTTATAATCCAGTTTATTTACGTTTGAATACACATACGACGATCAGCAATGGATAGAAGGGTTACAAGAATCTGCATTATCGAAAATACCTACAGCAATGAGATCCCTTTTTGTTCAAATTTTAATTTACGGGTCAGAAAGTTTTGGATGGTGTACATAAAATTAATCTTTTTTTCAAGTTTAGCCTTGTCGGCTTGTTATTTTATTTTTATACGTTAACAATAGTTGCATTTAAACAAAAGAAAAACGTAAGACGAAGGTAATGTGTGATACCTAATTAACAAATTACTTAAAAGTTTCAATACATGATCAAAAAAGTCATGATCTAAACATTTTTGTTTAGTTATTGTAACAAAAAGAAAAAGAACAATGCGTAAAAAATGGAACCATCTTTCAAAATTTTATTGAAATCGTTTAATCTGTCTCCGCGAAAAAAAAAACTAATGTAAGAGAAAATACTTCCAAAATGTTGTATTTGCCTAGAGGAAAAAACCCTCAAAATTTCATCGAAATCTTTAAAGCAATTACCAAAAAACTAATATGTGAGAAAAATAAGCGTAGCTGTGGGCGGATATTTCTAAAAGTACTTCCAAAACATTTTATTCGGCTAGGGGACCAAATCCTTAAAATTTCATCGAAATCCTTAAAGTTGTTACCAAAAAAAAATTCCATGTTAAAAAAGTGGGCGTGGAAGTGGGCGGATTTTTCCAAAAATACTTCCAAACTTTTTACTCACTTAGATAAACAAACCCTGAAAATTTCATCGAAATCCTTAAAGTGGTTACCAAAAAAATTCCATGTTAAAAAAGTGGGCGTGGCAGTGGGCGGATTTTTTCAAAAAAAAATTCCAAAACTTTTGACTCGCTAAGATAAACAAACCCTGAAAATTTCATCGAAATCGTTAGAGCCGTTCCCGAAAGAGCTTATATGTTAAAAAAGTGGGCGTGGCAGTGGGCGGATTTTTCCAAAAATACTTCCAAAATTTTTGACTCGCTAAGATAAACAAACCCTGAAAATTTCATCGAAATCGTTAGAGCCGTTCCCGAAAAAACTTATATGTTAAAAAAGTGGGCGTGGCAGTGGGCGGATTTTTCCAAAAATACTTCCAAAATTTTTTACTCGCTTAGATGAACAAACCCTAAAAATTTCATCGAAATCGTTAGAGCCGTTTCCGAGATCCCAATTTTATATATATTTATTTATATATATATATATATATAAACAATTTTAGCTCGTTTAAAGTTATAAGATAAATGCCAAATCACAATCATGCGTCCGCTCAATCAAAATTAAATTAAGCATTGCTTTATAGGCATAGGCACCCAGAATCAGAGATACCCATCAGTCATCACAGATAAAAACTTGGAAGTATAACCACCCAAAAGAAAAAAAAAAAAAAAAAAAAAAAGCAATACCTACAAAAATATCCGACACTTAAAACGGCGCGAGATTATAGGTACCTATTAGAAAACAACATTATCTAGACTTCAAAAAAGAAATCCTAACAATCCTGTGCGCCTCGCCTGTGCTGGATGGGTGGATCACAAAGCTACCTGCGGCATAAAAACAATTCTTCATCTGAACGAACAACAACAAAAAGGGTGATGTGTAGTGACACGCGACACAAATAATGTATCTCTAAATGACACAGGAAAATAAAATTCTTGCTACACACATAAAAAAGGGCTATGAAGATGACCTAACGGGGTTTTCTTTTCCAACAGTTGCACAACCAAGCATACAAAATAAATAGAAAAAGAATTGGATAATGTTCGAGCAAATAGATCGTTTGCGTACCTACATAGTGCAATATGCAATAACAGCATCTACCTATGTATAATTGTATATACCTACATGGAAATATATAAATTTCGGTGGTTGATGTATGTGTGCGCGACCGCAACACCATGTATCTTGTTTTGCAATTCTTGAGGTTTAATTGTATTTTGTATGTAGCTATGTATGTAGATTGGATATTGTAAATCTATTTTGTACTGATCTTTTGTTTTTGCTTTTGTTTTGTAATTGAATTGAGTATTAGAAAAGAGACAATTTGGAGTACCTACATACCTACAGATTTGGTGATGTTGCACTGTGGTGGTTGTTTTGTTTTTGTTTTAATTGTTTTTTTTTTTTTTTACCATCCTTTATGGGCGTATTGAATTCGAGATCAATTCATTACAATATAGGTGTCTATCATAATTATGCAGATGAATGTATGTACAAATGAAGGCAGGTAGGTATGTAGTATGTAGGTACATAATTATGTAGTATGTATGATATACATACATAAAGTGTTGAGTATAGGTTTTGTTATTTTAAAATGTTTGTTTGATTTATAAAATCACGATAGATATTACCTACTTACGTTTGTTTTTCACATAGGAATGTACATATGTACATTTAATGCCTTCAAAGAAAATGCCACAGCATAATTTTCTTGTTGACACATGCGCTACAGCTAGATCAGGTTGCTGATTTTCATCTTTCTTTCGCTTGTTTCAACTTCATGGACTCCATTGCAAGCAATAGTCGGCTGTAAATTCGTATTGCAGTTCAATATTTGCATCTCCATCTACAATTCGTATTGTGTCCAGCTGATTTGTCACCAAAATAATGTCAGGCACAACGTGAACTGATATTTGTGTTTTTTTTTTTTTTTTTTTGTGTTTCTATTTGTATTTGAATTTGTATTTTTTTTTTTTTTTCACACGCGAGGAGTCTGAATGTGTTTTGTTTTCTATTAATTTTCGCACTCTCACTTGAACAAAAACATAACTACCAATGGTGGTTGGTTTGTTTATTTTGTATTTCGTAATATATTTTTTTTTTTAACGGCACTGCATTACAGGTACTAAAATGTACTTTTAAGAGGTACATAGCTCAATATTAGGCTACGAAGGACCGTGTACAATAATGTATTCATAACTTTATAGTGGACTGTATAATTTATGATTAATAAATAATATAAATAAAACACAACACATTGTATTTGTTCTAATTGGACTGCGTGTCCTCTTTATTGAAAGATCTTATTACGACTGAAAGTTTTGGTTGAGGAAGAAGGAAGGAATGAAAAGGAGATACACACACACAATTGTTCGCTGATCGCCTGTTAGATGTTGTGTGTGTTGAGAGGCTTCTCTTGGGAGTAGGCAGGTAGGCACGGATTATTTAACACAATACAAAATTTCATGTATACAAATAAAAAAATTCCGTCTATAGTGGATCTCTGTATACGTGCCTTGTAAAAATCGGCACACAACACAACTCAAGCAGTTATGAATATATTCACTATTATTCCACCTCAGGGGTGGAATCGGCTATTGTGATTTGTGATCGGTGATAATCACAAAAGACCAATTTGCTCTGAGAAATATGATTTTCGCAGTACAAATTTGGTTCTTGTGACTATCACCGATCACAAATCACAATAGCCGATTCCACCCCTGATACAAACTTTTAAAACATTACTACACACCGAAACACATTTGATTTTTTATATGCAAGGGTGGGTCAAAAATTTCGCGATAAAAAGGAGATTTTTTTTGCCTCATATTGTTTGGACCTCCATTAGAGAAAAATATTCAAATTTGGTTGAATATGGGTCATTAGTTATTGAGGTTTCGCTGAGTTGAGAAATAAAATTAATGAATTCGAGAAATAAAATTAATTTTCTAACTGTGATTAAGGCCTTGGCTAGACAAGGACAAAACCTCGCATATTAATTTTGAAGGTATGACAAACAATTGCTAACGGGTACTCTTGCCTGTGAAAAACAATGGTGTATAAGAGGCATTGTCGGTTTAAATATGCTATTATAAAGAATGGGGCGTCAAGTTAATACTACACGTTTATTGCTGCATAGTGGACAAATGGGGATCTAGTTTTTCAAGACAATTCTCAAGAGCGAAGAGCATTTTTGTGACGACTGGCTAACAGGCATGTGGGTTCGGTATTGAATCACCCGCCTTAAAACTCATTTCTTTTATTCCCAAAACTGAAAAAAATGTTTGCCTGTTTTGAAGAGCTTTAGAACAAAACTTTGTGAATTGTATTTTAAAACTTTTCTGCTAAGCTAATATTAAAAATGCATAAGGTTTAAAAAAGTGTATCGCCTACTATGACTTGCGAATCGCTAGAAAAAGTTTGGCGAATCAAAGTTATTTGGTCTATAATAAGGAGGTTTAAAAATAGTATTGACACATTGTTTTCTTTATTTAAGCTGCATTACGAGGCAAAAATCGTTATTTCAAATCGTAATGCCATGGCATGAGTACCTATTTGCAAAATCGTTCGACTTGAGTTAAATGTTTGACTCGCAAGTCATAATAGGGCTCTAAATTCTTAATATAAGGGAAAATAAAAACATGATACATTTCCTCCACCATTCAGTGAACTTTTTGACCCACCTTCGTACCTAACCATTTTTTTGCTAACACCTTTTTTCAATTTAGTAACAGGTAAAAAAATGAACCGTTTTTTTTTAAGTGGTATAAGTCCACTTTTGGAAATAAATATCAATATTTTTACTAACTCTCATCAGCATTATTATGTTATTTTTTTAACCAAGTCTAATTTTAATTCTATTGTATTAACTAAAAAGATTCCTTATAAACTTTATTAAATGATTATACTTAAAAATAAGTTGGTTTTAATTTAATTTAAAATCCAATTATAGTAAAACAATTTCTTTAAAAATATGGACGTATATCTAAGTTTTGTTTTAATTTTTATTTTTTATAATTTTATTATTAATATAAGTGGGATAAGTAACTTTCCTTCAGAATTTTGATAAATTTAATTGCATTTAAAAATTTGACATTTAAATAATCTAACATGTATCACCTGAATTTCTCTAACATTTAGCTATATTTTTAAAAACTTGAAAATTCAAACCCTTAAATACCTCGAAACATGAAAAAATGGACTTAAACAACTTTCGAATAGATTTTTACTTGCGATATATGTAGGTACTATAGGGCAAGTTTAGGATTCGTAAAAAAAATCGAACTCGAGATAACAATTTTACATGACATTACGATGGAGAATGCCAAAAAAGTGGGTCCGGCAATTCTGTCTGTCTGTGTGTCTGTCTCTATCTGGAGCTGCAGCCTAAACGAGTGAAAAGTGATTTTCTTCAAACTTGGTAGTTAGCAGTTTTTGGTGATTCCCTAGAGGGTAAATTGAAATTTTTTTTTTATGACCAAAACTAACGGTACCTGCCATATAACGGAAATAGAAAAGTTAATTTTTTTCAAAAACGGCTCTAACGATTTTGATTAAAATTTTTGTGTGTAGTACTACACATAAGAGCCAACTTTTTAAATAAAAAAAATATTTTTTGTACCGTTATTAACGGTACCTGTCATAGAACGGGTTTTTTCATTTCTGAATTTCTCGTACAACATTAACCCCATTTAAATGAAAATTTTTATACAAACGTGTGTAAGTAAAGATAATATTAAAAATTTAGAAAATTTTCAAAAAACGCATTTTTGGATTTTTAAAAAATATTTAAAAATTTTTTTTTGAAAAATCAATTTTTTGAAAACGGATCAATGAAAAATTTTGAAATTTAGTTTTTATGTGTAAATTAATTATTTCTTCAAAATGGAATACCAACTTTTTTTTTGACAAATGTTAAAAAATTTTTATACATACAAAATTATTTTTTTAAAAAACGGCTCCTACAATTTTCGAAATTTTTTTCTAAAAATACCTTTTTATACAAGAAATAAAATGGCATATTTGTTTTTTGTTTTAAGATAATTTAAAACGGAGTTTAATTAATTATAAAAACAGATTTAATTTTTTTATACTACTTATAAAATTTCTTCAAAATATCAAATTTTAAATTTCTTGAATAAAAAGCTTTAACATTATAGTTACTTTAAGCATAAGAGCAAGTACGTGCGACCCCAGTCGTGCAATTTATTTTTTTTATATTAGGTGAGATTTTATTAAATTTCAAAATTGAGTGTTACATATTTCAGTTTTACAAATCTTAAATGACATGGCATAAGCCGTCTGCCAGATTGACAAATTTAGAGAATATCATAAATAACTATTTATAGGTGCATATAAAGTTAATAAGTTTTAAGTTACAAATTTATTTATTTATTTTTTTTTTTAATATTAAAATTCTTCTCTTAAAATTTGGGTTCTATAGCGGAGTGCCGATTTGACGTATTTAAAGAGAGTATCCCAGTCGCTTCCATTTAAAATAACCAGAACTTCTTCGACGGTATATATAGCTTTACCAAGGTATAGTTTTCTTATTTCTATAACTTTCGAATACAACGGCTCAAATGCACTATTTTACAGCACCTATAGAGTGGGCTTAGAGAAAAGTGAAATGACATTGCATCAAAAACGATAAAAAAGCATTCAATGTACTTTTTTTTTTTAAATGCTCGCAATAGTTTAACATAATTCATTAATTTTTTTTCAAAAGTCTCTAAAAAAAATTTTTGTACTTATAGTAAAAACATATGAAATGTACTTGGTCTTTTATTATTCCGAATAGGTCCTAGATGTTAACTATTTTAGTACTGAAATTAAGAACTTGAAATGTGTTTCTACCTGAAATATTTAACTAACCTATAGAAGCTATCTGACACTAAGAAATTTTTAAATATCTTCGTAAGATCCTTTGTTTATGACAACAATCCTCAATAAAACCATTGTATTTCTTGTTCAATATTCAATTTTATTTTGTTAACCCTTTTGCTTTTATTGCTAACATGTCGTTGTCGGTAGATTTGTTTTAAATATTTCCTTCTGTTCATTCCATAAAGTTTTGGTTGCATTCACAAAACATTCAAACATTTTCAACTAATCCCAACATAAAATAATAAAAATTAAATGCACACGTGTTATTAGATTTTTCTGATTTAAATTTTGTACCAAAATAATGGAAAAACCCGGCGCCATTTGTGTGTTTTGCATTTAAGAATGAAAATATCAATTTATTTTGCGCTGAGACACAAAGGTAGAATAACGAGTTAAATGATTTGAATTTTGTTTTTCCTTAATTAGCTAAACAGGTAAAAATTCACTGCTTTCAGTAGTTCACGGGAAATGGTTACAAGAAATGAATAGATCGAGATTCCCCGGTCTTTTTGATGCTAGTTTCATTGAGATTCTTGAATGTGGTCTTGTACCTTTGATCGTGGTACTGTCTTTGGATCGCGTCAGCACGAAAACAAGAAAATGTGTGGTGTGCTGCGTATGCGTATAATGTATGCAAAGAGAAGGTAAACAATACTCACATTTAAGGCAGCCATATTGTTAGTTAAACAAACGATGCATTAGTTATGGTGGTAGGTTAGGTATGTACCTACAATACTTCAAGGCGGACTTTAAAAAGACGACTCGACTGGAGTCATAAAAAGAGACCGAATGGTTTTAACTCTTTCAGCATTTTGTTTTATAGAAATCGTTTATTAAAAAATTGATCTCAATAAAGTTAGATTTTTTGCTAACGAGTTGATAATGCAAAGGTATACCTATTTATATTCAGGTAGGTACAATGGTATTAAGTTTGTACAAAGGTTTACAAAGGTTTATTTTAGACCATAAAATACTTTCTATTCAGATGCTACTGTTTGAATCCTGACAAAAAAGGTCTGCCTTGCGTCGTTCTATATAAACCTAACGGGCTTCCGAAGGTTCGAATGTTTTGGAACAGCCCCAACTTATTATTTCACAAAGTAAATGCATGCTATTAACCTTTGCGTAAGTGCATTAAGCAATAAGTTGACAAGGTATTTTAGCAATCAGGTGAACTGTATGGCCACTGTGAAATGTAAAATGTGCTATTATTTGTTTTTAACCGATCTTTTACATTAATATCTATGAACATGAAGTCACTCCTCCACTTGTTTTTGCTTAAACGAAAGAGCTGAGCAGCAAACTTTTTTTTTTAATTTGCTCCTAAAACAAGGTTTTATTACATTAGTTTTCCAAAAAGCCACTGCGCTGATTTCAAAATCACGTCAAAACATTTGTTTCTGATTCAAACAAATAAAATAAAAATGTATTTTCTTATTGAATTTGTGTTTAAAACGGGCACATCTTTAGAACATAATTTCAAAAAATACTATTTGGAAAATATCTTCATTAAAATTATCCTTTTGCTTATTTTTAAGTTAAACAAGTGATTTTAAGCTAATGTTATCATTTATCAGTTGGTATTGCCATGTTCAAAGGAGAGATCCTGAGAACCCCGTCAAAAAAGCAATATCATACAACGTTCCAACACGAAATAGAAAGAAAGGTAGGCCTAAAAACTCCTGGTACAAGCAAATGCAAAACCACCAGCATTCAGTTGGCCTTAGAAATGGAACAATACAAAACCGGGAGGCTTGCCGCCGATTTCTGAGGTCAACCCGGCGAACCCCACAGGCGGATCACTAGTGTGAAGCAGTTACGTGGGATAGTTATGATCCCCTCGACATCGAGATCATAACAGCGCCGAGAAAAAGGAAGAAGAAGAAGTTATCATTTATAGGATCAAGCATAATTTTTCGTTAAGGGCTCTGTTATAGCTATCAGTAAAATCCATCAGTAAAAATTTTGTTTAGCTATTTTGAATACTTTAAACTTTTATTTTGAGCAAAATATTGATGAAATAAGTTGAAAGCTTATTTTAAATAATTTTTTTTTTCAAAAAGAAGCAATGCATATGGTGTTAAATTTTATTCACAAATCCATTTTATAAATTTTACTGTTCAGTAAAATTTATAAAGTGAATTTGTGACTAAAACATAATTTTAATAAGTTTTAAATTTATTTCATCAATATTTTGCATAAATTAGAAATAGCAAAACAGAATTTTTACTGATGGATTTTACTGATAGCTATAACTGAGCAATAAATTAGGTACGCCACGCAGTTTTCATTGGAACTGCCCCTATTTCTTAACAAAACAATCTATACAGTTCTTGAATCTTAAGAAGTTGATCTTAAAGTTAAGGATTATAAATAGCCCAGGGAAATTAGTAATTTAAATCGCATTTTTCGCGGGACAAAATTTTTTTCATGGAATGTGTTCGGGTGGTTGTCCTTATCATAAAAGTCAATTTGTTGGGATAATTGGAGGTTGGGAACAGCCGCCATCTTGGAAAAGAGATTGGTATCGTTTTTATTGAATAGATCCATTGTTATTCATTTTAACAAAAAATGACAAAGGTAAGACTTATTAACAATAAAATTATCTAAGAAATGATATACAAAACAATTCCGTGAGTTGATTAAATAAAATTTTATAGTTGGTCAAAGTGCGGGTTTGTATCGCAATGTTGGGACAAAATGACATTTTTTCATATATCTGACGAACTTTTGATTTGTTTGGATAATTCTTCAAGAATGAATTGTAGTACTTATAATTACCTACAAAATGAGCCCACAATCGTTATTGTCACCATCGTATTGTAGAAGTAATCTAACTCCGAAACTCTCCATGTACTAGTCAAATGTAAGAAAAAAGCTGTTTTTTTGCTAGTAGGCCGAGAAAATTTTGGGAGAAGAGGTATAACCAAAATATAAGTACGCAGTTTTGCAGCCATACGCGTGTTAATGTCGATTTCAAAGATCTGACAACTCTAATTTTGTGCTTTATACGGTTTTTGGGGGGTTAAATAACGTAGGTTTTCCAGTTAATGTGAATGGGCTAAATTTATACTATTTGAAATTATAAATATACAAGCTGATGCTATATTATTTTTCCTAAATCTGAACACCTCAATCTCGGCTATGGGGTTAATAGAACTCACGATATAAGCTTTTTTAACTAACCATATCAGGCTTTTCAATTCAAATAAACAAACAAAAATCTAAACAAAAAAAGCTTCTAAAATATAATCGTATAAACGGCTTATATATAGTTCTATTGGTCACATCCTCAAGATTGGGGTGTTCAGATTTAGGAAAAATAATAGAGCATCAGCTTATATATTTCTAATTTCAAATAGTATAAATTTAGCCCATTCACATTAACTGGAAAACCTACGTTATTTAACCCCCCAAAAACCGTATAAAGCACAAAATTAGAGTTGTCAGATCTTTGAAATCGACATTAACACGCGTATGGCTGCAAAACTGCGTACATATATTTTGGTTGTACCTCTACTCCCAAAATTTTCTCGGCCTACTAGCAAAAAATCAGCTTTTTTCTTACTTTTGACTAGTACATGGAGAGTTTCGGAGTTAGATTACTTCTACAATACGATGGTGACAATAACGATTGTGGGCTCATTTTATAGGTAATTATAAGTACTACAATTCATTCTTGAAGAATTATCCAAACAAATCAAAAGTTCGTCAGATATATGAAAAAATGTCATTTTGTCCCAACATTGCGATACAAACCCGCACTTTGACCAACTATAAAATTTTATTTAATCAACTCACGGAATTGTTTTGTATATCATTTCTTAGATAATTTTATTGTTAATAAGTCTTACCTTTGTCATTTTTTGATAAAATGAATAACAATGGAGCTATTCAATAAAAACGATACCAATCTCTTTTCCAAGATGGCGGCTGTTCCCAACCTCCAATTATCCCAACAAATTGACTTTTATGATAAGGACAACCACCCAAACACATTTCATGAAAAAAATTTTGTCCCGCGAAAAATGCGATTTCATGCCCATATTTTGACTAATTTTCCTGAGCTAAAATATTATTTGAAAAACAAATTTCTGAAATTAAATTGAATTTTCGGAAAAAAAAATTTCAAATTTTTTAAGCAAATTTTTTTGAAAAAGATTTTAAGGAACGTTGCTAAAATTTATATTTACATAGATGATTAACTAAACAAAAATAGAATGGACATAAATCATGAAGATTTGATATTGGATTTCAATCTGAGGAAAGCACGGGCTCTATAAGTCTTATATTTATGGACTTGAAACAATTCCAAACACTGGTAACTGATTTGAACTTTCCTGCCAAAAGTCATGATAAAATTGTAAATTTTGTCTTTAACTTTGCAAATTCTGTTGCACCAAACTCCAATTTGCAAAGAGGAAATTATTTTTTTGAAAAGTAAAAATTCCTTCTTTGCAAAATTTTGCTGCACCAACCACAAATTTGCAAAGCACAAAGTACTTTTCTGAAAAGTGCAAAGTTTTGCGAATTTGCAGAGAATTCTTCGATTTCGTTGCACCAACCAAAAAAACTTTGCACTTTCCGTATCAAATTCTGCAAAGTTTTGCAATAATATGCAAAGACAAAATTTCATTTGCGGATGGCCATTTCTCGTGTAAATTTCGGGTATATTAAATGATAATTTAAAATGAATCGCTTTGAATGACTTTTTGAAGATAAAGAGTATAGTGATAGGTACGTGAGTGATGTAAAATTAAGAATGAATTTTGAAATTAGGAATAATTAACTATTGGGATTATTTAACTATGGTTACTATGTGAAAAGAAGTTGAAGTGGCATTATTAAAATTTGTTGTGTTCTTTTTACAAATCATTTAGGAACGATTTGTTGTTAGATAATAATAAACTGTCAAACGAATTTTTTTTTTAGATTAATTCCAATTCCTTTATTATAACCGAAAATCATGTTTTTATTCAAAATAAATTTTTCGCCCATCATTTCCAAAATTCCATTTTAACTTAATTTTTCCGCTGATTAATAAAAGTAACACAAATGTTTGAATTGTCTTGAAAACCAAACATCTTATTTCTTAGATCAACAACTCACTAAACTCGTATCATGGAAGTGAATTGGAAAAAGTTACGAATCGTGAGTATTTGACACTTCAAAAGAAGTTTAGGAACCATTTCAAATAGTTAGAAATTGCAACTAAACAATAGACCATTTAGTTCGATAATATAAACATAAGTAAACTATGGTACAATAAAAAACGCACTTCTGCCCTTGCTTCATGGCCACATAGCCTCCTCTAGAATTGCCAACCACCTTATTTAAAATTATCCGTCATTCAAAGAATGATTGCAATTTATAGTTAAAATAATGAAATTATATTATGATATTCAAAATTCTATTATTTTCTTCTCTAAACAAATTACAGCAAAGCAACAGTCTAAGTAACTATGACCAACAAAATAACAAATGATAGAGTAAAGTACAACAAAATTTCAAAAGATATCGTTGTTTAACCTTCCGATGACAACATGCACAGGGGTGCTATAACACCCAAGACTTGATTTTTCTTTCTTTGATTTTTTTTAGATACAATTATTGTTTTTTTGTGAATTATCTATTTTCTGATTCTGTTGAACCCTATGAAGTGTTATGATTAAATAATATATAATTTCTATCATACCTAAAAGAATTTTTTTTAAATTTAATTTTAGGACAACCAAAAAGTGTGTTGTTATCGGAAGGTTAAGTAAAAAAAGAAGATTTCAACCTTTCAACAACGAAAAAAAGTTGAAACTATTTATTGCTTTACTTTGCAAATTTTCAAATTACGCAAAATTCCATTTTTAGTTGGTGCAACGCCCGCACTTTTTGCTTTGCAAAAAAAAACAAAAATTGCAAAGTGCAAAGTGGTGCAACACTTTGCACTTTTACTTTGCAGAAAAGTATTGATTTGCAAAGTTGCAAAATGCAAAGTGCAAAGTGGTTGGTGCAATAGGGCCCAGGAATTACGAAGGCAGCCAAAGACCTCATTTGCCTGCTTCTCAAAAAAAAAAAAAAAATGAGTAAATCACATGTAACTCTTGGAGGTTTTTATTTTACTGAAGAAGTGGAAAAATATCAGCGAAACAAAGGGTGAAAATATTCCAGAAATAATTATATACTAGGGAGGTTATTGTGTTTTGAAAATTGGAATATACTCCCAGAGGCTCATACGAGTATGGTTGAAAAAAAAATATTCACCAAGTCTATTTCTAAGTAAATTCTTACTAATATGGGGTTTTGTTATTTGAAAAATAAATTTTAAAATCCAGCCAAACAATTTGTTCCCGAACAAATCAGACTACGTCAAACATCAAAATAAATGTTTTGTTATTCTGCTACGACCTCATTGAAGGCAGAAAAACACCTGAGGCAAGACCAAAACTTAAAGGATCTTGAAAACGTATTGATTTCTTGAATTCAAAATTGGCTTTTGAGGGTAGAACGTAGAAGCATCCATATTTTCACGTCATCCTTTAAGAAAAATTAAAGAACAAACAGGCCTGTTAATTCTCCGTTGATGAATTTCATCCATGACGCCCTTGGGAGACCCTAAAGCGAAAAGCTGCAGAAACCTTTATACATACTAACCGGTGGAAGAGCTTAGTGCTGAGTGGCTGAATCATTACACAAGCTCGGAATAACAATTCATTCATGTATTAAAAGAATTCCCGATGACTGAATGCATTTTTGGAGCAAAAGTAAAACGCACGAAATATTTCCTAATTTTTCAACAATTTTTTTGACTTTGTCCTTTTAAAGAAAAAAAAAAAAAAAACAAAGTACCATAATGTTATACAAAACAGCAATAATAATTTCTGTAAAAAAAAAATAAAAAATTTTCAAGAATAAGTGACAAATTATTGATCGGTCATAATCATGTGGATACCTACTGTATACATGGAAGAGTTATGAAGCGCTCGAAACATCGAGATCATAACAGCGCCGAATAAAAAATGAAGAAGAAGAATCACTTATCGTAAATCAGATCACTCTCTTTGTCAAACCTCCTTAGAAAACATCAATAACATATGTACATATATTATATTTGTGTCTACAGTTTAAGCAGTTTAAGTTTGCAATTGTTGTAGTTAAAAAGTCAGTAAAGTCTTGTAAAGTGTTTTTAAATATTATTTTTATTTGACATCGTGTCTCTCAAGATTTGTTACCATTCGTAGTTATTTTATTTAAGAAACCTTGGAATTGAATTTTCATCTTCTAACTTGGAATCTTAAATTTCCAATTGGAAACAACTAGGTACTTTATTTGTTGTGTAAATAATGTAAATTTGTGTGTCTAGTGTCTGTATTCCTTTATTTTTGATCACGATTTCCATGTAATTTTCAAAGACACCAAGAAAAGAGTAGAACACAGAATTACTAGAAAGAGTTTGATTTTGTTGACTTTTCAAACGAACATCATGTTTTCTTTATGAGCAAATATACATGAAGTTATCTTAATTTTGATTCGTGCTACCATGGTGGCCAGTACAGGTCAAAGTACTACATATACCGCTTTGTTTTGAAGTCTAAAAAAATGTAATTGAAATGATATCCGAACTTAGTTCATTAAAAAATATTTTTATGGTGCTTGGAGTTTTGAGCAGATTATTCAGACAGTTAATATAAAGATTAAATTATTGTGATGATCAAAGCAAACAATTTTTTATGGATATCATCAAACTGTTAACTAAATCTTCGCTTGATATAGAAACACTTTTTTTTATAGCAGTAAAAGTCTGACTACTTTTCATTTTAATTATAAGACAGAAAATCGTATACTTTAATGTTTAATTTTAGATACATCTAACCCAATATTTACCAGTTAAATCTGAGTCAAACAGCTCTGACAACTATAAATTCAACAAATACAACATCATATAGCCTTAGAATATACATATTTACATATATCTATCTAAACATACGTAGTATTGACTTTTTTTTTGTAAACATACTCAACATTCGTCATGAAACACTCTCAGATCAAATCGGCACATTTACCTCAGTTCACCTACGAAAGATGCCCAAGCCGGTGAGAAAAGAGTATACCTATCTTCTCATCGTCATCTCAGAACTACCTGTTCGCTAAAAGAGGAGGGTTTTGTTTGTATTCAAAAAACGTGAACCAAGTCCAAAGAAAATACAAAACGATTTATTGATTGGTTGAAACCGAACCTAAGTCGGAGGTGGGGTTAAGTCAAAGAAGAAAGAAAGATGATTTCTCGAGTGAAAAAAATAAACGATCACTTTTTTAAACACTGAACAATGTGATGATTCCATAACAAGATCTGCAAAGTTGACAGCCGGATGTGCACCATTTCTTCCGCCGACTGAAGACGAAAACGGTTACTTTTTTTTTTCTCGAATATATAAATTTAATTTTGTTTTACGTTTAATTGTTATATTTATTAATACAACAAAAAAAAAAATCCCTACCTGTAAAAAGTATTGTCATTTGGTGTCATTTTGGTACAAACGAGACGAAGAAAAATTGTGTGTACGTGTTAAAATTTACGCTGCCATCATAATAAAAGGATTAACAGCATGTTAATATAAAAAGTGCGTTCCCTATATCAATTTTAAAATTTGCGCTATTTATATGCATTGTTCGACGACTACCGAAACAACTTTAACTTCAATAATAAAAAAAAATCACCACTTTTTGTTAATTGGATATAGCACCATATAAGGCTCTCTTCTGATGGTTCAATATAGTGATAACGGCCTGTGTCTATAAATCATTTTACAGAAATATACTAATTAATTACGGTTTGTTTAAAGAATTTATACTGCTTATCGCGTTCGTACACTCTATGCAATTGCAATTGGACGTATTAATCACATATTTATGCAACAATTTGGATTAATTAATGAATTAGCTTCAATGATTTATGATTTTTAATTTTATTTATTTGTAAATTAATGTGATTTTTTTATTTTGTTTATTTTTATTTATAAATAAAATGTGTTCGATCTAAAAGTATTTAAAATAATAAAATTAATTAAAAAAAAAAAAAACGATTTAACTCGAATAACTTAAATAAAATACACCAACCGTGATCCAGGATTACCCAATTTAATATGCGTAAGTAAATGTTCAAAATGAAAATGATCAGAAAAGCTTTTAAAATTTTGCACATTATTTTTCACTAGGGAAATGCCTAATACCTACATAAATCTAAGCGACAAATTTCAATTATCTCTGGAATTCATCTTAAATATTATTGTGTTGTCCGGCGGTATATCATATCCAAGAAAAATATAGAGCTTTAGTAAAAAATTTTGAATTTTCGGAATCGACGTCCACCATGTTAAGATTTGGGCAAATTATCAACCATATCAACTATAAATTCACCTCTTGATTTTTTTCGTTTTACAGAGTTTTGAAGTAGACTTATACCCTGATTCTGCCCCACAGTCACAACTTGTGAGAATAGTAAAAATCATTTTTTCTTTGTTGAGTTGTGACTGGTGGAGGAGAATCGGTATAATTATTCTTTATTGGTCTTCATTTCCGCACCAAATATTAGCTATTGTCATGTTTTGTTTCTTAATCCACTTATAAAATGTATTTTTTTTCATATGGGTATTATGTTTTGGTTGTTTTTTTTTTCCAAATGCATCACTTTGCTCTTTTTCTCAGAAATGAGTTTGGGTTTTAGAAACAAAAATGTATAAATATAGTTATTCATTCAATGATTAAACAAATTAATACAAATGAATTGAGAAAAATTTTGCAGTTTTGTATTCAAAATTATTGAAGTAGGTACAATAAATTTAAAGAAACTTGATCAAACTAAAATGAAAAACCATTTATTATTTGTATTTTGAAATACCTTTATTATCACTTACACCTTTGTATTTTGTTTAAATATTCACTACGGGGCCGGTTATAGCGATCCGGAAAACGTATAAGGAAAATTTTTAAATCGATAATTAACGGTACATTATCCGATACAAATGCCACACTTATCGATAGAATTTCTCTAAAACAATATATTTTGTTAGAAATATTTTCAATTGATGAATAATTCTTTGTTTAAAAAAGTATTTCCTTATTTTCCTGATCCAAAAACCATCAGGAAAACACAAATATTCATATTTAACAATAAACAATTGTTGAACTCAATTTTTTATTTGACAACTTTTCTTAAAAGATTTCTTACCTATTAGTGTGGGGTCTTTTCTTGAAATTGCACAAATTATGGTTTTAAAGTATTTTTTGATCCGTTTTCCTTATCGCTAAAACCGGCGGCGACTAAAGCGAGGAATAAAGAGATCATTAAACAAAGTTCGCTATTCAACTCTTTTGTTTACAATAATTTTTACAAAAAAACAAAACGACTTCTATGAATCAATACATATATAACGGTTTTCTAATGGTTCCATAGTCAGAACAGGACCAAATTTAAAATGGACCACACTGCAAGCACCACCTTTCAAATACAAAAAGTTCCAAATTAACAAATATTTAAAAAAAAAGTCCAATTGAAAACCTACTCCTTTTTGGAAGTTGGTTAAAAAGAAACTGGATTAATTTGCTAAAACGCAATGTGCCTATTTATCTGCTTTCAGGTTTAAATCATAGGTACAGAACAGATGTAAGAATAATGTTGCATTATCTTTTATATCACATTATCTCACTTTGCAATGCGCAATTTAAAAAAAAAGTGTAAGTTCAACCAAGTTTGATAGTTTTTTATGTTTTTGGAGGTGTGATATCTATCGTCCCGTTTCTGCTTGAACCTCGTAAGTACATCTTTCTAAAAGATTTAATTTTCTGTTAAACATTGCTCTAAAACTTACAGAAAGAATAAATACAAAGGTTTTAAGTGTAGAAACAACTCAATCAATATGTCATAAACATAACTTGATTTCTAGTTCAATTCATATTTTTAACTTTGAGAAAAATGTATATTTATTTTAAGAACTCAACAAAATTTGCTGTGTAGATACGTGGTTCAGGCAGAAACGGGACGCTATGTAACTGCGTTACTTAATAGTTTTTTGGGAATTTTTTCTAAATTAGTTTTTATAAAAAAAGCTCGCAAAAATGTCACAAAAGAAAACTTTTTCAGTATCAACAAAAAAACAATATGTATTTCACACACTTTTTGTATGATTTGTTATTATTTTGTGGGATTGATAAAATTGAAAAGCACTACCGACCGGTGATCAAAATTAGTATTAAATGTAGCTGGTGCACTGATAGGTCGAAGTCTGCCGCTATTTATCTCGGAAATCCATAATTTATCTTTGCTATCTGATCGTTGGAGATTCACATTCAACTGTAGATAACCTAACTTAGATAACCTTCTCTTATTTATTCGAAAAACGTTCTTTTCTTCAAATAAAATCCATTATGATTATAAAAAAAATTATTTTTGAAAGTTTAATAAATACATACTTTTTTTAAGCTTAGCTTTTACAAATTGCCATAAATAATTTCCGACGGCCCATTAGCTGCAAGTGCAAGTAGCTACTGGACGGACACTTAAGAATTTCGACATTTTCTTCACTCAAATTATTTTACTTACAGCAGTCAATAAAAAAAACTACAAAATGTTTGGCACTTCTTATTTTCATATAATGCTTCCGGAATTTTGTTTTTGTATGTTGTTCAAAGAGTATCTAAATCTCACAAAACAACAGGCAACATATTTGATAAAAAATCCGAATTCTCAAATTTATAGCAACAAAAATGGTTTCAGTTTGAATGGAATTTATTGGACCATAGGTCATAAAAACACTCATCCTCTCTGACCTTATGTGTATAGAAAACCAGCACAGAAACAAAAAAAAAATATCTATGCAGCATTACCATCTCGGTACGGATTTTACAATCTGCAATAAATCAATAAAATTATGATCACAACGCCCGCTTTTCGCGGTTCTCTTTGAAGTATCTACATTTATATACAATATAGTCGTATAGTAAAGCGCGATGATGGCTAAGATTTTGTTGAAAGGCTACTTACCCATGCACAAACGTCAAATAAATGCCGACATCTTATTTACTCTTAAAAAATCCTGAATTGATTTCCAGTGGAGTTAAATGCTGAGAATCTTAAAACTTATTGTTGTTATTTTGATTTTCATCAAAAACAAAAATGCGTAATATTGGATTAAATTATAGCACAGAGTTAAAATTCATTTTGAAAAAAAAAGGTAAAAACAAGTTTATTTTAAAGTTCGTGCATCAGCTTCTTTGTTTAATCAGAAGATTTTTTTCGAACAAAAAAACTGAATTGTTTCAATAAAACTTATCAACGTTTGACCTCCCAAAAATGCCCAAAGTTAATCAAATAACTCGAAATTAAATTTGATATAAATTCATATATTTTTTTAAACTAATACAAATTTAGTTGAAAATAAATTATTTATAAACACGAATTTGTAGTGTACAAGTTTGTACAAATGTTGGATAGTAAATATTTAAGTCACGAAGTGAATTCAAAATGGATGCTGGGGGCATCTGAGAGCACACATGGATATGAGCAAACATATTGGAAGTGGAATTCGATTAATCTTGTGGAAGATGTACAGTAAATAAATATATACGTAAAGGTATACTTATGTAGTCGCATCAATGTTTCTATCCAATATTTGAATTCGTGTGAAGCAACCTGTAATTTGTATTTGTTTAAGGAAAAAAAGCACACATTTAATCAAAAGAACACGAAGTTATAATATTTGTAAGGTTTTTTTTTCTACCTACAATTTGGTATAATATAAAAAAATAAATCACAAACGAAGTTGTTTGAGCGGTTTTTGTTAGTTGATGCAAATGATTTTCAAGAACGGGTATAGTTGTTTGTTAGACCCGACAGAACGATTAAATTAAAGAAACTGTTAAACTTTTTTTCTGTCTGGTGCAATGATAAAACAAGAAAGCCAAATTTTTTACTTAGACCAGTAACTAACATAAATGGTTTCCCTATTAATTTTTGCTTATTTACCCTATTTTTGAGGGCTACATTTTTGATAAATTTACCTCGCTACAATTGTTTTCAAAAAAGATCTTTGCTAATTACCAACATTAAATAATAAATACCCTAAAAGCATATGGCATAAGCTTAATTTGAACCAGACACGGTTTTTGTTCTATAAAAATTCACCTCCACCAACTCCCTTTTTAATTTTTGAACTCTTCCATTATTTGTAAAATATACCTAAAACGTAAACACAATATTTCACGAAGATAATAATTTGAGTTAAAGTTTTTCTTATATAAAACAACATGCAAACAACGAACGCAAAATCATCATCAACAGTAGCCTGACGTGAGGAGGTCAAATTTTTGTTGATGTACTCGGCATAATTCACTCGCTTGCTACTAAGGTAAAAGGAAATGAAGATAAAATTTGGTTTATTTGAGCTGAACCAAAGCTCAACCACAGTAGGAGGTCCGTCTTGAAATAAATCACCCCAAAAGTTGGAAATTTTTCCCCACAAAATAGATAAGGCAAAATTAGATAGAATTTTGTCCAAAGTCGTGCAGCTATGGGACTGCCGTCAAATCAAAGCTAAAAGTTTTTTGAAAATCTTATGTGTGGTTACAGAGTTCATTTATTAAAATGCAATTTCCGTTAGAAAAAGTTAGAACTTTCCCCAATTAATTGGTATTAAATTAAAGGGTATTTAACTAATAATGTACAAAACAAGCATCAGGTGGAAAAGTAACCAGTTGTAAGGAGGTTGGTTGAAAATTATACTACTTACGTATTGGACTGTATCCCAAAGCTAGTACATTTAGAATTCGTAACTCTAGTTTTTCGTAACTTCGGTTTCGCGAAACTTTGACGCTCGTAACTCTGTCGCCCGTAACTCTGGTATTCGTAACTTCGTCGGTTTCCCAAAAGATACACTTCATAATCTTTTTGCTGAATAAAAGCTACTTCAGTGAGAACTGGAAAATCTTATTGCTGAAATAGAACGTTTCTCTTATGTGGGCAACCAAATTCCAGAGGAATTGAGTCCACCAAGAAAAGTTTTCTACCATTTCTACCATAAATAAAAATTTTAATTTAAAATGTCTATAGAGTTGTTTGATTGGCAGATTGTTAACTGCAACATACTAAAATTTCATCAAATCTTACTGAAACCACTTTATTCCATCAAGTCCTTTACAAAAACATTCTTACTTGGTGTAGGATATTAAAATTTTCTTAAAAACTAAAGTAAATACATATATTTATAAGGTTTTAGGAAGAAGCTTAATCTACATGCATTTAGAAACTTGTGTACGTTTCTCATAAAATATTATTATTTATTTTCAGAAGACATGGCTACATCTCACATTCTATCGGCTGTAGATCCAGTCATACTGGGCAATTCAACTCCAACATCATCAAACGGCAGCAGTCATAGTGGACCAACACGTAGTCCTGGTTTGGATAGAAATCTCCATGTAACCTTAGATGATCGAGAACTATGGCTTCGGTTTCAAAATTTAACAAATGAAATGATCGTTACAAAAAATGGAAGGTAAATATGATTAAAATGTATCTCATTTAAACTAGGTACATATATTATAAGAAGATGAGTTGTCTGGTTAATTTAATTTTTGATGTTGTTTTGTTCCTGAGAAAAAAAAAAATAAAAAAAAACTCACACTTTTTAATTATGTGTAGAAGTTAGGTATACTTTTCATTATACAATGCCCACTAAAGTGGTTAGTGATTGTTTGTTAAATCGGCTAAACTCACTCACTAGATGCTAATTGGTTGTGCAGCAGCGAGAGAACGCTTGAATGTAAATAATATTTTGCGATGCGAATGAAGAATTATTTTGCCGTTGCATCAGAGTATCTGTAGACAAATGCACGATTTTTTTTGATTTTTTTCTTAAGACAATATAGTTTCTATGAAGGCTTTTTTTATGTGGTTTTCTTTTTGAAAAATGAGTACACAATTCTGAGAATACCACAAATTCATAGAAAAACTCCTAGTTTTTTAAGTGGTTTATAAACATTTTTTATTTAAATTAATATTAACTAATTTTGCAGACGGATGTTTCCAGTTGTTAAAGTTACAACTACAGGTCTAGATCCAGCTGCAATGTATACAATACTTCTTGAATTTGTTCAAGTTGATAATCATCGATGGAAATATGTAAATGGAGAATGGGTAAGTAAAAAACTGACACTGTCTATTAAAAAAAAAACTAATTTAAAGTTTAATAAAAGGTTCCAGGAGGTAAAGCAGAAGTCCCACCATCCAATCCAATTTATGTTCATCCTGAGTCACCAAATTTTGGTGCACATTGGATGAAAGAACCAATTTCATTTGCCAAAGTTAAATTGACAAATAAAACTAATGGAAATGGACAGGTAATAAATTCATTACCTTCATTCAAAATAAGACTTAAATAATAATTTTTTCTAGATCATGTTGAATTCTCTTCACAAATATGAACCACGTGTCCACTTAGTCCGAGTTGGCTCTGATCAGAGACATGTTGTGACATATCCATTTCCTGAGACTCAATTCATAGCCGTTACAGCGTATCAAAATGAAGAAGTGACTTCATTAAAGATCAAATATAATCCCTTCGCAAAAGCCTTTTTAGATGCTAAGGTAAAGTTTCAAACATTCATTGAATAAATAAAGTTTTTACATCAGCTCTTTTGTTTTAGGAACGTCCTGATTCGATATACAGTCATGACGCTCATTATGGATGGTTTATTCCACCGCCAACCCATTATCCACCTACACACACACAAATGGCTGTAAACTCTTGCGATAGATATACGCGACATCCTCCTCAAAGGGCTACAAGACCTGCTCCATACGCTAGACCTCGAATTGTATCGGGTACTTCCAGTAACCCCGGTACACCACCACCAACAACACCAATTTCCTCGCACTCTCAAACTGGATTTGTTCCTGTTGAATCATCAACAACAACTGTCTTTTCGTATCCAACAAGCTGGCAAAGTAATGGAAGCTATTGGAGTACACCTCCAAATCCAAGTTCTCCAATAAGTAAGACATTTTTATTGCAACTTTCAAGAAAGCCCAATTTTATAGATTTTCTTTTTTTTATAATAGCTTCAAATGCATCACCAACTCCATCAAATGGTTCGCCCAACTATACAACTCCGTCTCCTGGCTACACAATACATCACTTGACATCGCATTCTCAATATGGTTCTGCAGGAAATCAAACTGATATTTATCAAAATGGAGCAGGGTCATCTCCACAGCCTTACGGTGGTACGAGTGCTCATCAAATTTACCATCCTACTCCTGCTTCACCATCTCATCAGCTTTATACAAACGTGTTGAATCCACCTGCAAGTCTTACTTATCCTAGTAGTTCATTTTACAATGGAACGGAATATGGACTCTATCAGAATGCCTACTCTTATCAGCCTGAGTATATTCCGTTAGTGTCAGAAATGTGGTAGGTTTTTATTTGAGATCCACAAGATCCTTATAATAATATTAAATTATGTTTTTAAAGCACTTTTAACCATCCACTTGAACCAATTGATGTTCCTAAAGCTATTGAAGAAAATTCATCACTCTACAAAGAATCTGAAGAAACATCTGTTCTAACATTAGAGTGTTCGAGTTTGAAGACTTCATCATCAAAACAACAACTTGAAAATTCACCACAAAATCAAAGAACTGAAAATTGGACACCATTGACACCACCACAAAGCACGATTCAATAGAAAAAAAAATAATAAAAGAAGACACAAATATATTAAATTATAATTTAAATTAAATTTACAATTTATACAAAGAAATTAATTTTTAAAAATTATTATTATTAAAAATTGGTCATTTTGTATATATTTTAATGGAAGATAAAAAAAAAATTAGATGATTACCTACTATTAGGTTTACTTTATTTAAAATCTATTTTAATTGCAAATTTCTTTAATAAATCAAGCTAATGAAAAAAAAAAACAAATTTAGTTTTTATAACAGAATGAAAGGAGAATGTGCTAAAACTTTTTTTTTTTATTTTTTTTTATATTTAATTCATTGAATATCTCAGTATATAGTATTTTATTTGAGGTATTCGAACTGAAATTTAACAAAACAAAAAAAAAAAAAATTTAAGTTTTTGGAATCTTAAAATGTAAGAAAGTACCAACCTACTATTTAACAAATTAAAATAAAGTTGGAGTAACTAATCTTTGTCAGAAAGAATTGTTTAAGTTAAGTTTTTCGCTCAAATTTTGCGTCAAACATTTTAATTCATATAAAATCAATAGCCGTGTTTTTTCTACAACTCATTTTGCTATTTTTAGAGCAAAATTAAAACAACTCATACAATATAGTGGTAGAAAAATCAAGAAATGTGTAGATACTGATTCCCGAAGATGTCCCGCGCATGTCCCGAAGATGTCCCGTAGATATCCCGAAGATGTCCCGAAGATGTCCGGAAGATGTCTCGAGGATGTCCTGAGCATGTCCCGAGTATGTCCCGAAGATATCCCGAAGATGTCCCGAAGGTGTTTCGAAAATGTCCCGAAGATGTCCCAAAGATGTCCCGAGGATCTCCTGAGCATGTCCCGAAGATGTCCCGAGGATGTCTTGAGCATGTCCCGAGCATGTCCCGAAGATGTCCCAAAGATATCCCGAAGATGTCCCGAAGATGTCTCGAGGATGTCCTGAGCATGTCCCGAGCATGTCCCGAAGATATCCCGAAGATGTCTCGAAGGTGTTCCGAAAATGTCCCGAAGATGTCCCAAAGATGTCCCGAGGATGTCCCGAGCATGTCCCGAGCAAGTCCCGAGCATGTCCCGAATATGTCCCGAAGATGTCCCGAAGATGTCCCGAAGCTGTCCCGAAGATGTCCCGAAGATGTCCCGAGCATATCCCGAAGATGTCCCGAAGATGTCCCGAAGATGTCTTGAGGATGTCCCGAAGATGTCCCAAGCATGTCCCGAGCATATCCCGAAGATGTCCCGAAGATGTCCCGAAGATGTCCCGAAGATGTCCCGAAGATGTCCCGAGCATGTCCCGAAGATGTCCCGGAGATGTTCCGAAGATGTCCCGAAGATGTCCCGAAGCTGTCCCGAAGATGTCCCGAAGATGTCCCGAGGATGTCCCGAAGATGTCCCGAAGATGTCCCGAAGATGTCCCGAAGATGTCCCGAGCATGTCCCGAAGATGTCCTGAAGGTGTCCCGAAGATGTCCCGAAGATGTCCCGAAGCTGTCCCGAAGATGTCCCGAGCATGTCCCGAAGATGTCCCGAAGATGTCCCGAGCATGTCTCGAAGATGTCCCGAAGATGTCCCGAAGATGTCCAGAAGATGTCCCGAAGATGTCCAGAGGATGTCCCGAAGATGTCCCGAAGATGTCCCGAGCATGTCCCGAAGATGTCCAGAAGATGTCCCGAAGATGTCCCGAGGATGTCCCGAAGATGTCCCGAAGATGTCCCGAGTATGTCCCGAAGATGTACCGTAGATGTCTTGAAGATGTCCCGAAGATGTCTCGAAGATGTCCCGAAGATGTCCCGAAGATGTCCCGAAGATGTCCCGAGGATGTCCCGAAGATGTCCTGAAGATGTCCCGAAGATGTCCCGCAGATAACCCGAAGATGTCCCCAAGATGTCCCGGAGATGTTCCGAAGATGTCCCGAAGATGTCCCGAAGCTGTCCCGAAGATGTCCCGAAGATGTCCCGGGACATGTTCGGGACATGCTCGGGACATCTTCGGGACAATTTCATGACATCTTCGGGACATCTTCGGGACATGCTCGGTACATCTTCGAGACATCTTCGGGACATCTTCAAGACATCTACGGTACATCTTCGGGATATGCTCGGGACATGCTTGGGACATCTTCGGGACATCCTCAAGACATCTTCGGGACATCTTCTGGACATCTTCGGGACATGCTCGGGACATCTTCGGGACATCTTCGGGACATCCTCTGGACATCTTCGGGACATGCCGTTGTTTCCATATCCTTTCCTCTGTTTGATATGCCCATATAGCCTGGGGGCCCTGCTATATTGAAACAATATAAACCGCCGTATATACGTCCTTCGTTTTCGTAAACATGACAATTTCAAATCAATATTTTTTTAAATTTTTGAAGAAAGAAGCAACTCGATAAAGGACCAATCCAGGAAATAGAAGTACAATGCAATTGAAGGAATGTGGTTTTGATGTTTTACCAGAATGTAGAAATGGTATTGGAGGGTTGAAAAAACCGAACTCAAGGCCTACAAGAACGAACAAGGGAATATGAATTCGCAAACGATGTTGAGGATTTGGAAAACTCTCTGCTGCAAGAATTTCAATTTTGATGGCACTGCTTGTTGATTTTTTGTTTCAAACCAGTGTTTTTAGTTGGTTAGGTACAGTTATTTTTTGGCTGTAATAAAAAGTGAATTAATTAAAAACAAAACACTTATTTTTAGGATTTAAATTTTTATTGAAAACAAACTGTCTGTTATTTATAACGATGCCAATTTTACTGTTGCACATTTTTATCATACGCTGATGTATTATTTTTTGGTTTGTTTAATTATATCTTCAAATAAAATATAAACATTCAATATTAAATCATATACAAAAAATTAAATAGAAAAAAATACAATATTTTATGTATGTTTATGGACTGATATGACAATTAACTTGATAAAGATAAGTATTTTTTTTTTGTTTGAAAAGTTGACACCAAGATAATTTATTTAAAAAGTTATAATTATTTTTTGTTATTATGATAAACATCTAGATTTTTTTTGAGTTCATAAATTTCATAAAATGTATGTTTGTTTTATTTTGTTGTTCAAATTTTTAAACAACATGTTCAATGATGGATAAAAGGTAAAAATACAAATACATCACATAAATACAAAAAAACAGAAATATATATATAATATAATATTTATTATAATTTGTATTGTATATATATAATAATATTATTGATCAAGTAAATAAGAAGGTTTATAATTTTGTTTTTGTAATGACGTTGAGTATTATTTTCTATATTAATATGTTTGTAATTTTTATCTAAAATAGCTAATTCAAAAACTTAATAAGTTTTAGGTTACAAATGCAACGTTTATTACTCGATATGTGTAAACTAATATTTTTTTTGTTTTGTTTAAATTTTTATTTTTTGTATAATAATAATAATAATAATAATAAATCCACAGTTGGATATAATTTTTTTTTTCAATTTATTTATAAATACATTTTTTAAATTTTACTTTAGTTTTTTATTTATATTTATATTATGGAAGACATTTTTCAACTTTAGTAAATTTCATATTTTTCTATTCATAAATCTATATAATGTAATGTAAAATATTATAATTTTAATTTTTTTTTATTTTTATTTTGTCAAATTTCATATAATATATATTTTTTAAAACATATTTACTATAAAGAATGAGTGTATATTATATATGTATGTATTCAATATGTAGTTTATTTTTGCAACAATCGATATGGTTGCTGATGAGTCAATATAGTACATGTACTTCAGATTATACATGAATTAGAACTGAAGGACATTTTCATTATACTGAGCCTTGGAATATTTGAACAATTAGGCGACACGACGATAGAAGCAGTTTATATACTGTTTTTTTTTGTTTGTTTTTGGCAACGAAAACGCAGAAGCAGGTACTTGGCTCAAACAGTTTTTTAGCAGTTTTTGTCTAAAAAAAAAATAAAAATTGCAACTAAGAACTAGTTTAAAAATAAAAAACCAAAAACTTCGTAAAGGTTTTTTTTTGTGTGGCGCTCATCATAATTTTTTTTTACCAAAGTTCAACTTTTTTTTAACTTTGGTAGGTAATTTAAAATGACTTAAAAATAAAATTTTTTAAATAACGAAAATTGTGCATTTTTAACAAGTTAGATAAAAAAAAAATATTTTTCTTCCAAAAATAAAAATAAAAATTTTGTATTCAAGATCTAAACGCAGATTTGATTTTTTTTTTTGTTTTTCCTTGAAGTGCTGTCGATTTTTAAAAATTGTGACCTTTGATTTTTCTTGTGTGTAAAGCTTAATTAAATAAAAAACAAAAAAATATTATTTGCTACTATTTGGGACAATTTATAGTCCTGTACTAATATTGTTGTGCTTTTACTCCATTGTTCCATATTGAACTTTCTTAATTTTGAAATATCTAAAAATGAGAAAGATATTAACATATAAGAATTTTATTTAATTTAGGGCCTATTTTTCAATAGTCAGATAAACTTCAGTTAGAGCTTATTCCTAGGAATAAACATTTTTTTTTTATTGACATTTATTCTTCTGATACTCTAACTGACGATTGAAAAATCAGGTCTTAGTTTTATTTATTAATTTTGAAAAAATGAAAAAAAAATAAAAACAACAACAACAACAATATTTACCTCCATCCACCATAGGCAGCAATTGTTAATAAAACTGATATAGCCAAAGCCGTACCAACAGCTAATGGCATTGTTTCATCACGATACGAACCTGTTGCGCTGCAATGAAATGATGGACCCCATTTGCCACTATCTTTAAACATGAAACTTTGCATTCGCAACTCTCTCAGATATAATTTAGCTATGTGTCCAGATTTATCGCCAGATTCAAGTGGAGCATACATTATTATAGTTTGTTCTTTATCACATACATAAGATTTGCCAACTGGTGTTGGGAAATACATTGGAGTTCTGGCTGGTGAATTAAGTCTGACATCTAAATTTGGTCGATCGATATGTTCGAAGAGTGGATTTGATGAGGAATAGGAGAGTTCGACATGGTTTATGTACCAACGTTCACCACCAGATGTCTGTAAAGAAAATAAAATTATTATTATAATGTTACACCCAATAGTAACGAAAAACCAAAAACACCCTGTAATATCAATAATTTAAAAAGTACCTACTTCTTCAACAAAATTCTCATTATTTCCCAAAATATTATCATGCCGCAGCTATAAAGTGAACTTTTAGGTAATAAGGTAGCTAAAGGCACAATTTTTCAGTTAAATTATATGCATTTGTACCCTACACTCTATATTTCAAGTAAAACTTAACACTTTCAAAGAGGTTTTGATATTGAACCACCCAATCAGACAAAGCTTAAAGACATTTCTGAGGTCTCTTACAAACGACTTGGCATATCTATTAATGTAGTTCTAACCTTTATTAAGAAATGATCCAAAAAAATCAACGGGTTACTGTTATTACTAATACGCCACTGTGACCACATATTTTTGAACTTTGAAAAGTGTACAACAAAGAACTGGAACTCAAATTTTCTATGCTATGAAGTATAAAGCTTAGTAAATTTAAGCTCCCATACAAAATTCTCTTCAAAATTTAGCAGATCTAAAATTTAATCAGGAACTCGTATCAGCCGATTTGTGCGGAATTCCAGCTAAAAATCATATTTTTCTTTCCAACTTTTCATCTATCACTGTCTGTCAATTCATAAGTCACAACAATTCAATTGGAAGTCGATTATCAAATTGCAATTTTCGCGCAAAAATTTGAACTTTGAAATTCAAACACAAAACTTGTATAAATTATTTAGTTTGAAGTGTCATTTTTTGATGAGATGTAAATCTCGTTCATTCATAAAAAACATACCACAAAAAACCACTCCTCATAAAGTGTCACTAATATCTCCAAAATAAAAAAATAAAGGTGCACATATGCATAATATGCGTAGATGTGTACCCCAGGGTCTGAAAAGGTTTTAGCCTTGAACTTAAATATGAAAACATTTATGTGTGATCTATTTGTTTTATAGTAATACAATGTTCTTTAAGAAATTTTATATTCAAATTATATTATTAAATTTTGTATGTTTTCTTAAAAAAAAAGTATGTTCGTTGATTGACAAAACAATAAAAAAAAATAAACAAAATAATTCAAGGCTGTGAAAATGAGGCACATAAATTTATACATTCAAAATTAAACTGTCAAACTATAATTTACAGTCAGTTTAGACTTTTTTTTGTTCTAAATAAATAGAAAAATTCCAAAATATTTACGTATTTTCTATTAATGAACACCCTTAAATCTCAAACAAAATACACATTGGCAGATACAAGATGTTATCTCAGTTGACTAATTTCACATGTCAACATAATTCATGCAATAAATTATTTCATTTTTATTAAGAAAAAATGATTTGCGTTGCTATGGTTGTATCTATATATGTGTTCCTCACTTCACGATTTCAATTTTGTCCGAAAACATTGAAATGTTTTTAGGAAAATCATGGCACATAGTATAATAATTCCTCGCATAGCTAAAAAAATAAACACTTAATTTAGAGTAATGTTCTAGACTGTTTCTGTCATAAAAAATATAATTTTAAGAAAAAATAAAAACCGGTTTCTTTCTCATGAATGTTGTAGTCAGAACTAGACCAAAAAGGGGTCCCGAAATTCTGTCGATCTGTGTGTCAGTCTAGAAATCGAGAGACAGCCCAAACCTTTGAAACGATTTGGTTAAAACTTGGTAGTTAAGGGTTTCAAGTGATTCTCTTGGGGAGAAATTGAATTTTTTAGAACCAAAGTAATTAACGGTACTTGCCATACCACCAAAATTGAGAAGGTTGTTTTTTCTCAAAAAAACGGCTCAACGGATTTTGATTGAAAAAGAAATCTATGAACTTTGGCAAATAAAGTCCCACATTTAAAATAATTTTTTGAAGCATTATTCACTGTAGATTACCGTTTTCTTGATTTATGACTTTCTCTTAATTGATTTCAAAAAAAAATTTCTACAGAAACGTTTGATTAGCTATAATATTTAAGTATTCAAAAATGTTCAGAAAAAAAATATTTTTGGATTTCTTAAAAATATTAGGTAGGTATACCTACATTACAAAATAATAGTTTTGTATATGTATACCATATTTTTTTGAAAAATGTTTGAAAATTTTGTATTTCTAAAAAATCTCTATAGGAAAAGAAAAACCAGCTTTAATTAATTCACTTTTCAATATGTACATTTAAAGTCACCATTAAGAATAAAATAATTTATGTAAAATCTCATACAAATCTCATAAAATTTCCTATTTTAAACCGTGGCACAGTGGTGCCATTGGTCGTTTTTTGCGTCAATATTTATGAAATTTGGTACACTGAATGATAATAGTATGGAGAATAAGAAAAAGCTGCCAACTTTTATTTATTCAAAATGGCGGCACCAAAATGGCGGAAAGAATGGCCGTAAAAATAGAATTTTCATTTTCAAAACAGTATATAAGCTAGAAATTGGGCTTAATTCATAACAAAAAGGTGTCAGACCTTAGATTTAGGATTCATAGATTTATATTCTTTAAAAAAAAATCAAAAATTTTAAAAACAAAGTCCAAAAAATGCCAAATTAGTAAAACACATTTTAAGACCCCTTATTACGTAATTTCATGGATTGTTTTTTTTTAAATTAGCACAATTTTGAGATCTCTTTTATTTATGTTTCATAAGAAAATTGAAAATATTGCGGTTATATGGTTGCCAACTATGTTTTTAAGTAAATATTAGAAAACATGATATATTGAAAAGTTTCAATGTTCAATAAAACTGAAAATTTATTTTTTCTGTGAACAAAAATATACTTTTCTAATAGATTTTAATGTTCTAAATTCAAATTTGAAGTCGAAAAAAATCTATGACGTCACGTTTAGTAGATAAAAATTAATTTTGAACTACTTATATCTCAAAAACGTGACGTCGTAGATTTTTTTTGACTCCAGATTTGAATTGACGCCATTTTGAATAAATACAAGTTGGCAGCTTTTTCTTATTCTCCATATTATTATCATTCAGTGTACCAAATTTCATAACTTTTCGTCCAGAAATGGCCGTGCAAATGAATTTTCACGCCAAAAACGACCAATGGCAACACTGTGCGTGGCTTTAAATTTAATTAATGCACATCAGCAGGTGCTAAATTAGATAGATTATATTATAACACTGGTAAACAAAATTAAACTTTTTTGTTTGTTGCTGGGATAAAAATATACTTTTCTGAAGATTTTCGGTGTCCTGGGCTCAAATCCAAAGTCAGAAAAAATAAATCAGCTCCCGTTTTTGAAATATTACCGTTAGAAAATGCAAACCAGTATAATCAACAAAATTGTGCGAAGTTTATGGAGAAAAGTAAAGTACCTAAAATCAAGAAAATGCTCTTCTCAAAACCTTTCTGCATAAAATAATATGATTTCTAAAAATAAAGTCAAATAGAATCCCTTTCAACTCAAAGTTGAATAAGAATTTTCTTCTTAAAAATATTTAAGAATGAAATAATTTCTCAATATATTTTTGTGCATGCTTATTGAAATTAAGAGATAAAACAAAAATAGAAGGATTCACCTTAATTTAAAATTTTGTTTTAGCATATATTTTGCACCGTAGATGCTTTTTTAGGTACAAGTACAAAAGAAGATTTGTTGACTTATTTTAAGATGTCTTTTTTAAAAAATCACAATTTTTTCAAAATAACAAATACACTAATATCACTTTTAAAATCATTTCAGGAGGTTTTTGTTCACCAATGAATGTTTTTTGAATTAATGAATGAATATGTTCAAAAAATAAAATCTGCCCACTCAAAAATCACTCTTTAAAAGACCAAAACAGCAGTGCAGTGGTAATATGCAAAACATTCTAACAGTAAAAAATCATATAAAAAGCATTTAGTTTAGATATAATACCTACTTAAATATGATTTTTGGTTTTCAAACCAATTATTTTTTTTTGCATTTTAACTATTTAACTATTTAACCATTTATCATTTAAACATTTTTATATTTCTTAAAACTCAGCCCTGCATTATATCTGCAACCTGCATATAAATACTCAAAATGTATCCAAGATTTTAACACAACATTGATAAAGGTCACTTCAACCATATAGATTTATCTCTTTCAATCATTCCTACAACCTCAAACATTTACCTCTTCTAATAATTTATTCACCTTTACTGTCATCATAAAATATCAAAACATTACTAAGGTTAAAAGCTATTTTAAAATATTTAAAAGTTTAAAAATACACTCATTGTTCTTTTGTTCTATATATAAAATCCGTAATAAATAGGTCAACTGGCGCAACACATTATGGGATTGCCAAAGTAGAAGAAAAAAAAAAATAATTCAGCCCTATTTGGGTCGATATATTTTAATTAAAAGGTCATAGACCAACGTCATTCATTAGTTTTTTTTGTTTTTTTTTCATTTTTGTCAAAATTATGTAGTAGTCATACCTTTTTAAAGATTATACTCAATGTGAATCCTTTAAAAGTCATCGTGAATAGCTCCGAATTTGATTCAACACATTCGCCCGATAGAACTGGATTATCAGGCAAATAAAGGTCTGCTTCCACATCCTCGTTTAATTTATTTCGATATTTAATGCTTATAAGGCCGTCTGTGCTAATAAGAATACAAGTGACTCCATTGGTTGCATTAAATCTGTACAATGAAGTTGTCGAAGCACTCGATGCCTTGAGGGGGATTAAAGGGAGGAAAAAAAATGAATTTTATTAAAAAGGACATTTTTTCAATTTATTAAATAAACTAACTGCAGGAGACTTTGTTGTGTATTTAGTGACCCTGGGAGTCTTAGTTGTAAAAGCACTTAATTGCAATCCATCACATAAACTCAGAATATGTACTGCAAGATTTTTTTGAAAAAAAGAAAAAAAAAATTCAATTTTATTTGGGTAGGTATTCATCGATTATTTCAATGGAAAAAAAGTGAACCTACATAATAAAATAGCTACTAGTGAAAGTAATCTCCATCCTGATAGATTTAACATTTTTCAACTTTAACGAGTTTAGATATTTTAACTTTTTTATTCACTTATTTTTTTTATCTTTTAGTTTTTATGAATTATTTAATAAAATCGAAAAAACTCAGCACGGAATAGCAACGATAATGATTTGTTCGAGAGAAGAGAAAAATAATGACATCGACCTGTGCAAGTGTAACGCAAAGAATATGTTACATTAAAAATATTGAACGATGATGTAAAGAAGAGTTTTTCTTAAATTGAACGAAACAATTTTTTTTTTTTTCAACACCTGCGAGCTACGAATGAAAAGTGGTGAAAATTTTTAGTGATTCACGTGGCTATCACAGAGTTGCAAGTGACAACGAAATAAACATGGAAAACTGGAAAAAATATTATGTATGTGTTTATGATTGTGTGAGAGATGCTTTGAATAATTGCGCAGGTCTTTACGAAAGTCAATGCCAAGGAATCGATGGGATCAGGTCCGAGTCCATAGGGGGTATCATCTTCTCGAATTCGCCTTATTATTATTATTATTAGTTTTTTTTTTTCAAATTTAGCACACATGATTTTTATTAATTTTTGATAACAACGCCAAGACGATCAAATTTGCAAAAAAGTTACTTTCTTTGTTCTCTTAGCGTCATAGAAACGTTAAAATACATACATAAATAAAAAATGGTTTGTAGCAATTGGTATATTATTACACCAAAGCGATAAAGGGTATGTAGTCAGTGGTTTTTCGTAAGTCATAAGTAATAAATGATAAGTGATAAGTGATAGCTGATAATTGATAAGTGATAAGTCATAAGTGATAAGTAATAAGTGAAAAGTGATAATTGATAAGTGATAAGTTATAAGTGATAAGTTTAAAGTGATAAGCTATAAGCCATAAATGATAAGCGAAAATTGACAAAAGATTATGTAGAGAAGGAATATGGAAATCTAACACGCCTACATGAAAACAAAAACCTTTTACTGTCATTGTAAAATGAGCTGTCCCACCAGAGGTCTCTATAACTTAGAAATTTTATTCAGGAGTTGTGCCCCTTGCAAGGAATTCGTGGTCATGAACAATTACATCTCATATTTAGCCATTCGAACTCAACTTTAAGTTATAAGTCATTTCCATACATGTTACACGCAGTCAAGAATGCTTTAAGCTGTAAGCCACTAGGCCTTGCTCCGTTATGAGATCGTCGTTGTGACAAAAACCATAGAAGACCTCGAAATTTAGTAATGTTGGCCTAAGAACTCTTGATACAAGCAAAGTCCAAAACAACAGCACTCAGTTTGCCCCTGAAACTGAACCTTACAAAACCGAAAAGCTTGAAGTCGATATCCCTCAAGCTATGAGTATTATACTCTAGTATGACAATGATCCTCTTGGAAATAATTACAGAAACACCGACGACGGCGTATTGTATTTCACTTCCAGTTATGTGACGCATATTTTTATAATTGAGTTTATAGTTGGGTTGAAAAAAAAAAATCAAATTCGAAATAGAAAATCATACCTCTTTAGTGAAATCTTCGTTCACGTTCCTGGATGCGAATTATTGGAATGTATGAAATGAAGTTAAATTAAGGTCATTGATAAGAACACTATTGTGAATAAAAAATATTTCAGTTACGTTGTTAGAATACGAAACAAATACAATTTAAAAAAATATGGTACAATTAGTTAGAGAGATTGAAAGTAATGAATTCCATGAGTTAAATCATGCCAGATAGAGAATTAGCAATAGCAAAACAACAGATGAATTGCATGTGTGCAATTACATTAGATTATCGCGCTGTTTGGTTATTTTTTTCTAGTATCTATATTGCAAATATTCTGTAACTGTAAACATGCAATTAAAAAATTACACTGGTCAACAAGGTTTTTACCACAAGAATCAAAAGTGGCAAGTGATAATTTTCCATTACAATTTCAAGAAATATTTTTGTCCCAATACTTTAATGTAAATATATTACTACATATTTTGTAGCTCATTTTCTTCAAATGAGGCGTTTTTCTGGATTCGACATAAAGAAACTTTTCATTAGCTGAAATAATTTTTTTTTTACAAATTGTTAACTGACCCCACGTGCAAAATTTTACATGATTAATTAAACCATTTGAAAGATCAAAGAATATTTAAAAAAGAAAGCCAACTCGTCTGCATTATTAATGAAGAATCTACAATTAAGGCTTAATCGCTAAGATTTTTCAATTAAAAAAAAAATGTTACGCATACACCACAGTGACCCATTAGTAAAACGGCAACGGAAAATAATATGAATATTGCACTGTATCAAATTTTGATATATGCACCTACAAAACATTTACATACACAGGGGTATAATATAACTTTTTTAAGATTATGGTTACTTTTAATATTTGGACTTATGACCATCTTCTTTGGTTAACCCTTTTGGAACGCACTATTAACACATAGTTGACTATTAAAAACTCTCTTCCCACTCTCGTATTCCGAAAGGGTTGAGTAAATAAAATTTATGGTCGACTCAAAAATCTATCAATCCAAAAGATGTTAACTCTTTGTTTTACTAATTGCGCCTCACAAGTCATAAACCACTTCAGTGAGCTAAAAGGGGAGGTCCTGACTAAAATCAATGAAAACCACTTTGATTTAACTTCTATTCGGAATGATTGTGTGTCAAAGACGTTAATTTAATACCAAAGTATAACGTTGTTAATTTTAAGGATATTTAAGGAAAAATTATTACAATATTAAATCAAAGTTATTTTAACTCATGCTAATGAGTAGGTTAATCAGGCGTCAGGCCTAAACCTAAATACAAATACCTATAGACCATAAGCAGAAAAATTTTCGAGATTCCATGTCCCTATAGGCTTCATATCATATTCGCCCCATGACCATTTTATTTTCACTTAATATTTTTTGATAAATACAGAACACAGTTTGGGTGCGTTTAACGTGAAAGTTTCGACAGAAGGAAAACAAGAAAATCAATAGCAGTATAGTTTCAGATCGATTAAAAATTAGTTTTAAAATAGTCTTAGCGTTTAAAAATGATATGGAAACTTTATCATTGCATTGACATCCACTTATTATTCCTGTATAAAGATTTTAAAAGCAGGGACAATATACTTACATACACGAAGTAGTTTATAGAAAATACTGTTTTAAGACCATGTTAGTATCTCCTGTTATTTTGAGTTTAAAATTTTTAGCAAAAAATAATCAACAAAATTAATAAAAATCTTATTAGTAGTTTGGAATTAAATTTATTTGTTTTATTAATTATTCACTAAAATCTACAAGTGATCATAATTGAATAAAATTGCACTAGTATAACCAATAACCATTATTATTCAAGCTAACATAATTATATTGGCTAAAAAATTAAAATTAATTTAAAAATTTGATTCGAAAATTTTGTGTGTTTCAAAATTGCGTTATTTTGTTGTTTTCTTTAAAATTTTATTTAAGTAGATATATCACTTTAAGTAGTCTCCCTTTATGGCCCTCATTAAACAATATCTACATTAAGCTTGGACTTTTTTTTTGTTTTGTTTCATATATTTTTTTTTTGTAGTATTTTTATTTACAACCATTTTTATTGATTGATTTAAATAGATTATTATTAAGTATTGAAAATAAATAAATATGAAAATACTAGATAAAGGAAATTTTATTATCTTGTTTTATGATTTTTTATTTTACTTTTGTTTTTGTTTAAATTTATTTAAAGCATAAGTTTTTTTAGTCCAAATTCTTGTACATATCTTCTAATTGGGGCTTGAAATAACTTTTAAGTTGCGGCCTTTTTGTTTTGTAAGTTGGTGTTAGTAATCCGTTTTGAACTGAAAATGGATCTGGATGTAGATAGATATCTTTGACCTGTAAATGAAATAAAAATTATATATGAATTGAGTATTTTTATCATGAAATAAAGTGAAATTTCACACAAACCTGTTCAAAAGATTTTAGTCCGCCTTGTTTTCCCCATGAAATCATATCACTCATAATAAGATTCTTCACGTCTGGATTATTGCATAAAACTGACAAGGTGCCTTTGACTGAATTTTCTATTGCCCATGATTTGAGAACGTCGACATCGGGAACCACTACTGCAACTATACAGCTCTGTTGGATAAAAAACAAATCAAAAAATAATAAATTAATTAGAATATATGTTTAAAAAATATTTTTAATATTTGCAAATGCAAAAGTTGTGTCTGTAAGTTTATAAACACTCTTGGAAGTTACCAATTAGTGGTCATGTTGTTAGCATTTCAGAAATACCATTTTAAAATATGATTTCGGCCTTACATGTCTCGATTGGTACCAAAATTACCTAATTTCTTTCAGGAATCGTGTTATTTTTTGGGTATTTAGGAGTGTTTAGAAATATAGGAAACCATACCAATCGCAACAAAAAATAAGTATTCAAATTCTCTTTTACTTGGATCTTTTCTGTTTTTAACTAGCCATTTTTCCGAAAAAGAAATCTGGAGCTGGTTATGATGTTCATTTTTGTTTTAAGTACGAAACATCTCATTATGTTTAAAAGGTAATTAGTACCGCATTTCTTAAAAAAAACAACAATGTTTTGAGAGCAAAGAAATTTCTTAATGGTAGTTCCTGTGGGTTTGGTAGACCAATCGAATTTTTTTTTTAAATTGAAGGATCTATGAACGAGTTGGTTTTAGGTGATAATTTCAGGCCAACCTTTGCGTTTACGTACTTTTTAAGATAAAAAACAGGTGTTCCAGAAGGTTTGTGAGCTTAAAACATTCGTTAAATATTAATCCGCCAAGAATATACGTATATATCAGGAAATTTAGATCTAATCTAACAGTATTCAATTATGCAACCAGCAATTTAAGAAATACTTGGTTGTGAAAAAACATTTGCAATTTGTACAGATTGAGGCTCCGAACGGTTTTAGAATATGCATAGACGATCTAAAGCACTGTCTGATTAAATCATAAAATTATACCGACTCTTCAACTGGGCTTAGACGTTCAGAGCGCACAAAGAATTTCCTGGTCTTGTCACATCATGAGTAAAGTAAAGTGGGACTTTACATTTAACTTTTTTTAAAAATTAATTTCTCGGCTCCCGTGGGTCGTAGAGGGCTAATTTTTTTTTTTTAATTGCAGATAATTTAAAGGACTAAAATAGTATTTTATTTTGTTAGTCAATACTTGCACCGTTTACAAAATAATAAGGCAAGAGTTTGGTAAACAGAAAAACGTATTTGACTTAATATTACTTATTTTTTATTTGTTTCAACAAAAGTAATGTGCACCAAATCGATAGAAAATGTTGTAACGAACAATTAATAGCTTTATTTTTTGTCGTAGGACATTCTGAAGCCGAGTTATTCCCAAAAAACGATATTTTTGGGTGGTTTCGCACCGGTGTTTCGTGCGTTCATTTATCAATTGCTCGGTCATCTTTGGTGATAAAGATTTGATTTTTTCTGTAAAATGCATTTTTTTCTGTAAAATTAATAGGTTAGAAAAATGTTAACCATAATATAAGCTTTTTTCGAAATAAAAACGAAAATGTGTTTTTTAACAACTAGAATTTGACTTTAACTGGCTGCCATTTTGTAGTAACTCACTTTAATACAATGAAATTACACACAATGATAGAAAATATTATAAGGAAGAGAATGTATGTATTTTGGTCTACGACAAACTGGAGCAAAGATATCAGCTTAGAAATAAAATATTCCAAAAAATGCATTTTTGTTAATACTCCGCTAAAAACAATGATCAGGTGGTGAGAAATTGGGTTTAAGCCCTTTAAATATACCCCTATCGATTCATGAAATAAAAACTGACAGTGCCTCTGTGCGCAAGGTTAGGCCCCTTTTTCCGGCGCTTTGACTGGAGTAATAACTGAAAACTAATAATTTCTTTGAGGTTTGGTTCCTGAGGTGTTTCCACTCAAACATTCTTTTTACTTTATTTTTCTTACATTCCGAAGTCGATATCTTCTGACCAAATTCTCGAAATTGGTTTTGAATTAAAGATATGGTTTCATAATCAAATTGCCTATGCATTTCAGTAAAAAATTTACAAATCTATTTTTTTATGATTTTCGAAAAAAAATCCAAGGGGTACCCCTTGCCAAAAAAATATGCATTTTCAAAAATTTCCTCCAAATTCATCGAGTGATATATCAAAAGAAAGGTGTCTTTAAGCTCTATTCATAACTGAAAACTAAAAGTTTCTTGTAGGTCTGGTTTCTGAGATATTTTCAATCAAACATTGTTTTCTCTCTTTTTCTAACATTCCAAAGTCGATATCTTTCAAGCTTGACAGGTAGTTTTACTTTCACCAAAACAACAACTTTTCGTTTACCCGATTAAAGAACTTAAATTACGCAGTAAATTAACCCTAAAAAAGGTTTAAGAAAACTTACCTTCAAACTTTCACCATAAACAAATACTTGATTTACATATTGACTTGTTGTGTAAATATTTTCAATTTTCTCAGGCACAATATATTCTCCTTGGCTTAATTTGAATATATGTTTTCTTCTATCAATTATCTTCAGCGTTCCATTTGGTAACCATTTACCAACATCACCAGTATGATGCCATCCTTCTGAATCAATTGCTTCACTTGTTTTTTGAGGATCTTTAAAGTATCTACAAAAAAATCAACAAAATTCAATTGTTAAATATTCCTTAAATTAATTAATTTTTGTATAAAAGATTCACCCATGGAATACATTGGAACCTCGAACACATACTTCGCCAGTATTTTGGCTAGCGAAATACTCCATTTCTGGAACGTCTACAAGCTTTTTTTAAAAATTTTTAAAATATACATCAAATAATTTAATTCCTTGGTTTAAATAAGAAAAGTCTATTTTTACTTTGACAGCATTACAGGAAACTGGTGGTCCAACATGTTCCGGCACAAAATCACCTTGAACAGTTAAAGTTATTGCTCCAGTACATTCAGTTTGGCCATAGCCTTCTACAACGAGGCATCCTAAGGCACAACGTATAAACGTCAGTACATTTCCAGCTAAAGGTGCTGATCCGACAACCATTAATCGAAGATTTCCTCCGAAAGCTTTAAAAAAAATATAGAAAAATCATGAAAAGTCTATCTTTTTGTCAGTCTTTGAAAAATTTCAAACCTTGGTGAACTTTTTTAAAAACTATCTTATCCCAAAATCCATTCCTCCTCATTACTCCTCTGCGAATTTCAGCTTCTTTGGAATTCAAAGCCATTCGAAATAGTGTTCGCTTAATTGACGAATTTGCTAGATCCACTTGAATCTTATCATAAACTCTGTTAAGAAGTCTTGGAACCGCAGGCATAACTGTTGGCTTCAAGGCTTTCAGATCATTCGTTAATTCTCTTATATCACCCGAATAGAATCCAACAGCTCCACCAACATAATAGATTCCATTTTCACAGCACCTTTCGAACATGTGGGCAAGTGGCAAGAATGAAATCATGACATCTCCAGCTCGGATTTTGTGATCACCTTTTGGAAATATATGAAAACATAAAAGGTTTAAAAAGTATTTAAGCAAAAAAAACTCCACCATTGATGCCAGACCCCCTAACTTACCAAGTTGCAATATTACTGAACACACTCCAGCCACAACATTTCCATGTGTCAACATAACACCTTTTGGATTTCCCGTTGTACCCGATGTATAACAAATTGTGCATAGATCTTCGGGTGCTGGTGGCACTTCCAAATGACCGCCTTTTGCACCTAATTTCTCAACTTCATCGAATGTAAGTATCTGAACACCACGACTTCTAGCTCGTTCCATAGTCTTTTGTTTGACAGCCTTAATAGCTACCAATATTTTCATAGCTCTCGGAGCCTTTTCTAATAACATATTTGCCTTGGCATCGTCTTCTACAACTATAATTTGCATTTCTGTTTGACGGATAATAAAAGCACATGCATCTGGTCCAAGGGTATCATATAAAGGAACTACCACCAGCGAGTACGAATAACATCCCTGCTCGAAAAGTATCCATTCGGGACGATTCAATGAGTAAATACCAATTAGTTGTTTTGGTTTAATGCCTAATGAGATCATCCCGGAACCGAAGTTTTTGGCTCGCAATAGAGCTTCGTCATAATTCATCCACTGAAAAGAAACGAACAATATTAATTAGAGTTGGTTTTTTGGTTTTGAGGAAAATAATAAAATTACCTGATAAGGTGATGATAGTGTTTCGCGCCATCCAAGACATGGCCCATTGTTTGATGCGTATGCTCCCTCGCGGAAAGTCTGATAAAGAGTTCGAACATTTTCCGTAATATAACTTACGAATTTGCCGTTTTTTGATTCTTTATAGAATTTCGAAACGTGAATTTGATCAGGACCCTGTAATGAAAACGTAAAATATTAAATATCCAAATGGAACAAAAGTGCATAACATGATAGGGGGATGCATGCCATCAGCCAACGATACAGCATGATTTTGTGCAAACATTGTGTGGGATTTTTATTTTATTTTTTGCTTGATATGATTCACAGAATTATGTTTTGAAACTGGCCTTAAATATCATTGTAAATATCCCTGTACGATAGTGTTTTAATACACTGTTTTTGGAAAACTCAACTGCAGAGTAAAGCGTTTTTAAGGTTAAGGTTTTGTATTGAATTCCTGTTGTAATTTGTAAAATTTATATCCGTAGATGAATAAATAAATATGTAAATAAATAAATAAAATCGTTTGAAATTTTTTTCTCGGCCAATTTTTAAACGTTCAACCGTGGATTTGAAACAAATGAGAGAAAATGTGAAAAAATATTTATTCAAATTCTTTACTAGGTTTTTCTTTTTATAAACCAAATGTTTTACATAATCATTTGAAAGGTCTGGATTTATTTTTGAGGTATTTAGAATAGTCAATTAAATTCAAATTAGTTGGTAATTTTCGCAATTTCTGAAATTTCAAAATATGTATGTATCTTTTTTGTCCCTATATACAAATTTTGGGCCATATTGAAAAAATTAAATATATGCCGTTTTAAAAGTTCTAAATAACGTAGCAGGTTCATTTTGTTACTTCGCACAGTATCTAATATTATGTATTTTTTCTTGTACGAGTACTTTTGTTTCGTTTTTAATAATCCATAAAATAAAAATACCTTGCATCATAAGGTTAGGTATTAGGTTAGGTTATATGGGCTGACAGTTGATTTTGTTACCGTCACACTTAGATCAATGTAGATCCCTTGTGATACCCTGAAGTATTGTAACTTCATGAAAAAGTGTTAACCTATGAATGCTATGGTTGTTCAAGCCATTTGGAGGACTTGACAAAGTTCAGTAGGCTATTGCCTGAGAGTTCCGATAGTTCTTCTAATTCATTAAAGAAGTAGTTTCCTAAGAACTTTTTTCTAGTGCGACAGAGTGCTGGGCAGTGACAGAGGAAGTGAACAGTGTTCTCCTGTTCGTCCTCATTACCGCAGCCTCTGCATAGATCATCCGTACTAAGCCCCATTTTCTTTTTGTGGTATCCTAGTAGGTTATGTCCCGTTAAGACGCCTACTAGGGATCTTAAGGAAGGTTTACTAAGTAGTAAGATCTTATTTGATTTTTTCTTGTCGAAGTTCGAACACATCACTGTGGCCGGGAACCCAGCAGAGTCTTACATTATGCTGCATACCAAGAACCCTAAGCTCTTCGCGACAGCAAGAAACAAGCTTTGACTTGATTAAGGTGGCAGAAATCGCTTTTATTGCCGCTTGGCTATCAATGAAAAAGGTGATGTCAGCAGGTAATATCGCCATCATGGATATTTGTTTAGCAGCATTTTTCACTGCCAATATCTCGGCTTGGAAGACACTGCTGTGATCGGGGAGCCTGAAAGAACTGGCAAGGTTAAGGTTTTCTGAGTAAAAACCTGCACCAACTCCAGTGTTCATTTTCGAACCATCAGTAAAGATGGCGATAGTCGACTCATTTGAGAAAGGTACACTGTTTTCCCAATCATGTCTGTTAGGGAAACTGACATTAAAAGACTTATTGAAGTCTAAGTAAGGGGTCATGTAATCTGTACTTACGTTGTTGCCAACGTAGTTAGAAAGGATCGTAGTATGGCCGTTTTGACTAGTATTCCAAATGTTGGTTTGACTGAGTCCTAGGGCGCTGTTTGCTGCTAATTCTTGTACAAATAGATCTAAGGGAGTGAGATTAAGGATTGCTTCCAGACCTGTGGTTGGAGTGGACCTCATCACCCCCGTAGTGCTAATGCATGCTGCTCTTTGTACTTTGGTTAGGGTCTTCAAGTTCGTGGATATCTCCAGAGCTTTTGCCACCAGACTAAGCTGCCATAAGTCAGAATGGGTCTGACAATGGCGGTATGCATCCACATGATTATTTTGGGATTTGGTCCCCAGTTTCTGCCAAGAATTCTATTACATGAGTAAAGTGCAAACGTGGCTTTCTTATATCTTTCTTGAATTTTTGGACCCCAGTTAAGTTTCTTAACCAAGATCACTCCGAGATATTTCGCTTTATCCGAAATCTTAAGTGGGGTACCATCAATTTTTGGCACTGCAAAAGGAGGAATTTTCCTTCTGTTTGTGAAAAGTACCAGTTCTGTTTTAAGGGGGTAACCTTGCATTAATTTCTATTTTTAACTATAATTAGTTATTTTCATGTACCTATTTTAAAATGTTTACTAAAAAGTATTAAATGAAAGACTCTGGATAGTACTTTAGAAAGTGCATAATAAATGTAAGTTGTTTTTTAGAATTACTAAATACCAAAGATAAATGACGTTAATGCGGATAAGAATTGCAAGGCAAAGTTTTTAGGCTGCACCAGTTATTCTGGATTAGTACGATGCATTTAGACTTTGGCTGGGAAAAAATTTCTACGTTGGTAAAGCATTCGCTTTTTGATCCAGGAGTTGTAGGATCGATCCCCAGTGGCTGACAATTTTTTCTTTTTTTTTTTTTAATTGATGTTTTTTTTTTTGTAACTATAACCACTTTAAACTAACGATGTTCTACTTTGATTTTAAAATTTTCGTCTTCAACGCAAAATCATTCCGAAAAATAGTTGGTGGTTTTCTTGATTTTAAGTTGTTTTTTCCCGCAACTTTTGATAGAGAATTTGTTCACAATTACTACACAATAGGTAAAGCTGTGTAGATTTGTTAAATCTTGAAATATAACATTTTAAAAGATGGAATTTTTTTCCAAATTTTTTGAAATTGTAGTTTTAGTAGTTTATCATATCTCATGAAAAAAATTAATGGATGAAATTGCGAAGGAGACAATTTCGTTCACCCATGACGTTTGGCAAGAGCATTTCCTCCTCACGCGCATCATTATGCCAATTGCATGACAGACATTTCAGTTTACGGTTTGAGGCAAATCTTGTTGGCTCCTTCTTTACCTTCCCCCCTGATTTCGATTTATAATGTTAATTTATAAAATAAAGAGATTTCAAATGCGATCAATTTATAATTCTGATAAAATTAAGGTCCCCTTTCTAACGAACACCGAATTTTATTTTGATTTGTTAATTCTAAATTGTCAAAATGATTCTGTTGTATTGGAATTTCTTCGTTTATAAGCAAAACACATAGTAACAAAATTTGTTCAAGTCTATTTTATCAATGACAATTAAAATTAAATTTATTTCTTTACCATAAAATGTTTGTTATAGTATTCAAAATCAAAAGATTATTTTTCTTTTAGTTCACATATACAAATCGTCATTTAAATGTCAATATTCCAAATTCCAAAACAACAATTAAATAAGAAAATGCAACCCGAATTTTCTATTATAAGAAAATATTTTTGGCACTCCAAAAAATTTTAAAAATTTTTCTGATAAAATTTTATTGTTGCTCCATTTTACCAAATGTTTGTTTTCAAATTGCAATGATATGGCATTTGGGTGATGATGAGTGAAAAAGAGAGTGCTGTGTTTACTAAAAACACTGACTGATATTTCCGACACTCATTTTATACACATATTTACAATATATGGCGGTTTTATCACACAGAATCTAAATACTTATTGAAAGTCAAATCATTTTCAAATATGCAGAATTTTTAAACATTTGCATATTTTAAACTGTTTATATCTCAAAAAAAATTAAAGAGATGAAGTCTGACGAGGTCAGTCAAGTGCTGAGTTTATGAACTAAAAAGAAAGCAAAAAAAAAATATCTAAATCCATAAATAAAACTAATTCACTCGGCTCTTCTGTCGTCCATTATAGACACGAATTTGATTCGGGACAAAATTTGTTCTGCAAGCGTTTCAAACATTAAAAAGATATAAGATAGAATATTTTTTTTTTTGTATTTCAAAAACCACGCACGAAAAAGTACTCTCTATTAATATACTCAACTTTTTAAACACAGAGATACACTCAATTGAGTTTGGTCCAGTTTTGTGTGTGTTATGAATAAAATTTTACGTAATAACATTTATTTGCATGACGATTTGTTGCAATTTGAAAAATTTTAAATCAATAAAAACTGTTTTAAAGCTTCAAGAGGCCAAAAATCACTTTAAAAATTAAGTGCTTTTATTTACTTTTCAATTCCATTTCTCAAATGGGCCATTAAAATTTTTTCGTTTTGTTTGTTTTTTTATTTGTTAGAAATAGCTTGAATATTGAAAATGACGACTGTTTGGTGTTTTTTTTTTTATTTTAATTTCATATCCATGAAAATCTCTTTCAGAAAAAAAAATATGTATTTTTGTTAATATAGAAGTCAATGTCAATGTTAAGTAAAAATAAATTCCATGTTGTCATTAGTATTTTTTTTTGTGTTTAATTTGGTTTTTCTTTATTTATTTATATCCAGCCAAACTTAACATGTGGTACGGAAACAAAGGAAATGCTTACACATAATAAATATTTAATGAAAATGCATTATTTAGTTTGTGAAGTTCATTTCAAAAGATTTTTAATTTTGAAAATTATTGTTATTTTCAAATTTTTTTTGTTTTGTGTTAAAATTGATATATATTAGAGATGGAAATCGAAACTCTTTAGAATCGGCCCAAATAACTCTTATAATTTTTTCTTCAAACACGTTTTCCATCGTAGATTTTATTCTACATACAATAAAATTACACTAGTTTACAAGGGTTTTGCTGCCGTATACTTGTCTGAAGGTTTTCGATATGTGTAACTAGAATCCGAAGTCAGAAAAAATTGATCAGCTGATCCTGTTTTATAAATATTGCTGTTATAAAGTAGGTACAAAAAACGTTTTTGACTAATTTGGACGTCATTCTTTTATGTAAGGAAAATTGTTTAAATCGTAAAAGTTTAGAAAGAAGGAAAACTGTTCTTATAGAAATCGTTAAGTTTTATGTTTAAAAAAATAAAAAAATTTGGAAACTCTTACTGTAAAACCCTTAAAAAATATAATACCTACAATGGAGACCTATTTTTGGCATCGCAAAGATAAAATTAAAAAGATTGAACGAAGATTAAGGGCACCTTTGTCCTTCAAATGAAGTAGGGTTTAAAATATTGACACCTTTAAAATAAACAAGATAAGTAGAATAACGGTAAAATCAGGAACCCTTCGTCCATCAAAGAGAATAGAACGATAAACAGAAGTACTTTTGCGGGAGTAAAATGAATTGAACGAAAATATTTTAGCAGCTTCGTGCTTATAAAAGAATAGGGGGAAGTGGTCACCCTTCGTACACGGTCACCCTTCGTACAGTGAGCATAAAACAAAAACTAAAGGGTATTCAAACACGTGCTTACTAGTGTGCATAGACATAGTAGGCGCCGAGCTGCTAGATAAATTTTGAATCCTAAGTGCAACGGATTCGGTCGCCACAAGACTTTTAGTGTTTTTTAGTGCTCTGAGTAATTTTTTTATGTACATTTGATGTCATGTTGTGTTTAAGTTAAGTATGTTTTTGGCTAAACAGTAATGAAGAATTGTTGTTTAAAGTGTTAAATTTGTGTTTTAATTATAAATATTGCAAAATCTCAGTACATTTTTTCAAAAATCGATTTTTCTGCATTTTGTACAGCTTGGGGAGCATTCGTACAGTCAAACATGGGGCACATTCGTACGCATACGTATGCCAGTAAATTTTCTTGAGCAGATAACAATCAAAACACAGAGTTACAGTTCTATTGAAATAAAATTTAAACCTCTATAAAAAGTTTTTCGCATTCTATAGTAAATTAAGGTTGGTATTTTTATATATATGTAAATAATACTTTGTTTCAGAATCGTCGAATCGCGAAAAAAGTTTTTTATTTGTTTTTGTTTTTTTCTCAGTCAAGTTCAATTAATTAATAAATTAATAAGTAATTAAATGTTTTAAAACTCATATTTGGCATGACAAACCAAAAGTTAGTCAAATTAACGTTTTAAATATCCTGTACGAATGTATCCCACGGGTGGGGATCATTCGTACAAAAATCTAATCCCAGTAAAATGGCTAAAACTATTTAAGCCTTTGACGTGTCAAATTTTTTTGTAAAGTGTAATAATATACATATTACAAATAAAGTCCATTTTCTCGAAGCTGGTGTGAGTAAATAAATAACTAAAAAAAAATAAGTAAAAACCGTACGAAGGGTGACCACTTCCCCCTAAGCCCAAAAAAATGTGCACCTTTGCGGACGCCATGCAAATGGCAAATCAACCAAAGATTTAAGGAACCTTCGTCTTTCAAAAAGTTTAGGACTAAAAATAGGGGCGCTTTTGCAAAAGTAAAATAGATTGAATGTAAAAATGAATTGAATGCGCTTACATATCGTCGCCCTAGTATTGGAGTGCCGTATACGCCAAATTGCATTTTTTGAACTAGGTATGCAGTCGTATGTTTTCGAAGTTGCTCTTTTCAAATCTGCTATCCGTTTTTTTCTATCTTTTTTCGTTGCCGAGATATTCACTATTGTTTTGACAAAAGAAATTTTGGCATTTACGTCAAATTTGTCATGCAATGCAAGAAAATTTTGAGAATTGTTTTGACGTACGTTTTGTTTTTTTTTTTTTGACATACGTGTACATGAATAAAAGAAACTTCTGATTTTCATGGCGTATACGGCAAACTCATTTTGGACAAAAATTTAAATATTTTGACAACTAGACGAATTGCAGATGTCCAATAACATGTATATAAAAGACACATTTTAATTATATATCATACTAAAATATCAAAAAATACCAGCGGTTAGTTCTTTCGCAATTATCTTCCGAACATTTAAATGCGGTTTCCCAAAAATGTAAAAATGGCGTATACGGCACTTCAATACTAGGGCGACGATATGTCTTTCAAATGAAGTAGGATTCAAAAAAAGGGACGGGTTTGTCTTTGAAAAGAAGTTGCCTACAAAATAAGCCTTTGTAAAAGGCAAAATAAATAGAACAACGATCGGGGTGTCTATAGTAAGAATTCGGTAACGGCCCAGATGTAAATTTATGTTTACGCTATTCTAGTCAATTATTTGGATTTCAAAGGTGAAATATGTATATTTAAAATATTGCAATGCAGCCGAAAAATGTATCTGCAATAAGTTTTCTTTGTTTTTAACTTTAGTTGACTAATCGCTTTGGTAAACATATACAAATTGTATACAGAACAGTTAAATTTAAACACAACATTTGTTTATAGAATATAGTACGAGTATTTATAAATCAAAAAGAAAAAGTAGCACTAGTCATATTTTAATGTAGCCTCTTAAATTATTTTAATGAAAACAAATATATTGAAACATTTTAAGAAATTGGTTGGGACCTGCAGAGTATGTACGATAAATAACAAAGTAATTGTGTAAACAGAATTGCTTAAGCTATAAGAATGTTGATGATTTTGTTTTAATGCAAACAAAATAGACTAAGTGGTCACTGGGGTGTATGAGTGTTTTTTTTTTTTTTTTAATTTAAATTAAAATATTTAATTTATTAGAATTAAAAAAAATTATTTACCTATCTTAAGATTTATTTAGTATACACCAAAAAGGGAGTCTTTAAAATACGAAACATATGTTTCGTATTTCATATATTTATTCATACCAAATGCACTTTTGTATCATTACAGGGTAGTAAATGCTTTTACTATAAAAATTGCATATGAAACATGGAATATACTTGTCAGTTCTTTAGTCAAAGTATAAATGAATGCACATTTTCTTCCAAATGCTATGTCGGGTTAACCTCAAATGCGTCCTTTACCTTAAGGGCCTTCTTCTTTCGCAATTTTTTGTTCACCAATCTTCATTAGTTGAGTAAAATGATCTGCATTATAAAAATATTCACTCAAGTGGAACTAATGGCTTAAGCAAATATTAAATAAATTATTTTTGTACAAATGGCATCCTCCATGTTCATGGTAATGATAATTAATTAAAATTTTTAAATTCAAAATTCTAATAATTATGTTTTTTTTTTTTACTTTTAGTGGTTTTCATCCAAATTTTTGCAATTAAGAATTTCAAGGACTAAACAAAAATATGAAAATTTCGAATTGCATTTTTATTTTTAAATTAAAAACGATAAAAATTCAATGAATAAACAGGTACTAAAAAGTTACTAAAAATCTTAATGAAATTTTTATGTACGCTATAAAAAAATAAACAAAAACATTCAATATTGATAGATGACAAAATAATCCACACGATGATATTTTCACTCATGTATTTTCACTATGTATAGAAAAAAAAGGTGCCATCAAAATTCCAAAAAGAAATTTTTATCAAATTAATAGTCAATTTAAAATAACAAAATTTATATTAATCAATCATTTAAGTAAATTTATTTTTGTACGTGTGCATTTTTTTTATTTGCCCATAAAAATGCACGAATTCAAGTTACTTACATTTTTTTTTGTAAGCAAATTTGGAAAATGTCCCGTAGGTAGGGTGTCCTGTAGGTAGGTAAGAAAAATTTAATGGATGATTCTTGAGTAAATTCTTAGACAAAAATTATTCTAAAATAACGGCCTTTCTGGCACCACACATAGCGATGGTTTAAGAAAACACTTTCTTTGGTATGCATTTGCTCATGTTAATAATAATAATTTTTCTGTTAATATTAATAATAAAAAATTGGTAATGGTATTAATTTTTAAAATAAAAATGTTATTCAGCGTTTAAAATAAATTGTTCTTATTTTTTAAAGATTGTTCTTTTTTTTTTGCCTATGCTAATTGGTATCAACTTTGCAGATAAACCATTGCTGTAGTACTGTAGAACATTTTTTTTTTTCTAAGAAGAATCACTCCTTAAATTTTCCTTATCTACAAAGTTCTAAGAAATATAAAAATCAATCTTCAAAGGAAAAAAAATCATCTTAAAAAAGCTCAACATCGTTATAGCCGTTTTTTTTTAACTATTTTCTTATATAAATATATAATTTAATAATTTTTCAAAACAAAATTTTTATTAAAGTCAGTAGGTATGCCATTTTGTAGCAATACTAAAATAAAAATTTTAAAAAATCAATGTTTCGTTTGCAAAAACTTAATTTAAAAATAAACATCAATTTTGTTTTATTTCGGGAACGCAGACAGAGAAATCTATTTTTTTTTGTAATTTCGGGAACGCAGACAGATACAAAAATGATAGCCTACACTCGGAATGAAGTTTTTGGGGCTTTAAAATTTTATGGAAATAAAACCATGTTTTATAGTTCCATTCAAGAAATTTGTTTTAACCAATGTATTCAGAAAACTTTTTAAAGACAACTTTTTATACAGCTATTAAATTAAACTATGCCAAATAGAAAAGAAAAACAACAAAGACAATATTAAATTGAATGGATTTTATAATGAAAAAACGATTGCAGTAAATAGTAACAGTTCCTGCTGGATTTTCACTAATACATGACTTTATTTGATGGCACCCTTTAAAGATTTGATTTTTTTTTCATGATGACAAAAATAAAAAAAAAAACTGATATGTAATAAAAACGCATTCCATTTTTTTTCCAAGCAATTGCCTACCCTGGAATTATCGTCTAAGCTTAAGTAGTCATATCGGAGCTACATATAAATAATAAGAACAAGATAATATTAGTGAGAAATATTTTAATATAAAAGAAAAGCTGCTGCATTATGTTAGACTTAAATATTATTATAATTTAGTTCAACCAATTTGTTGTTAAAAAATCCTTGTAATTTTTGCCAAATAACAAAAAATACAAATCAATATTGCACTTGAGTGTAATTACCTTAAGAACATCACTTTGACTGATCATTTCAATAGGTGGCCGAATAACAGTAACTTGTCCACAACACGCCATTTTGTTATGTTCTTACAGAACATGCACTTTTTTTCAAACAATTTTGTCACTAATTAACAAAAATGGCAATTTTTTTTTCAAATCTTTTAAATTCTGTTAAGATTTTTTTAAATTTGATTTATCGTACTTTTTTGAAATATTATCTTTGTTGTTTATCAATGTTGCTGCTACTACACACCATTTTTATTATTATAATTACTCTCTCTACACTGCTTTAAAAATAAAAAGTTCATAATAATCAATTTTATTTTGAATTTGGACACACCGGATTTTTATTGGCAGATAGAAGCAATAAATGTCAGAATAACGAAATAAACAAATTGATTTTAATATACAATTATTCACTATTCCCGTTTGTAGATTGAGTCAATCATTTATACTATATACAAATAAGTATATCCATTCTCAAAGTGGTGTGAATAAATTTAAACAAAAAAAAAAAAAAAAAGAAATAAACAAATTTAGATAGATAGAACTTTTCAACACAAAAATGCTTATAGACTTTTTCAAGTGAATGAACTCATGTGTCTGAAACAATAAACTAATTGTAAATAAATTGTAAAGTGCAATAACACTACATTAAATCCGTCAATACACTTTACACTGTCACTTTAAGAACCTAGTTCTATAAATATAAAAATACTTTTTTTTTTGAGAAAATAAATACACGCACGGAAAGACAAATAATATTATTTTTTTGGTTAAATTTTTTTCTCCTCTCTAATTTGAAACAAGAAGTAGGTAGTCAACAAAAATTCGCTAATATTTTATCAGAATATGTTTGCCATTTTTTTGTAACAAAAAAAAATACACACACAAGAATTTTTTGTCATCACTTAATTTTTAAAATTAAAAAAAAAAATAAAATATAAAAACAAAATTCTTAAAAAAAAAAATTAGATTTTTTTTTTTGAAAATTATAGAAGATTCAAAGTGATCAATTAAAAAATATAGAAAAAATATCTTTTGATTAAAATTCTTCATTCACATTTTTTTGCACAAGCAAAAGAAAAAGTTTGACATTAAAAAAAAAGTCAAAATTTCGCAACCACTTTTGATATTTTTTTTTTTTTTTGGTGTTAAAAGTTCCATCCGCTTTTTATATGTAACAATTTTACGTAATAAATTTTTTGAAACAATTCCTAAAAATGAAAACCCAATTATTCGCTTCGACAAAAAACAAAATTATTTATGTATACAATTAAATTAAAAAGCCAAAAAAAAAAAGATACACGAAAAAAAGATGAATTTAATTTTACACATTTACTACACATCAAACAGCCAGAACTTTTGGGGTATGAATTTAATAGGTAGACGACAAATTTCGCGCCGGTTGAATTCGTACTGACAGAAATTTTGAATTTTTAGATTGTGCTCCGAAGAAGCACAGAAATCATAAGACCAACCGACGACGAGACGACCATCTGACCAAAAAATTTTTGATTCTCACGAGAGGAGGAGGACTATTTTCGGATTCCTAGATGAATACAACTTACCCCGGGCGCCACCGCGGTCATCTATTAGCTATCACCATTCACAGAGTGTAGATGAGCTTTATGGGGGATCTTCCTTGAATTCTTGTCTCTCTCATAGATACAATTAAAACAAAAAATGATCTAAAAAAAAAAATTAATTCTCACCGATTTTGTGCTGATACTCACAAAGATTTTAATTGAATGTGGAGCTTGATTAATTCAACTGTCAATAGCTCATAGGTATAGAGGATCTTTTAATGGTAATTTTTTTTTTTTTGTTTGTTGATTTTTCATTTTTGGCCGCTGAGAGAACTATGCAATATTTAATGTCTTGCTGTTTTTTTGTTTGAAATATTAACTTGTTGAAAAGGAGCAGAAGTTATAATTTTTACACCATCGACCACCAAGCAGGGTGGGATTTCAAATCAATTTTGATGATTATTGCTTCTTTATGGAACAAGTTGGAAAACATATTAAAACATGAAAAGATTTATGAGAGACCTTGTACAAATGAATTCAGACACACGAATTTTTTTACGAAACACGTGTATTTATTTATGAATAAAACTAAAAATTAAAAAAAAAAAAAAAATAAAATAAAATCAACAAAATGGGGGTGGTGGAAAGTTGCGACAACAAAATATGACTAACGCATGAACGGAAATTATTTGAATCTTCGTCAAGGGTAGTATCTGTACAACCAATAAAAATATAGTTGAGGAATATATATATTTATTAATGTGTAGGTGTAATAGAGCTTTGTTTGACATGATTTTCTTAGACAAATTTATAAAAATCAGCTGATACCTATGTAAACAAAAATAAATGATGGTGTTAATTTTTTCTTCTTCTATATTAAGTAGATAATGCCACGCCACACCCGTTATAAAGTGTAGTCGTCTAGTATAAAATATGATTTTGATAATAAAAAAGAAGTTGAATTAATTTTTGCATGGATGCATTAACGTTTTGGAAAAAAAGTTCATCATTTCATTTAAGGGGCTGTATAACAAGACGATTTGTTTTATTTTTTTTTTCAATTGTCATTTAAAATCAGATTTCTCCATTGATAAAATAAAATTCTAAAATAAGTGTGGGGTGGTTTTTTGAACTTTTAATAAGATTTAGGCTTAATTTATTGATTTTCTATATGTATATTTTAAGTCGCTATTAAAAATGAGAAATCTGTCAAATCTCATACAAATTAAAAAATTTTCCGTTTTAAATAAGGATTTTAAATTTAATACAGTCAATAAATTGGGCTAGTGTAACAAATATTAAATATCGATATCTAATAAGTATCTTCTTCAAAGCTCTTTCCTTTTTTGGCAATGCAAAATTACAATAGTATTATTGGGAAACTGTAACTCATCAGATAAGTATCAGGGGCTTTCCACCGTAACGTAGATGAATTTTTTTGCAGTTTTTGGTAGATTTAACGTGCCGTTACAGTTTTAAGATCGATTTAAACAATTCTAAATCGTCTGTAATGAAGCGTCCACAAATCTAAGTTTAACTTTACACGGTTCAAAATTCTGTAGTATTTTTTAATACTTTTTGGGTTACATATAGGTCTACACCGGAAATGTATTAAAATTTAATACAAGACAAATATTAAATTTTTTTAGTTAGTAAAAAATGTATTAAAATGTAGGTAATATAGTTGTATTAAAAAATAATAGAGTTTATATTAGAATTTAATACCAAATGTATTAAATTTCAATTATTGCATATTAAAATTTAATCTTTTCATATTAATTTCTAATAAGAATTTTATTAAAAGATAATACAAAAATATTTCAATTCAATACCAAATGTATTTAAAGTTAATAATATGTATTCTTTTCCTAAATTCATTACTGAAAATAAATATTAATCATAAATAATATAATAATGGTGATATTATTGTCTCTATTTTATCTGTTTCACAAACTGTGGCATGTAAAATCTTATTGCCGATCAAAATTCATCTGCAATGTATGTATTTTGCTTCGAAAAAACACAAAGCGCTTGCAAATTAGTACAGATTTACAAATATTAATTAAATTTTTTTTTTAGAAAAGGTACCTCAAACAATAGATTTTTTTCATTTTTTTTCCAAACTGACATTGGTAGCCAAATTGTCAAAACATGACAATTTGGCGACCAATGCCAGCTACCGTAAATCTTATTTCTTTTATTTACCGACAAAAAACGCACAAAAACCGAAAAACCACGCACACCACTTATTTGTTAACATACTTATTCAACATTTTCCGCGAAGAAACACAAGGAAATTTGTTATTTTTCAATTTATAATAATGACATTTTATAAATTAAAACAAAAACAAATTTCCTGTTTACTGCGATTGAAATTTAAAAATTAAAGGCCGACCTGACAGAAGTACGAAGAAGTACGAAGATCCGAGGAAGCCTTCATGTTAAAAACACCATCTCCCGAAAAATGGAACACGACCGACTCAGTTGGTATTGCCATGTTCAAAGGAGAGATCCTGAGAACCCCGTCAAAAAAGCAATATTATACAACGTTCCAACACGAAATAAAAAGAAATTTAGGCCTAAAAACTCCTGGTACAAGCAAATGCAAAAACACCAGCATTCAGTTGGCCTTAGAAATGGAACAATACAAAACCGGGAGGCTTGCCGCCGATTTCTGAGGTCAACCCGGCGAACCCCACAAGCGGATCACTAGTGTGAAGCAGTAACGTGGGATAGTTATGATCCCCTCGACATCGAGATCATAACAGCGCCGAGAAAAAGGAAGAAGAAGAAGAAAGGCCGACCTGACAGATTGGCCTATTTTTGACAAACAAATTTTGACAAAGTTCGGAATATATTACCTTATTATGTTTTTCTGTGGCTGCTGACGTTTGATTAAAATTTAATATTCTCGTATTACAATTTAATACTTTTTATATTAGTTTTTAATAAATTTGTATTATATTTTAATACAATTATATTAAAATGTAATACAGCGGTATTAAAATTCAATACAAGATTAGAATTTAACCCACGGAGATTATTTTCCAATAATTTTTGTATTACAAGTAGTGACTTATTACTTAAATATTGAAATTTAATACAAAAAAGATTAAAAATATTTTTAATATTTTGGAAATATTAAAATGTAATATTTTTTGTATTGAAAATTGCTTTAATACAAGAGCTGTATTAAAAAATACTCCAGAATTTTTAACCGTGTAGTTACTGTAAATTATATAAATATGTTGCGTAAAAGAAATTTAAACAACCAAGTTTAAGCGTTTTAAAACTTGATGAAAAGTTTGGATCGCTGAGTATCAATTTGCAAAGTTCACAAACAATTGTTTAGGGCCGGTTTGTTCACACTCGATTATCAATCAAGGATTTTTTCTATAGAATCCTTGATTAAAATATAATCGGGTGTGAACAAACCGGCCCTGAGGCCTTCAAAAGAAGTTTTACATTGCAATAAATCTCATCTATATTACTCTATTACCGCTTTTCTTGAATGTCCCATTATCACAGATTTATGTCAACTCAAAGATAAGTCAATCCTGCAGTGAAAAACTGCCACTCTGGCATAATTTGTTTTTCGCAATGTTAACTAATCCGGAGTTTACCCAGGGTTAGCTTTGCACTGAAAAACTGGCCCTTTAATAAAAACCAACCTTTTAGTGACACCTGTCAAAACATGGGTTGCATTAAGATATCTTTTCAAGGCATATGTTTGCAACGCTTTAAAGTAAATTTTTTGAGTTATTTTCGACTATGCGATCCTGCGTACACTGGTCGAAATAATCACTCCTATTACCTATGTCGTAAACGACATCAAAATAAACGACACGACTCAATCTACATTCCATCTGTAGTTTTCAACTTTAGTCACTCGTTTTCTGTCGTGAAAAAAAACCTCATTTTGTTTCATTTCGTAAGTCGAAAATAAACGACAACTATGAAAAAAGACAGCATCTCTAGTTCAAAATTTTGATCAAGACAGAGAAATGGAAGGCAACAAAGCACTAGGTTTTCTTGTAAAATTATGTTTTTACTTGCTCTATAGGGCAAGTATTGGTTTCGTGTAGAAAAAAAAAATCGAGGTTTTAATCAAAACCAACATTACGATTATGGAGAAGATCAAAAAAGTGGTTTTCGTCATGCCGTCCGTCGGTCTGTGCGTGTGTGCGTCTGTGCGTCTGTGCGTCTGTGCGTCCATCTGTACATCGAGCTAGGGCCTAAACGGGTGGATGGATTTGCTTGAAACTTGGTACAGATGATTTTTACGTAATTCCCTAGGTCCGTTTTTTTTATTTTTTTAATATCTCCAATTTAACGCATATCTCCCATATAACGTTTTCGAGGTATTTCAAATTTCTCGAAAACGGCTCTAACGATTTCATTTAAATTTGGTGTGCGCAGTACTCTTATTGATTCCAACATAACTGCGTTTTTAGTTTTTCTCAAAAAATGCCAAGAGCGGAAATATGGCGTTGCCGTTTTTCAAAAATTGACATGTTTTTTAAGTTCATATATTTCATCAAAGCATAAGTCAATTTTTTCAAAATTTACAGACATCATAGGTATTGAAGTGTAAAATGTAAAAAAAAATTAAAAAAAAAAGTTTTTCAAAAAATTTTTAAAAAATTGAATTTTTTTAACTTTCGATTTTTTTTTTGTTTTTATTTTTTTTTTTTTCACAAAATCTTAAATTTCCAATAAATATTTAAGATAAAGATGCTTTGAACTACAAGAGCAAGTACGTGCGACCCAGTCGTGCATTTTATTTTTATATGTAATTTATTGTTATTTAATTTATCATAAACAAAGCAGTAAAATGTTTGCTAACATTTCCGGAAATTTACAATTAAAACAAAAATTGTTCCTGAATGTATGGAAATCAATTCAACTGAAGGAAGCAGACATATGCAATGGAAGATACATAGGGTATCTATGCCTATTTTAGGCCGTCTCCTGCCACCTTCCGGAAAATCGTTATAACTAGTGATTTCAAAAAGGGTTTATTCCAAATTTTCACTCGTATGCTTTTTTAACATACAGGGTGTCCCAAAAGTTAACGTCGAAACGAAAACGGTAGATAGGGTAGGTGGTGACAGTTATCAGAAAAATAATGAAAAAATCGCAGCCATATATTTTGGGAGTTATGGGCATTTGAAAAAAAGTCGAAAAAATGGTCACCCTGTGACGGATTTTCATGTGCCGTGACTACAAATCTTAAGTTTTCTCATTTTTTTCTTTTGTTACGGAACCTTGAATAACCCTGCTATCAAATGCATTCAAAAATTTTAACTCAGCTACATCAGTTTTAAAGAAAATATTACTTTTTTACCCAACTTAGTACTAAAAAAATTTACATGACTCTAATTCAATGAGCCGTAGTGTAAAAAAAATTAACTACGATGTTTCGGCAAGTTGCCTTAAAAGTTGGTGTGTTCAATTCTCTTTTCAAAATGGTACAACATTGTTGGGAATATTCCATAAATAACCGAGATAATTTTTTTTTTCTTAAGAAATCCGACTTTTTTATGAGGTAATTTTTTCATATTATTCAAGGTTTGTACCTTTTCAGAACGTTTCAGAATAAAAAAAACTTAAATAATATGGAAAAATTACCTAAAAAAAAGTCTGATTTCTTAAGAAAAAAAATTTTATCTCGGTTATTTATGAAATGTTCCCAACAATGTTATACCATTTTGAAAAGAGAATTGAACACACCAACTTTTAAGGCAACTTGCCGAAACATCGTAGTGCATTTTTTTTACACTACGGCTCAATGAATTAGAGTCATGTAAATTTTTTTAGTACTAAGTTGGGTAAAAAAGTAATATTTTCTTTAAAACTGATGTAGCTGAGTTAAAATTTTTGAATGCATTTGATAGCAGGGTTATTCAAGGTTCCGTAACAAAAGAAAAAAATGAGAAAACTTAAGATTTGTAGTCACGGCACATGAAAAACCGTCACAGGGTGACCATTTTTTCGACTTTTTTTCAAATGCCCATAACTCCCAAAATATATGGCTGCGATTTTTTTTATTATTTTTCTGATAACTGTCACCACCTACCCTATCTACCGTTTTCGTTTCGACGTTAACTTTTGGGACACCCTGTATAGGTAAGAGAATAGCACAAGAGCAAAATTTTGGAATAAACCCTACGAAGTCCCTAGTTATAACGATTTTCCGAAAGGTGTCTGGAAACTGGAGAAAAATCAGTAGTAAGTACATTATTTTTAAACGACAAAATATGAATAAATATCTGTCAAACTCTAATGAAATTGGAAAAAAATCCAGAATATTGGTCAACAACAAATACGGGCTAGTGCAAAAATGTTTTATTGCACAATAAATTAGTGATAATGACAAAATTAGTTACTAAAGAACATGGTATAAAAAGACAAGGTATGATCATTAGAGCAGCCATCTTACAAAATGGGGTAGTAAGGTTTTGACGTTTAATATTTGGAAAAGTCAAAAGCAACAACAATTTCCAAGACGAATTTGTTTACAACAACAATTTCAATGGGAACTGTCAAAACCTTAAGTATAGCCATTTTTTAAGTTTTGAAAGTTCTCGATACTGAGTTTTTTCTAATGATCATACCTTCTCTTTTTATACCATGTTCTTTAGTAACTAATTTTGTCATTATCACTAATTTATTGTGCAATAAAACATTTTTGTACTAGCCCGTATTTGTTGTTGACCAATATTCTGGATTTTTTTCCAATTTCATTAGAGTTTGACAGATATATATTCATATGTATTTTGTCGTTTAAAAATAATGTACAATGTACTACTGATTTGTCGCGTCGAAAAAGAAAAACGACACGACAGAGGAAACCAGAGCTGTCAAAAAAATGACACGACATCGATAAAAGACATGAATTTTTTCAACAATTCCATTTAATGATTGAAATATTTAAATAAGGGACAGCAAAAGACTTTTTTTTTAATAGCATTTGACTTGTGCGTACGTAATATATCAAAGAAATCATACATGTGAATAAATTGAATTACATACTTTTGATGAATCATGAATGTATTTAGTCTCATTTAAAACCTTAGTCCTTAAATTGGAAGGAGAAATTAAAATAATATTTAAAAATCAGTATATATGTGACGTATATGTAATTTTTTTTTTAATTACACATTTATTAGGTACAGGGTGATTATCATAAGATAATTCAAAAAGATTTAGCGTGAAAGTTTAGTCGAGATAAGACCCAAGGAGAGGGAGTTGTTTTTAAATTTTAAGGTGAGGGGTTGAAATTAAAAAAAAAAAAAACATTGACCTTTCTCTAAATTAAATATTGACCTCACAATAGTTTTTTTTGCAATTTATTCAAATCACCCTTTACATTTAAAATTGGAGAAACTTTCTATAAACGTGACTGAAGATTGGAAAAAAAGATACTCTTATTATAGTCTATATCCTTTCTTAAAGCCAGAAATTAAGTTTCATTAACTTTTGATGAACAGTTCTTGACAATTAAAAATTTAATAGGGAACACCTGTTTCGAAAAACAACTCTTCTTTATCATGTGTTATTATATGTATTTTACATGTTTGAAACACTTTGCGTGTAAATTACAAGACTCACTGCAGTCAGCACCATGGGATGCTAGAATTTTTTACTTGTTTACTTATTGCATATTTATGTTATTTCACAACAGTCTATTACAATAATTATCATTTAAAAATCCTCGTGATCATCAATTTATGTTTATCAACCACAATTTTTTTTTTATTGAAAAAAAAATATTTGCACTCACCTCTAGAATAGGTGATTGCTTATGAAGAGGCACTAACGGTTTCTCTGGAATGGGCCGCGAAGCAAAATAATACACGGATGCAGCTGCAATTCCTGTTAACGTTAATGCTCCTGCAGTTCCTCCAAAATAATTCAAGTATCCATCGATTTCGTCAACTGAAGAAATTTTAGGTTAGAATTGTTTTGTAGAAAATAATTTTATAATAATGTTTTAACTAAAAATATTTTCGGTGAAACAAATTTTATGTTTAAAATAAGAAAAATGAAAACACATATGTACATAGCTTATATATGAACTTTCTGCTTTCCAAAATTGTATTGATACTAAATTTTATTAATACTAAAGAAGCTTTGAAGTCACACATTCAAACTTAAATTTTTAATAAGCAGCATTTATAAAACTTGTTTTGTTTTTACAAAGATCCCTTTTAATCTTTTATAACAAAAAGTTTTAATGTCAATTTTTTCTTACAAAACAAATAAAATAAAAATTAAAAAAAAAAAGTATTAAAACTTATAAGTTTTAACAGCCACTTAATTTTTACAGCCACTTACAAAAATATGTCATATTGCTCATGATTAAGTGATTCCAATAGGCCCAAAATGTCTTTTCTGGCGTCATATTCTTTTATTTAATATTTTTTTTTTTTAATATTTGAAAAAATAGTGTTGCTAATTTTTGATATTTTATAGTGCTTTCAAGTTAACTGGATGATAAAGAATATTTATGTATCTATGTATATTATTTATTGCTTCCTGAGAGATGTTGAGTACGAGTATTTTGAATGTTTATAATTATTTACTATTAAAATAATTTGCAATTCATCAATATTATTGTTTTTTTTTTTTGTCTGGATTCCTTTTCGTTTGCGAACGTTATTAAGTTGAAGAATAGAATAGTAGGTACAAGTTCAGTGATCTGTAAGAAAGTAAATAAAATTGAAATGAACATCTCAATGAACATATATAATATTGAACAGTAAAAATAGTTTAAATATGAAAATCCAAAAAATCTTTTCAAAAGAAGTTATAAGATACTTAATTTTTGCATACAATTATATGTATTTTATTATAAACTGTTGTTCCATTTCAAATTCCCTTTCAAAATGGTACTATTGTCATTTATGAAGTACTTACCGTAGCATTACACATTATTAAGTCAATTAAAAAAAAAAATATATTTTTAAGGATTACTCCATCATCTCAATCTTTTGATAAAGACTTCTATATTTTTTGACACAAAAGCAATATTCGCCCTAAAGGGTGGGTAGAAATCATTAATGTTCCATAGCAGAAAAAAATGGTGTTAGTGGAGTGAAAGGAAACTATGTATTACATTAAACAACACGATCTTTAAAAGAACAATTCCTTACTCTGATAACCTTAAATAAACAAACAAATCTGCTCTTTAAAATTCATTTAATTAGACAAAATTTTCGATTTCGAAATTTAAAATTTTTCACAGGTTCTCTAATTAACCAACAAAAATATGCAAAAACCGAATATACCACTTCACGAAAAAACCTGGATTTGTTGTATATGCTTTTCAAAGATTTTGGTTTGATCTTTAACCAGGAAGTTAAAAATAAAAATATATGACTGGGTCGTAAGTCCTTGCTCTTACGGTAGAAGTATCTCCAATGTTATGAAAAAATCAATTTATGGAAAAATAAGGGAAAATTAGAACTTGATTTTTAAAAAATTATAAAATCTGTTTTAAAAATCAAATAAACACCGTTTTAAATAATTTTGACCACAAAACCAAGTATGCCATTTGCTTTTTTGTATGTGAGGACGAATTTTTATAATAAAAATTGAAAATCGTTTGAGCCGTTTTTTAAAAAAATAATTTCTTATGTATTTCCAAATTTACTATCATTTTCCAAAACATATAATCAGCAATTAAAATTTCAAAAAAATTTGATCAACCGTTTTCAAAATGATTATTTTTCAAAAAAAGGTGAAATATTTAGAAAATATCCAAAAATGTGTTGTTGAAAATTTTGTAAAATTTTCATATTACGGTTACTTTAATGCTTTCATATAACGATCTCGTTAAAAACGGGTTATTCATTTACGATAAACTCAGAAATTAAAAAATCGGTTCTATGGCAGGTACCGTTAATAACGGTTCAAAAAACATATTTTTAATAACGGAAATTGGGTCTTATTTGTAACAATACACACACAAATTTTAATAAAAATCGTTAGAGCAGTTTTTGAAAAAAAAAAATACTTTTCTCTTTTGGTTGTATTGCAGACAGACAGAATTGCGAAACCTTTTTATCGGAAATCTGCATCATCTTAATGTCGTGTCTGATTTTTATCTCGAGTTTTTGTTTTTACGAATCCTAAACTCACCCTAGTTCAGAGGCGTTCGTTGAGCTGCTGAAACGTTTTTTCCAACGAAACATTTTTTCTTTCTTTTTCTTACATTCCGAAGTTGATATCTTTTAACCGCCTCGAATGGTTTTGAATTAATGACATGATTTCATAATCAACAGGCCTATGTAATTTTTTTTTTTATTTCGAAAAGAATCCAAGAGGTAGGTACAACTTGCCAAAAAAATGCATTTTCAAAAATTTCCTTCAAATCCATCGAGTGAGGCATCAAAAGAAAATTCTCTTTAAGTTATGTTCATAACTGAAAAGTAAAAGTTTCTTGGGGGCTGGTTGGTGACTCATTTGCATCCAAACATTTTTTTTCTTTCATTCGGTGGTAGATATGCAGATACAGATATCTGCAGACCAAAGTCTCGAAACAAGTTTTGGTTTACAGATATAAGTTCTCAGTTAACAGCCCCATGCATTTAGTTAAACAATTTACAAATTTATTTTACTCATATTCTAGAAAAAAAATGTTTGTTGGACCCTGGCATCAGTTCGGGGCCCCGGGGCACCTCACGGTTGCCACTCCTAAAAAAAATTCCTACCAAACCTCCTCAAAAATCCTACCAAACTAAACAAAAACCTACAAAATCGAAAACTTTAGAACTTAAAAAAAAAACTTACAAAAACGATATGATGTTTAGGGTTCAAAAAAATGTTTGTACAAACTTCCGCAAACAAACAAGATTATTTTTTTTTTTATTTAAAAAAAGCGGCTATTGAAGTTATACCTGTAAACACGAGCTATTTGATATTTTTATTTTAAGATAAAATAAATATGCTAATTTTAGCTTATATAAAAAATTCACTCAATTAAGCAATATGAGTTTTCAACTACAATTTTTAAATAAATATAAAAAAAAAACAAAAAAAAATTACCGCTATAGTTAAACATGATCTGCTTACAAAAGTTAAAATCTGATTCTTTCCTGCCACAAAGAATTTTTTAAAAGTTTCTTGATCATTCTGAAGTTACATTAAATTCATTTCATTCATTCCCCTTGCATATGCAATAAAATAGATTTTGAAATCCATAATGAGAAAGAAATTGAGTAAATAAAATTAAATAGACTTTGGAATAACGCGTTTAATAGTCATTCAAAAAATTATAAAATTATTTAGTACAATTAGAAATAATTTCAGAAAATCGTTTCCATAAGCCTACCCAAAAACTACCAAATCGGGTTTAAACCTACCATCCTACCAAAGCCAAAAAAAACCTACCAAGTTTGGTAGAATTCTACCAAAACGGTAACCGTGGGCACCACCCCTTCTGCCCCAAAGGTATGTACGCCCCTGCTATATAGTACCTATATTTCAAGTAAAAATCTTCAGTGTTAGCTATCGTTAACAACACTGGTTTGTTAACTTTCTATACACCTTAATTCTTCCTGGTTAGGACATTCAAACAATATAAAAGGTATATCTCAGAATAAATTACTTTTTGCGTGATCGTTTTTATTTATATAAAATTGTTTGTTTTAACGCCCTCAGTTACAAAACATACGATTTTGGAAGTTGACAGAGGTAGGTACATATTTTTCTTAGAGCTAAACTAATGTTTATTTATTTATGCAATACCTATGTACCTTACCTACATCAAAAATTCAAATTACCTTCAGGTCCTGTCTTCAGTGATATTATTTATGAGTTAGTTGTTAAATTAAATTGTACTTGGTACTTTAAAGACACCTGTGTATAGTATACCATCCGCACAATGGATGATATCAAAGTCATTTACATGGTGCTTAACTCATATTTTCACGATTAAGAACGTCATTTTATACGCTGAATAAAATTTGTTTTCTTTGTCTTTTTAAGAATGTTTTTTTAGTACTAGACCCATTCTTGTAGGTAATAAAAGGTTTTCAGTGATTTTGTTAAATTGAATCACAACTTTACTTTGACTTAAATACAAAATAAACTATTTGTAACAAAATGTCATTTGCAATTTTTGTAATCCGTTCAATTCAAATTTATAGGTACTTCAAATATTCCCTCACTTTAACAACCCATCGACAAAAGCAGAAAAACTTTTTTGGCTTACCTACTATTGAAATAAGTAAACGCGTTTTGTGGGTCATTGAACCAGTTTAAAATCAATTTGGTACTTATGCGGCAAAAATTTCAAAAAAAAAAACAAAAATATATCAATCATCGTCTATGATTCAAAACAAAAACAAAACACATCCCTATGATAATAAAACTTAGGGACAAAAGATAAATCAAATATTCCAACAATAAAACAAAAAAAAAAAAACATTTCAATTCACCCTTAATTGAAAACCTTTTTTTTAACTAAAATAGGGGGAAGTGGTCACCCTTCGTACACGGTCACCCTTCGTACAGTGAGCTTAAAACAAAAACTAAACGGTATTCAAACACGTGCTTACTAGTGTGCATAGACATAGTAGGCGCCGAGCTGCTAGATAAATTTTGAATCCTAAGTGCAACGGATTCGGTCGCCACAAGACTTTTAGTGTTTTTTAGTGCTCTGAGTAATTTTTTTATGTACATTTGATGTCATGTTGTGTTTAAGTTAAGTATGTTTTTGGCTAAACAGTAATGAAGAATTGTTGTTTAAAGTGTTAAATTTGTGTTTTAATTATAAATATTGCAAAATCTCAGTACATTTTTTCAAAAATCGATTTTTCTGCATTATGTACAGCTTGGGGAGCATTCGTACAGTCAAACATGGGGCACATTCGTATGCATACGTATGCCCGCCAGTAAATTTTCTTGAGCAGATAACAATCAAAACACGGAGTTACAGTTTTATTGAAATGAAATTTAAACCTCTATAATAAGTTTTTCGCATTTTATAGTAAATTAAGGTTGGTATTTTTATATATGTAAATAATAATTTGTTTCAGAATCATCGAATCGCGAAAAATTAAGTTTTTTATTTGTTTTTGTTTTTTTCTGATTCAAGTTCAATTAATTAATAAATTAATAAGTAATTAAATGTTTTAAAACTCATATTTGGCATTTGACAAATCAAAAGTTAGTCAAATTAACGTTTTAAATATCCTGTACCAATGTACCCCATGTGCTGTACGAAGGTACCCCACGGGTGGGGAGGATTCGTACAAAAATCTAGTCCCAGTAAAATGGCTATAACTATTTAAGCCTTTGACTTGGAAGTGTCAAATTTTTTTGTAAAGTGTAATAATATACATATTACAAATAAAGTCCATTTTCTCGAAGCTGGAGTGAGTAAATAAATAACTAAAAATAAATAAGTAAAAACTGTACGAAGGGTGACCACTTCCCCCTAAGTAATTTAGGGTAATAAATATTCTCCCCAATATTTTTTTTTATGAAAGCAAAAACTATTTGCAATAAAAATCATAACGTGCCGAAAACTGTTAACAATAAACCAACCTTGGCCTTGTATTCGTTCGCTCGCATGCAATCTCACAATCGTCACATTTGAGTAAAAATATGTCCGCATTGAACACATTTTATTCGTCGTCCATAAAACTAAAAAAAAAACATAGATACCCCTTCTACTTTATATCCTTCCAAAATATAACACATGGTGCATATATAATAACATCAGTTGTTGTTTTTGTTAGAAAAAAAAATCTCATGATAAAAACTTTTATTCCTTCGATTTTTCTATTTTTTTTAGAAACATTAAATTTCCATTTCCATTTAATTTAATAATTTCTATCAATTTACAATTAAATCTTTATCACGATTTAAAAAAGTATAAACATGTAAAAAAAAAAAAAAGTTCAATGTTACGACACTACCCCATGTAATTTCTTGTAAAAACTGGAAGTATTGATTTTTCCTACCGAAAAAAACATGAGTTCTTCGAATTTTTAAGTGCCGATTAAGTACCCCATTTACAACTGGGTCATTCCCAGATTTATTATTGATGCAATAAAAGAGAAATTAAACTTACATTTTTAATAGGTTTTAAGGAAGAATGATTATTTTATTGCATTAATTGTGTGTGTTGCTATTTAAAATTTTATGAATGAGAAAGTTTTGAAAATTGACTGCACAGTTTCGACTTTTTGTTCGTTGAAAAACACTAACTTATAGAAAAGGTACTTTTATTTTTTTTTAACTGATCCTTGAATTTATGTTTGCTTTTTAAAAATTTACTTAATTATTTTAATTGGCTAGAATTAACTTTTTTGATATATGTAACATTTAATCTAAAAAAAACAAAAACAAACTTAAGAGTGTTTTTTTTTTTTTTTTCTTATAATAAAATCAATAATTTCGTTTATTTATTTTTTGTTTAATTACAACAAACAGCACCTAACCGGCTTCCGACTGAGCGCAGTGTGGTAGATTTTTTGAAAATGAAGGGATTTATACCGATTCTTTTTCAACCGTGCACACATTTCGATATCAAAAAAAACAAAAAATCTTTAACCAAATTCACTAAAGGATATCAAATATAATCAAATAAGGGTGGTGTTGATATGGTGTGTTGTGTTCATTCAGCTTATATTATACTCAAAAAGTGAGAGTAAGAGAGAAAAGTGCTGAATAAAAAAGCTTATAGTAACTTACCTTTATACAGCAGTTTGGGGGTGTAAAAGCTTATAATATTTGTAAACATAAGAGGTGAACTATAAAATCTATATGAAATAATGAACTCACATGTAAAATATTTGGTTTTAATAGTTCAAAGACATTTGTTTTTAATGTTTATGCATGCTTTGGAAGTATAATTGGCTTACACGATGAAAATGAAGAAAATGGGTCTTACCTATGTATCAATCATAAATTTTATTAAAACCCCCCGAGGCCACGACAAAAGTGCTTGCCCTTATCAGCTTTGGAAACTCTTACTTACCGGTTTAAGAAAACTACTTCGATTTGTTTTAATTTTTGTCACTGTAACGAGTTCATCGGAAATTCTACGAAGTTCTTAATTCATTACAAAACACTATTTTGAAGCTTTCTTTATAATAGTCCATATTGACAGTGTAAACTTATTGCACTACGACATTTATAGCAAAGAGGTTTAACATAAGACATAAAGTGCTCATTTTCAGACATTTTTTAGAAAATGTTCATTTTTGTTAAATTAGACATTGTCTTTTTTATCAAATTGTGGGAAAAATATTTTTATTTAATTAAAATGAATATCACATTACACTAGTCTGCAAAATTTATCTTTTTTTTTCTCCTTAAAATAATTTTTTAAAATTATGAAAGATTTGACTTTCCTGAATCTAAATCTGGTTTTAGAAAAATTCTAGCACGTACCATTTTTTTTTTAATGATTTTTGAAAAATATGAGTAGTGTAGAAAGTAACCCTTTTAGATTCGGTTGACCTAGTACAAAAATAAAACTAATATTCGTATTGATCTCAAATTTGGAGGGAGGACTTATTTTTCATAACATGATCTATCATATGACAACAAATTTGTATTTATTAATTAAAGTTCACACACATTTTAAGATACTAATTGACAAAAACAGCAAAAATATTGAAATCCTGCAGTTTTTAGTAAATCCCACATGAACAAAAACACCTTAATTTAGGGAAATGTAAAATCTCAACGCCCGTAAAAAGTCAAATATGCAAAGAAAACTATAATAAAATACATTAAAACAATTTATACGTGTTTTATCTATTATATATATTAAAGTTTGGTTTTGTGTACGTTCGCTAACCGGCCACACAGACTGACTCATTTTCTTAATTTTTTTTTTGAAATCAAAGAGGCATAAGAGGAGAAGGTTTAAGGCAAAAAAAATTCAAGATTTTATAGGGTAAATAGGGGTAGCACGACATTGAAAAAAGAGGCTATTTTCTAAACGGTAAGTCGTAAAGAGTTGACTTTTTTTTTAAATGATAGACAAATTTATTCAATAGTTAAAAAAGGTATTGAAAAAATTCAAAAAAATTTCAAAACCAAGTTGTGAGGGTTTTTTTGCAGTCATAGATCTTCGACAAAAGACTAATTTAGAGGTACGCAAAATTTTGCACAGAAATTTTAGTTACACCATAAGAAAGATATTTAAAAAAAAAATTAGGGGTCTAAAACCGATTTTTTTCATAGGCCCTGTATTTTGAAATAAAAATTTTTGAAAAACAACCTAATTTTTAGGGACATTTTTGAGTAGTCCTTTATTTTTTGGGAATTTTTAAAAGTCTGCAAAAAATCTCAAATTTATAGGAAATATAGGTTTTAATCATGCGCATGCATGTACAAACTTTTGAATTTTTAAATCAATTTTTGACCGAATAACGTAAAAAACAATTTTTTTTGTCCCAAGTTTTTTGGCCGTTTTTAACAGTTTTTTATTTTTATCTTTTTTTCTTCAATAGATAAATGAATGAAATGAAATACAGTGTAGATAGATAATAAGCAAGACTATATTTGTACAAAGTTTCAATTAATTTTGTAATGACAAATTTGAAATATCGGTAAAATAAAACTCTATTTTTCAACACGTTACATCTTTTGATCTGGAGCTTACAAAAATTTGATTTATCTTTATTGAGCATCCTGATAATATTACCTTTCATTTGATATATCACACATAACGCTACATTAACTACAAGCTTTACAATGGTAAATTAAAAAACTTCAGAAATACCTCAAAATACCTGTGGGCATCTGTTGCCCATGACGAGTCACCAGTGCGTTGCAGTGAGGGAAGTACTGTAATCTCAGTGTGTTATTTCGACGTGGTTGGCTTTAAAAAATTCTAACTTCTTTTGTAGTCATCTCAGAAATAAGATTGAACCGTCATGAGAAAGGTGAAATAATAAGCTTTCACATGATATAAAATTTTTTATAGGTTGTCATTGAAAAAAATTGATTCAATAGCGTGTGAAAAAAGTTTTTTTCCTTTTTTTGATGAAAATTGATCGTTTTCGCTTTTTTTCAAGAAATATGTACGTACCTATGGATTCAAAAAATGTATGAAAAATTTAAAATATTGCAATCCACAACAAAAAAAACACAAAATATTACATTTTTTACTGTCATGAATTTGAAAAAAAAAAAAATAAGTTTTTTTATAAACTGTGACTAGTTTATTTGAAAAAGTTTACATTACGCCAAAATATTGCTTCGAAAACAGCAAAAACATGGGTTTTCGAGATTTTCTAACGGGAATATCTTAAAAACGTGATGTGCTAGGCCAATTTTGACTTCGGATTCGAAATCAGCACACAAAAATCCTTTGGAAAATTATAGTTTCATTAAAAGGAGGATTGCCTTGCAGACCACTGTTATAAATGGCTAAGACAATCCACTCAAATTTAAACAGTTGTTGTCTAAAGTTAGACAATGTTTATAAATACCCTTGATAACAGTTAAATTAAAAGTATAACATTTGGCTCAGTCTAATACATCACAGTGCTCCACAGTGCTGAGGTTGTTCTGCCTCAAAATGCTTTAGTTTTAATTTCCCAAATCAGTTTTTGGCATATCAATTATATCAGTCCAATCCATTCCTTGTATTCCTTTTGCTTCCTTAGCTTTTTAAGAGCTTGTTTTTCTTACCTCAGGCTTTGCATTTTTTTTAGAGAAAGTTTATTCTAAAAGTTGATTTTTTTTTTGTTTTTTTTTTATATCTCGCTTAGAAAGTTTACTTCCCATGCAAAATTTTTTAATTTATAACAAAAATCTTTTATTTTTCAGTTATGAATAGAGTTTAAAGAGACCTTTCTTTTGATATCTCACTCGTTGAATTTGGAGGAAATTTTTGAAAATTCATTTTTTTTATCAAGGGGTTATAACCTTGATTTTTTCTCAAAAATCTGAAAAAAATAAACTTTTAATTTTTTTCGCCAGAATGCATATGACAAAATGCCTGTTCACTGTGAACTCATATCTGTAATCCAAAACTTGTTTCGAGACTTTGGTCAAAAGATATCGGCTTCGGAATGTAAGAAAAAGAAAGAAACAAAAATGTTTAGTTCGAAATATCTCAGGAACCAGACATCCAAGAAACTTTTAGTTTTCTGTTAGGAAGAGCTTAAAAAGATTTTTTTTTTATTTTTATGTAAGAGACACAAATTTTGTTTCAAATTCGTTTTCGTCGAAGAGTGAACCAATTTTTCTCAAAATTTTAAGACAAATATTTCTTACTCATTCACATTTTCAAAAAACAAATTTTTTTAGTATTGCCAATTTTTAGCTTTAATCTCATCAATGTTATATCGAGCCCTTCTCGCCAAATTATCGTAACCGACAAGGCACTTACGATAATTTTGTTTATAGAAAAATCTTTAATTTCTTTCGTTTTTAGACTTATTGGAGACAATTTTGATGTGAATGTGTGAGCAATTGTTGATTAGATTAACATAAAAAAGTTATATCTTATTCGTTCTTAGTGTTGGAAAAATACAATTATTATATGCTGTCCATAATTCATTCTTTAATTTGGCGCTTACGATAATTTGAAAAAATTGATTGGTTAATTCGAAAACTAATCTTTTACTATTTTCGATGCATGGTTGAGTCGATCAAATGCATTAATATGCAATTTACCAGTGAGAAATATTGATCCAGTTTCTCCTTTTTTTCCGAAGTACAATGAAGTTTTCTGCACATTTTTCTAAAACACTTGTTTATCAATCAAAGCTTCCACATACATATACTCTAAAAGGAAATAATTATAATATAAAAATAAGTTCAAAATTAAAAAAATACTGCTCTAAAACCACATTCTTTAAAGTATGAAACAGGAAAGTATTCTCATCTGAAATTGTAACGACACAGAAATATTTGTTATTATTTTGAGTAGCTTGATTTTATTATTTTTATAAAAAATTGACAACAATATTTATGTTAAAATGTAAGACTTAACTAGTAAATGCACTTTTAAAATCTGTTACGATTACAAAATATAATATATCTACTTTTTTTTAATTTTCGTTTAAAAAAAATATTAAAACTTTAAAACTTAAATTTAATTTTAAAACAAAAAACTTTTATATTGCATCATTGATTGTATAGTATATGAGCATGGGTAGCAAAACATTTTAAATTAAAAAATACCTCACATTGCCACCTTCATCATTATATCAAAAAATCTATCACAAGCTTGAATTAAATCAAGCTCAAATAAACTTAAGAAGAATATTCCTTCTTAATAACCTTTGCAATAGTACTCAATTGCATGTTTGTTGTTCCTTCATAAATTGCTCCAATTTTAACATCACGATAGAATTTCTCTTGTGGGAAATCCCGAGTAAATCCAACTCCACCCATCCAATCAATGCACTTAATTGTAGCTCTCTGAGCAACTTCCGAAGCATAATATTTAGCCATAGCAGCTTCTTTCAAAAATGGACGACCTTGTTCTTGTAAACGGGCAGCATTGTATGTCAACAAACGAGCAGCTTCAATTTCAGTTGCAACAGTTGCAATTTGATGTTGCATCGATTGGAAATTGTAGATTTCCTGACCGAATTGTTTGCGATCCATCAAATATGGAATAGTAGCATCGAAACAGCCTTGAGCACAGCCAATCATTTGGGCGCCAATACCAATGCGACCTTCATTTAAGAAACCAGCTGCATATTGGTATCCTTTGCCGAATTCACCCAAAATGTTTTCCTCAGGGACACGTACGTTGTCAAAATTGACCATGCAGGTACCGGAAGCACGGATACCCAATTTGTCTTCTTTCTTGCCAACACTTAGACCGGGGGTATCACGGTCTACGATAAATGTTGTAATACCTTTGTAACCCTAAACAAAATACAAAAAATTTATATTTTTGTTCTTTTCTCCAAAAAAATTGATATAATCTTACAGCTTCTGGCTTAGCGTTAGCAAAAACCAAGAATACTCCAGCAACATCTGAGTTAGAAATCCACATTTTTGTTCCATTGATAACATAATCGTTTCCATCTTTCTTAGCAATTGTCTTTAGAGAAAATGCATCAGATCCTGAAGATGGTTCAGTCAAAGCAAAACTTCCAGCCTTAAAAATTTAACCTATACACTTTTTCTGTTAGGACTTTTAATAACATTTTTCACTTACATATTCCTGAGCTAATTTAGGAAGATATTTTTCCTTTTGCTCCTTAGTGCCAACTTTCATCATCAAAGAATTAACAAGTGTATTATGAATATCAACAAATGCAGCAACAGCAGGATCAACTTTGGATAGTTCTTCAACTACCAAAATGGTTGTGAAGAAATTACAACCACTTCCACCAAGTTCAGTATCGATTTCCATTCCCATAAGACCATTTTGGAAAACAGCATCAACAACTGATTGATCGAATTGATGTTCTTCGTCCATTTTCTTTACCAATGGAGCAATAGTTTCTTTGGCAAGTTTAGCAACTGGAAAACAGAAAAAAAAAACCATATTTATCAGAACTAGCCGACCCCGCACTCAAAATTCGAGTGCCAATTGTAACTTTTATTTATGCTCAAATAAGCACACTATATAAATTACTTAATTTACTACTAAGAATATGCAACACTTAATTTTATTCGAAATTCGAGAATGTCTTCGAAGGTTCTCGTCTTTGCTTTTAGAAGTTTCCACTTACTGAAGGGAGATTGCGTGGTTCAGCACATTTGTTTTTGTTTTTTTTTTCTCAATTTTAATTTATTATTTTTATCTATTTCGGTAAAAAAAAATAAAAAAAAGTATACATTCTGCACATCTAGATAAAATTTCCTATCGTTCGGTATATAATTTATGCCCCTTCGGTTTTTGTGGGCCGCGTATTTTGTACCACAAAATAAGTGTTTGCCGTTTTATTATATGATTTGGTTAAAATCGGTTAAGTTATTATTATTTCAAATTTGATTTTTACGCTCGAGTTTAATTCTTCTATTTTTATTTCGCTTTTCCTAAAGTGTCTATACCTAACTAAATTTTACTAATATTTCTGCAATGTTTTAAGTTAATTAAAGAGTAAGTACGAGCGACCTAATGGAGTTTAAAAATTCTATTTAAATCAAAGCAGATTTACCTACACTCGAATGTATTGTAATGTTTTATTCCGGGTTCACAATAAAACTTATTTCGTTTATTTTAACTTCCACTTATCTTTCCGTTCAAATAAGAACACACTTTATTTCAAATCAATTTACTTTTATTATTCGCTCAAACAAACACACTTTTCAATCACTTTATTTACTACTAACAATCTCCAACACTTTATTTCACTTTGTACTGTACTCTTTCACATTCAAGATTAAACTGTCTCCGGTCGGTGTCCACGCTGCCCTTTTATACCTGAAATTCGGAATTCGAGAATGTCTTCGAAGGTTCTCGTCTTTGCTTCTCGAAGCTTCCTTTCCAAGAGGGGGCGCTTCATACTTCCAGTCCAGTGGGATATTTTGGGATATTCAGCAGTCGAGGGAATTTCTTTGGATGTGTTCAGAGGGTAGTTTCTTAATTACTAAAGGTCCGTTCACATTTCTACCTTTACTGTAGCAGGTAGTGTGTTCAGACTTTTATCTTAAAAGTAGTTCGGTAATTCATCGTTACATTGCCCCCCTCTTAGGATTGTTCGTCCCGAACAACTCCATTGCTACTTCTACCATTATAACGATGTAAACGGTCACAATGAACTACCTTTAATTTGCCTCTTACCCCTCTCTGTATACGGTAAACCACGTCGTTGATTCTGGTTATTACTGTGTAAGGGCCTTCCCAGTTTTGTTGTAGCTTCGGTGATAGTCCCTTTTGTCGGTGGGGATTGTAAAACCACACAAGTTCTCCTTCTTGAAACCCTGTTGCTGTCGCTCGCGCGTCATATCTTGTTTTCATCCTGTCACTAGACGCTTTTATATTTGTCCTTGTCCGTTGGTGAATGTCAGCCAGTGTTTCTTTCAGGTTATCAACATACTCATCTATTTCCTGTGGCTCATTTGGAACACATCCGAATTTTATCTCACTTGGCAGCCGTATTGTAGAACCAAAAAGGACTTCCGATGGTGTATGTCCAGTGGAACTATGTGTTGCACTTCTATAAGCCATCAAGAATAATGGAATATGTCGATCCCAGTCTCGTTGATTATCGTTGACTACTTTTGACAGGTGTTCTTTAAGTGTCCTGTTAAATCGCTCAACCATCCCATCAGATTGTGGATGAAGCGGTGTTGTTCGCGTCTTCTTGATGCCAAGGAGTGAGCAAACCTCTTGAAAAATCTTAGATTCGAAGTTCCTTCCTTGGTCGGAATGAAGTTCCATGGGTACTCCGAACCTGCTCACCCAATGAAAGACAATCTTATCCACAACTGTTTTGGTTTCCTGGTTTGGGATGGCAAATGCCTCAGGCCACTTGCTGAAGTAATCCATCACTACGAGGATATACCGGTTTCCTTTGTTGGTTTCGGGAAAAGGACCTGCCACGTCTATTGCAATCCTCTCAAAAGGTGTGCCCACATTGTACTGATGCATCGTGCTTTGCATTTTTCTAGCTGGTCCTTTGCTAGCGGCACAAGTATCACATTTTCGGCACCACTTTTCAACGTCTTCTCTCATACGTAACCAGTAGAATTGCTGGCGTACCTTTTCCAGCGTCTTGTTGATGCCTAAATGGCCTCCAGAAGTTCCCTCGTGCATCTCTCGGAGAACATCATTAACCTTTGACTGAGGTACGATTAGTTGCATTACATAAGATTTACCATCTGCGGATTCCCACTTACGCCTGAGTAACCCTTCTTGCACATGAAGTGAGTCCCATTGTGCCCAATATGCTTTGAGATTGGGGCTTCGGTCGGAGATGTCGGCCCATTCTGGTTTCTCTTCATGTTCCTTCCATGCAAGGATGGGTTCGATGTCCGAATCTTCCTGTTGGGCCATCCTGAGTTCTTCATTACTCCAGCCGCAAATGGGATCAGCTCTCGTTCTTCTTACAGCGACAACTTCCTTTTCCTCTAGCCGTGTGCAATGCTTGCAGTCTTGCTTGCACGGGCGCCGAGATAATGCGTCTGCATTTGAATGTAGCTTTCCTCTTCGATGTTGAATCTGACATTGATACGTCTGGAGTATCTCGATCCATCTTGCTACTTGACCCTCTGGATTTTTGAAGTTCAAAAGCCAATTTAGTGCACCATGATCTGTGCGAAGAAGGAACTTCTGTCCATAGATGTACTTATGGAAGTGCTTTGTTGCCAATACCAGAGCTAGAAGTTCCCTTCTGGTCACGCAATAGTTTCTTTCTTGTTTCGAGAGTACCTTGCTGAAATAGGCAACGACCTTTTCTTCTCCGTCATGAACTTGCGATAAAACAGCACCAACTCCAACATTACTTGCATCTGCGTCAATGATGAATTGTTTGCCTGGAGTCGGATAGGCCAACACAGGAGCTTCACATAACCGTAGCTTCAGTTCCTGAAAGCTTTTCTCACACTCACCTGACCATTTAAAGGGTTTACCCTTCTCCGTAAGCTGGTGCAAGCTTTTGGCGATTCTCGCAAAATCCTTCACGAACCGTCGATAGTACGTTGCCAGACCGAGGAAACTCCGAAGTTGATGCTTGTCCTGAGGGGTTGGCCAATTCTTCACAGTGTCAACTTTTTCTGGATCAGTCATTACTCCTTGGGATGAGATGATATGCCCCAAATATTTAACCTCGGTCTTGAAAAGTGCACATTTCTTTGGATTTAACTTAAGATGTGCTTCTCGTAGCCTCTGGAATACAGCCTTTAGGTTTTCACAATGGTCATCAAATGTTTTCCCGTAAACGATGACATCATCCAAATAGACTAGGCAAGATTTCCAGGTTAATCCATTTAAAACGCACTCCATTAAGCGCTCAAAAGTAGCTGGGGCATTACATAGCCCAAACGGCATGACATTGAACTGCCACAGACCATTTCCTGTGGAGAAAGCCGTCTTTTCTCGATCTTCTGGATGGATTTCTACCTGCCAGTAGCCACTCTTCAAATCCAAAGTCGAAAACCATTGTGCTCCTTCCATTGCATCTAGAGTATCGCTGATTCTTGGCAGTGGGTAGCTGTCTTTCTTCGTCACATCATTCAGCCTGCGGTAGTCGACACAAAATCGAGTGCTTCCATCCTTCTTTTTGACGAGAACTACCGGTGATGCCCAAGGGCTTTTGGAATTTTCGATCAGCCCGTCTTTCTTCATTGTCGATATCATTTCTTCAACTTCACTTTGTTTGGCCAAGGGGAGACGTCTTGCTGGTTGACGAATCGGCCTAGCGTCTCCTGTATCGATTCGATGCTGCACCAGTTGTGTTCGGCCGTACTGCCCGCTGGGTGAAGAGAAGATATCCGAATATTCGTGAAGAAGCCTTCCCGCAACATTAAGCTGATGTTGACTCAAGTTGTCTGATTTAAGAATTTGAGTCTTTAGTTTCTCCGAGTTCATAGTCATCTGTGTGTCCACCTCGTTGATCTTAGTTATTGCGGCCACAGATTCACATTGCCCAACAACTTCTCCTTTCTTAAGCTTGATTGGGTACGGTTTGATGTTAAGTATCCGTACAGGTACCATGTTGTTCTTTGGTGCCACAAGAGTCTTCCCGATGATGATGTTTTCGGAACTTTGCTCAACTTCTGGTTCAACCATGAGGTATCGATGGCTTCCAAAGTTCCCCTTTAACTTGGTCCACACAAAAACTTCTGAAGAAGGAGGCAGGCACATGTCTTCTTTGATGACAGTTCTAATTGTTGTCGAGTTTTCAGTGCCATAGACCATTGGAATCTCTACATTTCTGTATTTCAGGACTTGATTACCGATATCCAAAATGATTCCATGCTCCTTCATGAAGTCGATTCCAATGATGCACTCGTCACATATATCTGCCACCAAAAACACATGCGAAAACTTTAGTTCTGCCATACGGATCGTAAGACGAACTTCACCGTACACCCTTGCTGCTTCTCCTGTGGCGGTCTTCAGACGGTAGCTGTTGGTGTTATGTAGCCATGTCATCTTCACCAAGTCTCTTCGTACAATAGAGGCGGTGGCACCGGTGTCAATTGTAGCCACGTGTTGTTTGTTGTTTATGGTCGCTTCCACTGTCAGACTTTTGTTGTCTCGTTTAGTCTGTGAGACTTGAATTGTGGTTCTGGAGCCATTGATACCAGAAACCAGCTTCTGCCCCTCGAAGTTGGTTCTTACTCGTTTTCCCGAATGGGAATCAAGATGAGCATGAGTGTTAGTTGTATCGCTTACCTGTTGTTGGGCAATATTCCTGTTTCCACAGTGTTGGCAAGCAGTTCTTCTTGGTGGCAATCTGCACTGCCGCTGGAGATGTCCGGTCTTGTTACAGTTCCAGCATCGAGCAGCTCCGTCCCTCTGGTTTCTTTGGAATGCGAGTTTTTGACAAGAGCATTCTTCCACTGCAACTTCTCTTACCCGATGAACGCCTTGAGAAGCCTGTTCTGCTGCTTCCATAGTCAGTGCAAACGCTAATGCTTCAGGAAGGGAACGTTTTCCAGCTGTTCGAATTGCTCGCTGAAGATTTATATCAGATACAGCACGTACAAAGGCTTCTGTCGCAAACTGATTGATAATGTCGTCTCCTGCTGTCGGATATGCCAGATGAGCTAACCTTTCAATATCTGCTTGGAGTTGTTGCAGAGTTTCTCCTCTTTTCTGGACTCTTGTATTGAGTTGGACGCGGAAGACTTCCTGCATATGGCCATCTCCAAAGCGTTTTTCAATGACCTGGACAAGAGCGTTAAAGTTACCATTCTTTTCTGGTGGTAAAGTTTGTAACAACTCAGCAGCAGGACCTCTAAGAGCAAGAGTCAGCGCTATACATTTGTCTTCGTCATCCCAGCCATTTGTTGTGGCAGCTGCCTCAAACTGTTTCTTGTAGATCGACCAAGAACTTTGTCCATCAAAGGTTGGTGGATGCATTTCCTTCTTCTTTGAATACTCACCAGAACTTTCTCGGGCCTTAATTTTTCGAACCTTGTCCAACTCTTTAGTAATGTCTTGGAATTTCTCTTCGAACTTTGTGTCCATTGCCAACAGCTTTTCTTTGTTTTCTTCAATACGCTCGTCAAGAGCAGTGAACTTCTTCTCGAAATCACCAAGCTTTCCCTCTAAAAGATTTTTCTGTTCTTCTAGAAGATTCTTTTGCTCATCGCGATGTTCTTCTAGATGTTTCTCCATTTTTTCGAGAAGATTCTGTTGTTCACTCTTTTGCTCGGTACGTTGTTTCTCAATTTTTTCGAGAAGATTCTGTTGTTCACTCTTTTGCTCTGTTCGTTGTTGTTCCATTTGCTCTCTTTGTTCATTGCGTTGTGTCTCAATTTGTTCAAGAAGATTTTTCTGTTCATCCTTTTGTTCTTTACGTTGCTGTTCCATTTGATCTTTCTGTTCTTCAAATTTTGCAAGGAGAACAGCCATCATGGATGACATATCGGAACTAGTACTTACTCGTTCTTCTACCATTTCAACTTCGAATTGAAATGTATCCAAATCTTCGTTTTTCTGGGTTAAATAATCCTGCAGGCGAATAATGAGGTCATTTTTCGATCCAGCAGTAGGAAGACCTCGTTTAGTTAATTCCGCCTTCAGCTCAGTCAAACTTAACTGATTCAATGTCTTACCCATTTTAACTTTTCAAAACGCGAGCACTTTTACTTATTTCAAAATGTTTTACACTTTGTTTATTGTTAAAACACACGCGCACTTTTTATTTTATTCGCGAAATTATCTGATTCGCACAAATAAATAAGTTTTATTCCACTTTTCTGACACCAATGTAATGTTTTATTCCGGGTTCACAATAAAACTTATTTCGTTTATTTTAACTTCCACTTATCTTTCCGTTCAAATAAGAACACACTTTATTTCAAATCAATTTACTTTTATTATTCGCTCAAACAAACACACTTTTCAATCACTTTATTTACTACTAACAATCTCCAACACTTTATTTCACTTTGTACTGTACTCTTTCACATTCAAGATTAAACTGTCTCCGGTCGGTGTCCACGCTGCCCTTTTATACCTGAAATTCGGAATTCGAGAATGTCTTCGAAGGTTCTCGTCTTTGCTTCTCGAAGCTTCCTTTCCAAGAGGGGGCGCTTCATACTTCCAGTCCAGTGGGATATTTTGGGATATTCAGCAGTCGAGGGAATTTCTTTGGATGTGTTCAGAGGGTAGTTTCTTAATTACTAAAGGTCCGTTCACATTTCTACCTTTACTGTAGCAGGTAGTGTGTTCAGACTTTTATCTTAAAAGTAGTTCGGTAATTCATCGTTACAGTATTAATAAATTAATATTGACATAATGGCGAAGCCTATAACGATAAACGAATATTCAATTAGAAGAACATTGAATAAATATAGCTAGACGCAACATGTCTAGAATAAACTATTAAATAACAATTATATTTTAATATTGACACAATGACATAAAGAATGCTCAAGTCACTTCAAATAATTTTAGGTTTATTGTGTGTATCATTTTTGCTATAACTTGTAAATAAAATAAAATGCACGACTGGGTCGCACATACTTGCTCTTGTAGTTTAAACTATCTTTATCTTAAATATTTATCTATTGGAAATTTAAGATTTTGTTATGTTGAGAGAAAAAAACAAAAAAACAAAAAAACAAAAAATATATATAATTAAATTATATATAAAGTTAGAAAATTAAATTGAAAAAAACACTTTTTTAAGTTTTGTTTTACATTTTAGGTACACTTAAAATGATTAGAAATGCCAGTCTGTAAATTCTGATCAAAATTGGCTTATGATATGTCAATTTTTGCAAAAACGACAACGCTATATTTCCGTTCTTCGCATTTTTAGGGAAAAACAAAAAATGCAGTTTTGTTAGAATCAATAAGACTATTATGTTTATGCATTCAGGTAGAAAAAGTGCAAATCTATTTTGTTTTTTTTTTTTGAAAAAAATTCTAAGGGTACCAAAAAATGCGTTTTGAAAAATTTCCTCAAAATCCATCTAGTGAGACGTCAAAAGAAAGGTCTTTTTAAATCTATTCATAATTGAACACTAAAAGTTTCTTGGAGGTCTGGTTTCTAAATTATTTGCATTTAATTTTTTTTTTCTCTCATTCTCAGATAGGTACATAATGCAGATATCTGCGGACCAAAGTCTCGGAACAAGTTTTGGTTTACAGAAATTCTTTTTGGGTTCTTGCATCTGTTAGTAGCCCCGGTGAACTGCCCATGCTGCCTTAAAGAAATGTACACTGAGGGAAAAAACAACTTGAAATCAACGAAAACTATTTTGATTTAAATATTTTTCGGAATGATTTTGCGTTGAAGGTGATAATAATGTACAAAAAAAGGTAGAACAGAGTTAGTTTAAAGTGCTTTTGAACTATATAACATCCTTAAATTAAGGAAGCTTCAACTTTGAAAAAATAAAAACACAAATTAAAAAAAAAAATAAGGACAAAATTGGCAGCCACAACTAGGCGAATGTTTTACCATCACTGCTATAAATAACTGTGATAAACTGCAACTGAAGCTGAAGACTAACAAAAATTTTAAAACATTTTTACTATGTTTCAACTTATGTTTCATGTATGTAAGTTGTTTTTAACTAAAATCAACGTATCAAAAGTTTTTCTTAGTTTTACATATGGCAGTGCAGTTTTACATAGTATAATTTTATTTTAAAGTCAGGTTCTTAATGCAAGTAAGAGCTATTGAGGTTTTTAGACATGGCAACTTTCAAATCATATCAGAAATTGAAATAAAAAAAATATCCTTATTAAGTTTGTAAAAAATCATTTTTTAATACATTCCGTTAAAAATATAATGCACGACTGGGTCGCAAAATTCGTAAAACTTTTTTATACAAATTTAGTTAAAAATGTAGGTTTATGAAAATTTAAAAGAAAACATAAAATTCGTTCCTCAAATGAAAAAAAAAAAACAACTCTTTAGATCAAATTGAGATCCAAAAAAAGTATTCAGTTTAATTTTTTTTATAATGAATCATTTTCGGAAAAAAAAATTTCTAAATCTTTAGAGTCGTTTTTTAAAAACTAATTTTTTATAAATTTTTGAAAAAAATGTTTTAAAATAAAATTGGTATGCCATTTTGTAGTATCTAATTTATTAATCAAATCAATCAGAAAAAGTCAATGTCCGGTGTTCGAACTTTGCAAAAAATAAAAATTGGCTTGTATTTAAATGCTTCTGTATAGAAAAAAACGGTTCATTAGCAGCTACCGTTAATAATGATTTTCGAAAAAAAAACTTAATAAAAAGAAAAATAAAAAAAGTTTGTACTGGTTGTTACTACAGCAAAAGCGATATTCTCTGTCCAGTGTTCAGTAAATGGCGGATGTTTGATCATTTATACGTTTAACACGCATGATATTATTATACGTATGATACCGTATATGAAAGTATAAAAGTAAAGAGAGGAAAAATTGAAAAAAACAAAACAAAAAAGGTTCTTAATGAAATAGGGTCAGGAAGGGTTAGAAATAAAAATTTTAAAAATTTAAGTCATTTTTTTTTTGTGATTTTGAACCAATCTAGGGGACGTCCCCAATATTTTTTTTACTAAGGAACACCCTAATGTATATAAAGTTGTAGTACCTATATCGCAAGTAAAAACTGTTTATGTTTTAAACGCGATTCTTACTTTTATTTTATTGTTTACTTAACTTTCACGGTAAGTGCCCCTTAACCCCTTACTTCTACTTCATTCAAAATATTTTTTAAACAAAGTTCCAAACAAACATGATATGAATCGCTAAAAAAAACAACTTTCCTATTGATTAAATATTTGATTGACAAACCAATAACAATTATAATAAAATTTAATTGACGTTAAAATAATAACATGCAGTTATCTATAAATAAACAAAAAATACCCACGTGTGAGATGTTCAGTTTCCGTGAGGAAAAGTAGGTATTTTGATCAATCAAGTAGCACTTTCATCATTATTATTTTGTTTTTCATTAAACTACTGCCTACTTTTGATAACGTATTAGTTAAATACCTGTTATTTATTATTACATTTTTATTTTGCTACACGCTCGTTGTTTGTCCGATTAAGGCCAATCGGATGGCACACCCCCATTTGCGGAGTAGAACAAAAATAACAAAATAAATAAACAACAACAACTAAACAGATAACGTTGATATTGTGACGTCGTCATTTTCGTCTTCTAAAGGCAAATAAAAAATAAGTTGTTATCGTCAAGTGCCATACAATTTGAATAATATTTTGCCTTATTGTTGAGATTCGAACAATGATATGTTTTGTGACTAGAATATATTTTTTTTTTTAATTCAGACAAACAAAGATAACATCAGTAAATTTATTATATAATTTAACTTAAGTATATTTAAATAATGATTCTTTATCAAAATTGAAAAAAAATATCTTTTTCTCTTCCAAAAAACTTTAACTCAAAATTTTAGACCTAAAACCGATTTTCCAACTTTTGTAACTTTTTCTTTCTACCCACAAAAATATTTTTTTTTTTTAATTTTTACCTGTTTCCTTCATCATTTTCTCGTCTTCGGTTAAAAAAGTCAAAGGGAGCATACCAACTCCTTCGGAAAAGGCTGCACATTGTTGACGTTGAAGAGCCTGAGCGATCTACACAATAAGATCAAAAATTTAATGATCAATAAAACACTGAATTTTTGTACAAAATTCGAAAACAAATTACATACCGTGCGCATTGGTAATTTTTTAAGGTAATTCATCTTAAAAATTGTTATCAAAATATATAAATTAAAAGATAAAAATATATGAGAAGAATTTGATCGCGACGATGTTAACTCGAAGAAGATCACAGCACAAGTGACACGTTATAGAAAAAAAAACCTACTCAAGACTCAACCAACATTAACTTCTAATAATTTTATACTTATTCTCTATCAGCAAAACCGGCTTGATTGCTTTTATAGCATATCAATTCCATTCTGGTTTTTTTAATTCTATACTGTGTTCTCTTTAGAGAGATTCAAAAATAAAAATATCACTATTGGGGCAAGAAGTAGGTAGGTGGTGTTTTTTAAACTTCTTTCTACCTACCGCACACCGGCATTGCTTTTATTATCTTTGATAAAAATAATAATCGTGGAAAGAAAACGAAAGTTGAAAAACAAAACATGTTTGTTGATTTTTCATAATTTATCGAAATATGGATTGGGTGGAACCAACACTGCCAAATTCCTTTTATTTCTAGAGGTCAAAAGCTATAAAATGGAAAAACCTTATCAGCTATTTGATAAAGTGTTTCTAAGTGGCTCATGACATAAGATTATAGGTTGAAATCAGAGTCAAATGAAAGTTCATTGTTAATAAGAAGAAAACACAGAGTTGCCATTTTTAAAATAAGTGTCTAATTCAAGTGGAAAACTATATTTAGAAGCACTAATTGCGACGGCACTTAATTTTTTACAATATTTGGTAAGATCAACTCAAATTTTGTTAATCCTATAATAGCTAGGATCATTTAAAAATAACAAAATAATTACCAAGGATAAGGCAACCCTGCTTTAAACACGAAAAACTTTCAGTTCTCTTTCTACCATATTATATTAAATACAAAAATAGGGTTCATCTACTAGGAGCAAGAACGTGGCAACCCTAAGAAATGATGGTTATAATCGTGAAGCGAAATTGACCTGAAATTAATATCATTCTTTTTTATTCGTGGCAAAATATATTTTTAAAAAATCTTACTAAAACAATATATTTGTTTTTAACTCTTCACTCGCACTATTTGTAGATAAAGTGGTTTAACTAGAGTTTTCCGATTTTTTTGCAGATGCCAAGTCCCGAACATTCTGAACAAAAGCCTCTATTGACATACCGAAATCGTACAATCCGATTTTGAGATATTGGTAAGGTATCGGAGAAAAAACATTATAGGGGAAGTGGGGGTAAGACCGTTTTTGTTAAATGCACCATGTGTAAACCCAAGAAGCATGTGCTGTTGTGGGAACTGATGAAGATATAGCATGAAGATATAGCATACGTGTGTAATATGTTATTTCAAGTTGATTCCATTTTTAAAGATGAAACCAACAAAATATAAAATATTTTTTTCTTTTTGTTCAGTATTTTTTTAATTTTTTTTTATAATAATAAAGGTTCTTACAAAAAGCAATAAACTTATTGAATAAAAACTTTATTTTAATAAAATAATAATTTTTTATTGGTTTTCACACTAAATGGGCGCTCGGTCTTGCCCCCACTTCCCCTATAGAAGTATGAATTTTTTCACTTTAAACAACATGTATCCCACAGTGGTGTTTTTGGTGTTTCTTGGAGTCAAAAATTATTTACACCCCCATTTTTTTGACAAAAAGTCATGAAATTTAGGACGCATATTAGTATAGGGAATGTGAAAAACTGCCAACTTTTTTATGCAAAATGTGGCTCCAAAACTGCGCGGTCTTCGTATATGCTTCAGTTTACCTAATGTCATGACTTTTCGTCAAGAAATTGCAATGCAAATGATTTTTGACGCCACCTATGTGACTTTTCCATATGTTTAAGTGACTTTTTCGTTATTTTTTTTTTATCAGTTTTCAAACTGAACATCTTAAAACAAAAAATTTATGAAATGTGTTTAAATTGATTTTGTTCAACATTTTCAGTATATCTCAATGCTCTGATCAGATTTGCCGATTTGTATGAAATTTTGTACTGATTTTATAGATTTTTCCAAGGTTTTTCTCATTTTTTGCACAAAAATTTTGTAGACAACCTCAGTTTTGTGCTCCGCAAACTTTGGGTCAAATACTACATAAAAAGTTGTCTCTTATTTATAAAGCAAGGCAATAAATTAACTTTATAAGCATATCGCTTCTCATAGCACATTTCGCTTAGGTCCAGTTGTAGAAAATATTCAATCCGTGGTTCATTAATTTTTATATTAAGAAATCGGTGGTACAGTACAGCTGAGTTTTAGAACTGGTAAGAGGTCCTTATATGATAAAATATCCAAATTTACACTTGAACCAAAGTTCAAACTGCATGTTTCATCTTTGGTTCAAGTGTAAATCTGCCAAAATTGTGCAAGTTTAATTTTTGAACCGAGACTGAACTTCGATTTTACAAGATTTTAGGTGTGCTTTTATTTTTTTTTTTCTGTCTTAACTGGACAAAAAAAAAACGCTGCTATGGCTAAGCAATTTACATGTTAAATGGAATAACAACTTAGCCCCTTGGGTTTAGTTGTTTAGTCCGGAGATTTCTCTGGACTTAACTTTTTTAAATCTGTGCTACCAAAATAATTTTTTCATAAATTATTTGGAATTTGTTTAGGGTCAATGTGGGTAAATGTAAACAGGGGTAAATGAAAACATGGCTCATAACAAGCTTCAGTTAATTCTCTTTGACGCATACATAAGTACAAATCGCGGACGCATGTATCTTTTAACTTATACGTCAAACTCATTGCTGTCAAGAGGGAATTCATTCGAAGAGCGTATTTTCCGGGAAAAAACACAAACATGGTGGGGTATTTGTAAACATGCCATATTTGACAGTAATTTAAACAATTTGGGAAATATTTATTTATATTTATAAAAAAGAATTGCCATCATTTCATATTTGCATTTGAAGATACCTTTCAAGTTGTTCCGTGAAAACATATTAAAATCTAAAGTCAAAAGAAAAAAAAGTCATGAAATTGTTTACATTTACCCACATTGATCCTACTCTAAATTTGTTTGTGTCAGCTGATTTCGGAACATTCAGCACATGGCCCAACTAACAAATTTGCTCCTATAAAGCTATTTACAGAGGTGTTAATGTAGCTACTATAAAGCTTTATAGAAGGGATAATGTTTGTTGGGCCAGTGCTGTCAAGATTTCCGGTTAGGACCCGATGCGTTTTTTTTTTTGTCCAGTTTAAACTGGTCCTAATAAAAAATACACCCTACATAATAGCTGCGTTCCTTTGGAAATATTTATCTACTTTTTAGTACTTAAAGCTGCTTTGAACTACTTTTTCAGTATAGCAAAGTAGATCAAAGTAGTTTTAAGTACTAAAAAGTAGATAAATATTTCCAAAGGAACGCAGCTAATAAAATAGCCAAATCCGTACTTGAACCAAACTTGAAACACACAATTTTTTCACCAAAATCGGCAAGTAAAATTTCTGAACCAAGGTCGAACCACGATTGTATAAGATTTCCTTCTGAGGGTTAATTTTTTTATCCATTGCCAAAATAAGTTCATATTTCGTTCGAATAGATAAAATGCAGAGATCTTCACAAATGCATAGATTATAGGAAGATTATGGCGAAGACGAACATGTTCGACTTCATCAATGCCTCTCCTTCATACGTACGAATTTCAGGTATTGCATCTATCCCCCTTTACTTTTCTGTATGCAGACGTATGTAAATCCAGCATAAAAATGTTCACATTTTTTTCTTGTGGTTCCATATTTCTTACAAGTAGTGTAAGCTGCACCTTAGATAAACGTCACATTCAGCGGAAATTTATCCAATACACAAACCCCACCCCAATCAAACCCAACTTCACGCTGAAATGTCAAAAAAAACGAAAAAAAAAATGGGTACTTCCGACAACTCAAATGTCAAGTTCTTTCTTTTCGTTGTTTTTACGATAGTTGTTTGATGTGAGTTTTTACAATTTTAAATCTTTCGAAATCCGGCAAAATATAAATGAAAATTTACTAATCCAATTAAATAAATGTTCCTTAGAATACACTTTATTCGCATCCATATGAATTTTACTAATTTTTCAAGTGATTTAAGTGAATTTTCATGCATATTTCCTCGAAATGATTTTCGTTAATTTTATACAACTCGTACAACATTATTTTGATGTGTCTTCTCTTCTATATTCACAGAAAACAATTAGAATAAAATGAAGTGCAACAAATTTGTGAGTTCCTCCCGCAGGAAGAATCGCAAACGTCATTTCCAAGCCCCATCACACATTCGTCGGCGGCTAATGTCAGCTCCCCTTTCAAAGGAGTTGCGCCAAAAGTACAACGTTCGTTCAATGCCAATCCGCAAAGACGACGAAGTGCAAGTTGTTCGCGGCCATTACAAGGGCAACCAAGTTGGAAAGGTTGTACAATCCTATCGTAAGAAGTTCGTTGTTTACATCGAGAAAATCCAACGTGAAAACGCCAGCGGTACCAATGTGTATGTTGGTATTCATCCATCCAAGTGTTTGATTGTTAAATTGAAATTGGACAAGGATCGTAAGGCTATTCTTGAGAGGAGAGGCAAGGGACGTTTGGCTGCTCTCGGCAAGGACAAGGGCAAATACACAGAAGAAACAGCTGCTCAACCTATGGAAACCGCATAGAGTAGAGTAACTTAAAACTACTTCTGTAAATAAGGAAAAATTTTTATTAAAATAACAAAAAACTATAAAATACACAGTGTTCTTTTTTTTTTTTTGATAATATTTTATTGTTGGTTCTTATTTTTGGAAGTCTTCTTTTATAGGAATATTTCAGCTGTCGATAAGCCAAAGAATTATTGAATGAGTCCATAAAGTGGGCTATATTGGAACCAGTTTTTTTGATGAACTTGGCAATCTACCAGCCGATGATATCTACCTATGTTCGTTCCTTAGAACCTATCTGCCATTGAAATTGGAATTAGTTCTTGAAGATCATTATTTAAGAACATGGAGAATGTGTTCCCTATAGGTTTAGTGCTATCGACTTTTGAGCAAGTAAGTAAGCACCTAGTCACTGCATGACTTTCACTGGTCGAGTCACTAACAGTTCTGCTTGCTATAGAGTAGCATGCTGCAATAGATAACAGATAAACTTTAAAAAAAAGCTATTCAATCACTTAAGAGACTTGCGTTTATAGATTGTTGGTATATCTTAGAAACACTGTTGCTTTTTGCCTAAATTTTGCTCATTTTACCAAACTGGTAAGCAATAGAAATTACTATTGACGTTCTGCCTTGTCTTTCCATCACAAAGATGCTTGTTTTTTTTTCTAAAACGTTGATAGATACTAGCTTATAGATAGGTCGCTTTCTTGTCGTTAAAATAAAAATGTCTTGATGAAAATGCTGCATACAAAAAAGCGAGAATCGAATCAAATTTCTATAAGTTTTACAATTGGAAGTCCTTCTCCCCATTTCCTTGGAAGTTTAGAATAGTGTTGATACTCATAAAAGAATCTTATTATTATATTTATTTATCTCACAGTAAATGTAAAGTCAAAATATTTTTATCAGTTGGAGCGCTTTGGACTTTCTGCTGAGATATTACAATTAAATATGTAAGTTGTATAATATAAAACATGTAATAAATTTATACATAATATACATGAATTTGTAATATAAGAATGAGAGAACCAACTAACTGCTAGTGATTATAGATGGCTTTTGACATTTGCGTTTGAACGGCAACAAACCATACAAAGGTAATATGGGCCAAGCTACCGGAATTGCAAGAAAAAATTGGTGAATGTTAGCTTTTGGCAAAAAGTGGATTGTTCTATTTTAAGCTTTTACTTTAGCAACATTTCAAAGGCAATGTAACTTTATATTTTCAATATCAAGCAGCTATAAGCAAAATCATAGGACTTTAGATGAACCTTCGACTCACGTGTAATATAGCTACGGTGACCATATTTCTGGAAGCGAAACCCGGGACACATAAAAAATTCGTTGGATCGTTTTGAAAATATTGATTTGAAAAAACAAAAAAATCTTTTTAAATGAGTTTTCATAATTGTTTCTTATTTTGATATTATGATTTCCTTAGCGATTTTATGGGAGCATTTTCGTTGAAATCATTCAAGTCGTTTACGACAGGTACTGTCAATAACTTTTAAAAAAAAATATTTTTTAATCAAAATCGGGAGAGCTGTTTTAAAGATTAAAGTTTTATTTTAAATGATTTTGAAATTGTATAATTTTTGATTCAACTTTGAACATGTCCTTAAAAGTTTTGAAACTTAGTTGGGTTCTTTCTCTCTTTCTCTCTCTTCCATATGTCGTTAATTTTTCGAAAAAAAACGAAATTCTTACCTGTGCTAGAATATTTGGAAAGTTTTCAATCGTTTGTCACTACCATTTGTCTAGTCAATTTTACTTGCTCCAAAAGAGTTTTCTGACTTTGGAGACTTAGAACAATTTTCGTTTTGCTTCAACAGCGTACTAGGCTTAATACTTTGTCCAAAAATTTGAAAAAAATTAATTTCCAACCACTATACAAAGTATTTAAAATTTTTAATATAAAAATTAGAGAATGTGCAAATACGGGACAATCACGGGACAAATAACAAAAAACGGACACTTATACGTCCCAGGTTTCTTAAAAAAAACCCCGGGACAACCTGTAGAAATACGGGACAGTCCCGGGTAAACCGGAACGGATGGTCACCATAAATATAGCGCAGTCACAAAAAATTGCACTTAAGACTTACCTTTTATTCGGGTTCAGCTCATCGAAACACAAAATGCTAGATGGGGTGTACAAATGCCCACACAACTTTTTTTTTGTGTGTCGATTTAATTAAACCGTCATTAAAACAAACTTTGGTATAAGGGAGGAAAGAGGTAGATCTCTCTATAAATCGTTTATAATAAACAAACACAATTTTTAAGACCTTAACCAAATTCCAATGGGCGTGTAATTATGTAGTAGAATAATTTTCCGCCGAATCTGAAAATTAGGATCACAGTGGTAATTTTGAAGTTTTTCAAGAAATCGGATAGAATGAGATAAGTTCATTTTTGAACTGGCACCATTAAAAAAAAAAACGGTTTTAAGCAGCGTTTTTTCCAAATTCATTCTTCCATAATAACCTTAACTTTGATAACCTTAACTATCCTCATCAAAAAATTATCTATTTCCTACTGTTAAAAAGAAGATAAATCCACCAAAAATAAAGAAATATGTACCAAACATAATAAGAATACATTTTATTCTTTGATAAGAAACATTATTCCATAAAACCATTCTTGGTTGGTTTTGGAAGATAAAATTAAGGTGTCGAGTATAGAGAAGAGTGGAATAGCATAGAGAACGGTGAAGTTAAGTTTTTATTTCAGAGCAAGTCGTTTTTAGTACAAACGATTTTTAATATTAAAAAAAAAAGTAATACAATATACCAACATTTACCATCATCAAGAGCTAGATTCTATAAAACGAAAGGAAAACGACCATTCGTTTTTTTAAAATGAAAGAAAATGTGAGACTGATTCAGGGGGCCTATTACATAATACGAAACGAACGGCAAAACAACGATAGTCACGACAAAGAGCTACTACATACTACAAGGGTGGAATCGGCTAACTTGATAGCCAAAAAACGACGATTTTGCTCCATAATTTGTCGTCTTTTGACTATCGCGTTAGCCGATTTCATCCCAGAACAAATTCTTTCGTTTTTTGGAAGCAGACTTTTTATTATAAACCGCAGGCTTTTTATTTTAAACCAAAATTTAAAAAGTTGCCGTATTAAGCAATTTGAAATTTAGAAAAGTCGAGGGAAAAGCCATTAGTCCTCAATACTTTCGGAAGGTTTGACTATGTGGGAAACTTATCTTTACTTTCTATGCCAATTCGTGGAATCTGATGTCTTTTTTCTTGGGAAAGCTGACTGAACATAGTTTCAGGTGGCTTCAGAATGTTTCGGGATATATAATCAAAAAAGGCTTAAAAATATTTGGGAGAATAACTGGCGCACCACCTTTAACCCCGTTTCACAAACTCCACATTTTATTCGGTTTCACAGTTCCGTTCAATCCTTCTGAATTCAATTTTTAATTTAAGTTAAACGGCAGTATTTTCGCAATACATTAATTAACCTGAATATTCCCTCTCAGGACGAAAATTTTTCTCTGAGTTGAACTTTTTAATACTTTTTATTTTGATGAATTATATTAATATATGCAGAAGTTACACCTGTTCAAACATTGCAAGGTCAAGAAAAATAGCATCATTTCCGATTGATTTTTTTCTATAAAAAACAAAGTTTTAGTTTTTCAAAATAGCTTTACTCCGTAGTTTGATTCATTCTCAATCCAAAATAGAATTAATAAAAATAAAAATTTTAGTATGAGTAAGAAACAATCACAAAACAAATAGGTCGTACTAAAACAACGACCAAAATTACCGCTTTTTATGCTCTCTAAATTATAATTGCCCAAATTTAGAAATTATAAAGTCCAATATTTTAAGCCTTGTTTGTTAAAAATAATAAAATCTATTTCATTTAGCCCTGATTTTTCAATCGCTAGTGTCCTCGTAGAAGCGTTCTCCTAGATGGAGTTTCCTTCTAATAGAGAGAGAGCAGGGCAGGTGCACAGAAGATGTTGAACAGTTTCCTCTTCTTCTTCATCCATGCAACTTCTGCAGAAATCGTTAGAGAACACGCCCATTCTTTTTGCGTGTCTACCTATTAGACAGTGTCCTGTAAGAACACATATGATGGAGCTAATATGCATTCTGTTTAAATTCAACTTATGCTTTAGCATAAGTTTGCATGTAGCGATAGGTATTCCTATAGGTATTGTTTCTTTCTGGTTGTAGAAGTAGATGGTTAATACTATACTGATTTTTTTGTCTCTCTATTTCTAATTGGCTTAAATACCAGAATTTAAATAATTTATTTCTACAGGTGGTGTTTTTTATTTTATATATTTCAATTAAGTACATTTTTCTAGCCAAGCTTGTAAACAGGAACCGTTTCACACCTTACTACATCAATTACTAAATCAGCGGCCTCAAAAATCACTAGTTCAGTCCGATTGAAGTAGGCCCCAGTAGCAAAAATTTTAAAACTTAGCTTTATTTTCTCCCTGATTGTTGGATAAAAGTATAAACCTTGTTAAACGTAAAAGCGAGTTTTCTACATGTACCCCGTTTGTATGACCGATTTAAAGATCGAATTGAAACTGAATCGAAATTTCGATCCAGGTATATGGAAGTACCAGATCGATGAATCGAATTGAAATAGAATCGAAAACACAATTTTTCTTTTAAATATATTTGCAGTAAAATAGAAAAATCTAACCAAAAACAAGGTGCAAGTAAAACTAGATATCATAATACATACATACAGTAAAATTTGCAAATAAGAAGACAATCACACACAATTTCCACAATAAGTTATATCTCGAGTATTCAATTCGTTTGGTATATATGCATATTTTCGATTCGATTCAGCTCCCCGAGTCGGATCGGATCGACAAATCCGGATTCAATTCGATTCAGGTATATATAGACCTAAATCCTGATTCAATTCGGATTCAAATCGCCATACAAACGGGGTAATGGTCTCTTGGTACTATACTCTGTCCGATAAAAATTGGCAGTACAGGGAAGGTAGGGCATTTGCATCTCACTCTGCTTCACGCCTTCTGGATATGTCTATCACATAAAAAAGCTCACTTAGCGATGCCGTATTATCCAAAAAAAATGTTTCGAAAAGGTACCAGCGTTACCATTTTGTCATTGAAATCTTAAAATGCATGTTAAAATGTTGACATTAACTGTTTTCCTACATACACAAAATAAAAATCAAATAGCCACCAACACCACGACAACACATATGCTTTTTTCGTTCAAAAAGCTTGAAAAAAGCATTAATCCTGAAAGCTCTTTCAGAAAAATAATAGAAAAAGGAGTAGTTTATGAAGGAAGTTTACCAATGGTAACTCTTATGTATTGTGAATACTTTTAATAAACAGCTTTTATGATTGAGTTTCATTCTGCCAGCTGCCACAGATCGTGAGGCAGATCGGTCATAGGAGGATGTACTTCGCTTAAGCCTGGTACGCTGCTCGCGCTAAATTTTAGCTGAGATAAAATTCCCATACAAGTTATCGATAATTTGTATGGGATCCATTTTAGCTCAGATAAAATTTTTCGATAATTTGTATGGGAGCTAAAATTTAGCGCGAGCAGCATACCAGGCTTTAATAAAGAAATAACAACAACAATGCCATGGCGGGTCTGTGGTGTTCTTGTGTGTTTCAGGGGCATATTTTTCGTAAATTGCTTTTAAGCAATCGTTAGGTCCCATTGTTTTTGAAAAAGCTCTCCCATAAGGCCTGTACTGCCAATTTTTATCGGACAGAGTATAGTTCAGTGGTACCACTTTACTTCAATTGAAGTAGATCTACTTCTTTTTTTCAAACAAAATTTAAATCTACTTCCTACTTCGCACCATCACAAAAATATCGAAATCTACTTCATTTTAAAATCTATGTTCCAATCTACTTCAAATTATCAAAATATAAGCTAAAACTACTTCTTTTTTCATAAAACCAAATATTTGACTAAAAATTGTTATAAAATAATGTATAGAAATATATTCATACAGAATATATGGAGTTTAAAAGAATTCAAATTATTTGCTTTAGTTGTTTTTACTTAAATAAATTTAAGAGAATTATTTTTTTAACATTGATTTTTATAAAAAAAGGATATTTTGAAATCTACTTCGATTTTTCCCAATCTACTTCCATTTTTTCTTCAAATCTACTTCGACTTTTTTTCTGCAAGTGGTAACGCTGGTATAGTTATATACAGTATTGAAAAACAAACTCCAAAAAATTGAACACGACCGACTCAGTTGGTATTGCCATGTTCAAAGGAGAGATCCTGAGAACCCCGTCAAAAAAGCAACATCATACAACGTTCCAACACGAAATAAAAAGAAAGGTAGGCCTAAAAACTCCTGGTACAAGCAAATGCAAAAACACCAGCATTCAGTTGGCCTTAGAAATGGAACAATACAAAACCGGGAGGCTTGCCGCCGATTTCTGAGGTCAACCCGGCGAACCCCACAGGCGGATTACTAGTGTAAAGCAGTTACGTGTAATAGTTACGATCCCCTCGACATCGAGATAAACAGCGCCGAGAAAAAGGAAGAAGAAGATTGAAAAAACAAACTCCAAATCTCTGCTATGCCCTTAAAAAATATCTATTTATCATTACTAAAATCTAAATTTATACACAAGTTTTGATACAATTCGAGTTGCATAAATATTTATAAAAAAAAGAAAGAAAAGAAAATGCATAAAAAATAACTATGTTGATTCTTCAACAGGTGTTGAAGTTGTCATTGGTTTAGGCAGGAATTTAGGCTTAAACTTTTCTCTCACAGCATCATTGTAACCTTCACGATTTCTTGCTATTTCAATTGCAAGAAATTGCACTCTCACAACAAGCAACGAATTCTCCGGAGAGAATTCTTTACTAGCTTCCGATCTGAGCAGAGTTCCATAAGAAAAGTCTTCTAATTTATTGAATTTTTCAATAAAAGCTCTCCATTTGATTTTTTGTTCAGGTGTTTTTAAATCATCGTCGAGGATTTTATCAATTTTTAAATTTGGAAAATCTTGTCTAAATGTTGTGTAAATTATATCATCGAAAGGTGATAATTTAACACTTTTTGGATCAATATTGCAAATAAGCTAAAAATAAAAAATAGTTGAGTCAGTAAGAAGATTAGAAGAAGTTAAGGCTTACATTAAAATAGACTTCGGCATGTTCCATAGCTTTCATTGCCCACATTTCTTCAACCAAGCCATCGTTGACAAATTCTTCAGCCGGTCTTTCTAGGACATCCTATTTTATTTAAATTAATTAATAGTTTAAGTTTTGGTTGAAAATTATAATTTTTTTTTAATTTTTATGACCCACTTACCATTGTGAGTGGTTAACAAATATGATGATCAGATTATGAGCACGTGTTGCAAAATATTTTGAATTTGTTTTTGTTCGACTAACTACTCGATACAAAAAATATAAAATGTTGCATTAAAATTGAAAAATTTAATACAATTTAATTAATTTTTATTTAATTTAATTGGAATTTTAGTTATAATTCCGGTTTTTTTTTTTAACTATAAAAGTGTAAAAAAAAAATAACAGAAATTTGTTCTGTCAATTAAAAATTATCTGTCATGCACATGCTGTCAAATCCTACCATAAATAAAAATAAATAGATAACAAACTATTTTTTTTCAGTAAAATTAATTCTAAAATGAATTACTTCCAATGAAATCTTTAAGGTGTATCCACAGGAGAGTTGTAAAAATATTAATGCAAGATAAATGCATTTAAAATAAATACTTTGCAAGTTTAATTTTTTTTGCATTAGGTGTGTTTTTATTACCACCAGTCGGGGCTAAGCAATTAACATGTTAAATGCAACAACACTTTAGCCACTTGGGCTGAGTTGTGTAGCCCTGAGAAATCGCTGGGCATCACTTTTTCATCAGATTTAAATCTGTGCTACCAAATTAACTTGTTCGTTACTTGTTTAGAATAAGTTTAAAAACATCAAAACTGATGTTTGGAATGACAATTATTATTTTAAATATTTATTTAAGTGCCGGGCCACACGGTGATTTTTCAATCGCCTAACCAATCAGTTTGTAGGCAAGAGGGGTGAGGATTTTCCTCCTTTTGACGTTTGTTCCTAGAAAATGTGAATTGGAACGTGATTGGGCACAACACTGTGTAGCCAGGCCCTAATAGTTACACTGGGCACGTTCAGGAAATATTAGGGACTAGATATTTAGGCAACGTCATTTTCTAAACGGAAATTTGAGTAAGTTGACTAAATTATTTTGGATGCAATGCTATTTACAAATTTCGAAATTTATTTAAGAATTTTACTGGTCGCATGGGTAAGACACCAAATTTCACTTAACTGTAATGAATAAATAAAATTAATTATAAACGATAATGCACTTTTTAGTTGTTTTTCCCACAAATAAATGTAATTTTGCTAAATTAATTCTTTAATTAAAAACAATCTGCTGTCATGTTGACAAAAAAAAACTTTCCTAAAGTTTTAGGGAAAATTTTCTTGCCTAATTTTCCAGTCAGTTTTCCAATAAAATTGCTTAAATTGGAAGGTTTTTTTTTACAGCTGACCAATCAGAGACCGAGAAATTACCTAAATATCTAGTTCCTAACGTTTCTGAACCTGCCCACTTTTTTTCTAAAACATACAAGAAAACCAAAAAGCAAAAAATATGACAACTGTGGTAATAAACCACACCTATTTTTTCAATAAAAAGTTGATGCAAATGGAAATTTGATTGCATTAAAATATAAAAGCTGCGTTCCTTTGGGAACTGCTAAGTCAACTATTACATGAAGCCTCAAGAGGCTTGACTCTTTTTTCGTATTTTCTTTTGATAATCATTCTGTGAGGCGCGTACTATTACACGACGCCTCTTGAGTCAAAGACTCAAATTTGACATTTCTCTTTTAATTTAAGTATTGTTGTTGTTGTATTCCACCAAGAAGCAAAAAGAAATGAAAGGGAATGCTGAAAAAAGAAAGAGTGGAAAAAGAAACGTCAAAAAAGAGTCTCAGAATTTTGGCCCACGACTCTCCGGTCGGATAATTTTTTGTTTTATCTTCTTTCTCTTTTGCACTCATTAGTTTTGAAAAGAGGCGCGCCTCTTGAGGCTTCATGTAATAGCTGACTAAGTACTTAAAACTACTTTGAACTTCTTTTGCTAGCTGCGTTCCTTTGGAAACATTTTCGAAGTAGAATGTTCCCAAAGAAACGCAAGTGCTGTATTGAAAAAAGTAGTTAAAAGCCACCAGTACCCATAAAACACTGACATTGGTGAGCAAATTGTCAAAACATGACATAAATATTCCCAAAGGAATGCAACTAAAATTGCAAAAAGAAAAATATTTTTGATTAAAACAAAATTTGTTTTTTATTTTGTAAAACCCTTCCAACTCAAAAATGCAAAGGGAGCACTGTATTTCCATAGCTATACTAACTGCGTTCGTTTGGAGGTGTGGTAGACTAATAAATTTTCAAATGAAAGTTTTTTTCCGAGAAAACTCTAAAAATATTATGCAAAAAGCTTATTTTTTTTGTTTAAAAAATATTTTGTATACTCTTCTTCACAAAATGTTTGCGCTAATGAGAAAAAAAATATATTTACTATGTAAAAAGTGGTGAATGTACTTAATGCTGGATTTACATGACTCTGCATTTCCAGATCTGCATTAAAGGGGACACAGTATTAAAGATTCACAGATGTTGGATAGAGAAAGTAGATGAAAATGCAGAGATCTTCATTAATGCAGATTATAGGAAGATTATGGCGAAGACGAACATGTTCGTCTTCATCAATACCTCTCCTGCATACGAGCGAATTTCAAGTATTATATCTATCCCCCTTTACTTTTCGTCATACAGACGTACCTATATGTAAATCAGAAATACAATTTAAAAAAAAAATAATTTTCGGATTTAAAAAAAATTTTTTTTTTTTTTAATTGAATTTTCGAAAAAAGGAAAGTGAATTTTTTTGAAACTTTAATTTAAGATGTTAATTAGTGATTTCTACAAAATGGCATAGGTACCAATTTTATTTTAAAACTTTTTTTCCAAATAATTATTTATTATTATTTTTTATTATTAATTCTTATTATTATTTATTATTATTTTATTTAAAAACGGCTCTAACGATTTTGAAATTTGTTTTTAAATGCATCTTAATATATCAAATAAAACTGCATACTTGTTTTGGAGGGCAATTTGATTTCTGATGTTGTTTTATTGCTTTGAAAAACGAATTTTATGTTTTTTTTTGTTTGTTTTTATATACCTTTACCAAATTTCTATATAAAAAGTCTTAGAAATTAAAGCCAAGAGCAAGTTCGTGCGACCCAGTCGTGTATTTTATTTTTACCTGAACACATAGTTGATTATGAACTCATAGGGGTATTCATGAAAACGTGTAAACTCTGGGTAAACTTGGACCAATGCTTAAGTGCCGGTCTACACGGTGATTTTTCAATCGCCTAACCAGTAAGGTTGTAGGCAAGAGGGGTGAGGATTTTCCTCTTTTTGACGTTTGTTCCTAGAAAATGTGAATCGGAACGTGATTTGGCACAACACTATGTAGCCAGTCCCTATAGTATCACATTACATGTATCGAGCCGTCAAATCCATACAAATGGTTGACAAATTTACTACTTTACCATGTTTACCAGGTTTACTTAGAGTTTACACCGTTTTATGAATACTTCTAATATCATCAAATAAAAACTAATTTCGAGACTTTGGTCAGAAGAAATCGCCTTCGGAATGAAAGAAAAATAAAATTTGGTGGGAAATATCTCAGGAACCACACCTCCAAGAATTTTCAGTTATGAATAGATCTTAAAGATAACTTTTTTTTATGTCTCACTCGATGGATTTGGAGGAAATTTTAAAAAATCGAATTTTTTTTTTTGGCAAAGGGTTAACCTTGTTTTTTCCCCAAAAAACCTGAAAAAAAATAAATTTTAACCGGAATGGATAGGCTTGATCACTGTGAACTCATATCTGTAAACCAATTTTTTTTTTCATGAAAGTGCAACATTTCGAGTTTTTGGCTGGTTTTAGGTAATCTATGATTTGCTAAAATTAAGAATACGCAGATAGCAATGAAACCGCATTGTTTTATGATGTCAGTCACATGAATGTTCCTACAAACCTTGTAACACGAACACGATTGCTCCACATTTTAATTTTTGCGCATGTTTCTTGCATGAGGGACACGCTATTGTGTTTATTTAAAAAAATAAGAAAATTATCTTGTAATTATATAAAAAAAAACGTTTTATTACACTCAGAGTGTTTATTTGAAGATAAAACAATGTAGGTACTGATCTAAAAAAAATTTAATAATAATTTGTATTATTCTTTTGTTTCTTTTTCGCATACTAGTTACTAGTAAGTGATTATTTTTTGTAAGTATGTACCTGCAAAATATTAATATAAATAGAAAATATTCAAATTTAATAAAAAAAAAAGTATTTAAAAAATTACCGTGAGTTTCAATTTATTCCGTAAGACGAAGAGCTCTCTTCTAAGTCATCCATTTCAGATACATCTAGAATAGCTTTTTGAATTTTTCGACGAAGCAGCATTCTACATCTATTTGATTTTAGAACTCTAAATTCAGATGCAATATAATCACCAAATACTTGAAAATCATCCACAGACTTATAATCATTTGCAGATTGTGCCTTTTCAAATAGAACTTCTTCATCATAAACATACGATTCACTGTGCTTCTTCATTTTAGTTGTTCTATGGTCTTGACTTGTAGATGGTGTATTGTCTTCAATTTCATGAAACGCATCATCATTTGATAATTCAATTGCAGGTATTTCATTTTTTAGTAAAACTTCATTGTTATACGAGGAAGAACTTTCTCTTTGTCTCTTTTTTTTCATTTTAAATGGTTGAATTTTAATTGGTGGTTTTTCATTTTCTTCTTGAGTTTCATTTTCACTTGAGAGAAAAACCTGTAAGAATAAAAGCAATCAAGAAATATAGTTACCTACTAACTGTTTATTTTTTTGTCCATATAGAACCTTTTACACTTAGATAGTTATTTTTACAGCGTTCTAGAGATGCCGCGAATATTCGGCCACTATTCGGTATTCGGCTTCTTTTTTTGATATTAAGTATTGTAATAGAATTCAGTAGACTAATAGCGGAAATTATGATTAGGCCAAATGACATAATTTCTAATACAAATTTGGAATGATTCATCTCATTTGGAGCTAGGAAATGAGGTAGAAGAAAATATATAGCTAAAATATGCATATTTTAAATAAATTGAAAGCTTGAAAGAAAGCACTGATTGTGGAATATATTTCTTGTTTAAAAACTTATATCTTCAGATGTTTTTCTTAACTAACGATTTTCTATCCACGGGGTGTGGTATCTCGCATTTTCGCTGAAATATTACCAAATATTTTGGAGCTCTTGTATTAATTATCGAAGAATCTTGAAACAAAGTTGAATTGTAGAGCTAGTTATAACATAAGATTTTCTTCCAGGGGGCATGGTATTCTGCCCATGTTTTCTTTATTATTAAAGAGCACTTCTGATTATCGTAGAATCTTGAAAATAAGGAGGAGGGGCATGGTATCCATCATATCCACCCATTTTTTCTAAATTGTTATCAAATATTTAAGAACACTACTTACCATAAGGGGTATTCAAGATTCGATGCAAATGGTCTTGTATCGTTGCAAAAGTGCAAATGTGTAACATTTTACACTAAAACAACCATATATATAGACTATAATTTTTTTTACACTTTTGCCATAGGTACCCTAACCCTATTGCAACAAAAAAATACAATGGTGCGAAATGTCTCTGTTGTAGTGGTGAAAAAATAAAATTTTACACCTTTTTGTTGCATCGCATAGTATCTTGAAATTTTATAGAATGATAGAGCTGGTATCTTATACAAAAGAAACATTTTAAAAGAGATTTTGTACTCCGGGTGCCTTAGCATTTGCGTAGGGTTGCGGAGTAATTGTCGGTATTTTTGAGGTGTTCACCGACAATCTTAAGAATGTGTCAGCTAAAATTTGGTGTATAGTTTCCCTACAAACAATTTTGCTTCTATAAAGCTTTATAGAAGCAACGGTAGCATCTATAAAGCTTTATAGAAGCAAAATTGTTAGTTGGGTTAACCTTTTTGTGCAAACAAAATTTACTCTTTTGTTCAAAGAAGATTTTTTTGATGTGTTCTTTTTTATTTGAATATAGGGTTTGCCGTATTTGTAGGCCTACATTCCTTATATTATTTAATTAATTTGTTTTTTAATTTAGGCTTTTATTTGGCATTTCAAAAATGTTCTTATTTGATCATACCACTAAGCTGACCGTATAACTACTTATATATGTGCCATTTTTCTTTTAAAATAGGGCTGCTTCATAGAAGTTTTCACAATCAACTAGTCTTTCATTTGAAACCAATTTCAACCTCTAACCTTATGAGCTAAGTATTTCGACGGTCACCTCTCCGACTATTACATATTTTTACCCTGGTCTACATTGCATTGAGACTATTCGCCATATAAACATTTGATTTAGACAAAAAACTTTTTCAATTACATTATGACTCATCGTTAGCTTTGTTCCATTGGGAGGTGGCAAAGTACAACTAGTTCACTAGCGATTTTCAATGGAACGCACTTTCAACGAATACAATACAAATCGTATCTACAGTCTGGTACGTTAACGAAATCTTGAATGAAATACTTCGTTTTGCTTTACGTTTTTCAGTACGCAGCTCTAGAGAAAAAATGGAGAGTTTTCACTCATTTGGCACTTACTTTTTACTGTCCTGTGCATTTTTCCTGACTCTAAGAGCAGTGTTTACAGTTTTTTTTTACTTTTTATTCATTTATTTATTCTTTAAATTAATTTTGAATTTTTTTATTTTGACTTTGACAAAATACTCGATGATATTTTTGAGACTTGAAAATTGTTCGTTTCGCATCAGCAGCGTACTAGGCTTTAAAACCAAACCTTAGAACTTGGTACACTTTTATATATCTCAGTGTATATATAAGTTATCACAGTATAAGTTGTCGTCGCTAACAACACGCGCGACACAACTTAGCTGACACAACATGTTGTCGACCCCAGTCAACACGAGCCAGTGACCAGACTGCAGCGAGGGTTCCCACAGGTGGGAATTCCAGGAATATGAAGTCAGCAGTACTACAGTCAGCAACACTAACAACATAACAATAAAATTAGGTTTCTTTCGGGCCAACAAAATATATATAATTGAGTTTACTTCTATCAATAAAAGAGCTCACTTCATTGAGCAAAAAGTACAAAAACTGTTTTTTTTAGTTCATATAATAAACAAATCCATAACTGGCGCCCGAGCAGATTATCGCGGAATAAATAACCGTTTACTGAAAACCCGTGCAAACTTAAATAAAATAAGTGAAACCCGGTTAAAGTTAAAAAAAAAAAAAATAAAAGTGAATTAAAACACTAAATGCAAAAAGTGAACTAAGACACTAAAAGCAAATAAAAATAAAAAAAAGTGAATTAAAACACTAAATGCAAAAAGTGAACTAAGACACTAAAAGCAAATAAAAAAAAAAAAAGTGGATAAAAAGTGGATTAAAACACACAAAAAGTGAACTAAGACAGTGCGTAACTCCCCTGAGGAAAAGAGGCCCCCCAGTAGCAACCAGCAAAAAGGAGGTGAAATTATTTACCAGCCGCCCAGGACATAAGGAAGATGATAATTACAATCATAATAGCGTAAGGAAGTTTATTATTTTTTTAAAAAATTTTTTTTTCTCAAAAGAAAATTATTTTTAATTTAATTAATTCAAAATATATTAAAATAATACGACAAAATATATAAATAAATTTATATAAGAATTTACAAAAAAAAGTTACAAAAATTAAATAAGAAATAATTACGCAGTAATTCAAAATATATTAAAATAATACGACAAAATATATAAATAAATTTATATAAGAATTTATTACAAAAAAAAAGTGACACAAATTAAATAAGAAATAATTACGCAACAAGCGAAAAAAGAAACAAATTTTTATATTACAAAAAATCCAAGAATAAATATTTTTTATATTTCAAAAATATTATCTTCACAAAAGTGTAGAAAATTTTAAATCAAGAATAAATAGTTTTAAGAAAAATATATAAACATAAAAAGTGCAACATGGCAAACCAAAACAATAATTTAGTTCCCCCACCTATTAACCCCCCTAATTTGAATATACCCCCTCCAAATCCACAACCACAAGGGAATCGACCACCACCACCTATTCAACCTGCCTTTATCGCTTCTCCGGAATTAATAAATATTATCGCTGAAGTAGTTAATTCAATAGTTAGGCCAGACTTTGATGCTGTCCCTACACGGGACCAAGCCATTCGCCCCGAATTATTGAACAATTTGGAAGAACTTGATAAGATACCCGATGTCGTAAGATCCTTGCGGGATTTTTCGGGTAAGTCAGGAGAATTCAGCTCCTGGCGTAAAAGTGTAGAACGTATCTTAAAAATTTATGAACCTCTCCAAGGTACACCAAAGTTCTACGGTATCTTGAGTATAATTCGTAATAAAATTATTGGTGATGCAGACGCCGTATTGGAGTCGTATAATACTCCACTAGACTGGAGAGCAATTTCCAAATGTCTAACCTTACACTATGCGGATAAAAGAGATTTGGGTACTTTAGAGTACCAAATGACATCTCTTGTTCAAGGATATTCTTCAGTGCAAGAGTTCTACCAATCGGTATATAAACACTTGTCACTCCTCCTAAATAAGATTTCCTGCATGGACGTTGGTCAAGAGGCCATCTCTCTGTTGACTAGCAACTACAGGGACAAGGCATTGGATACTTTCATTAGAGGCCTAAACGGAGATCTTCCAAGACTCCTAGGCATGAAAGAGCCGTCGGACCTCCCAGAAGCCTTAAACTTATGCCAAAAACTGGAAAATCAAAAATTTCGCTCCCAATATGCGAGCAACCATCAAAATCAGCAACATTTAGGAAACTATCAAAAATTCCAAAATAGACGACAACAACCAACATTGTCCACCGGATATGCACAGAATAGGAGAACACCACAACAAAATGCTTTCTATCCAGAAATTGCCTACTTGCCACAACCTAACAACAGTATCCCTAATCTTGCTTACCAAAATAAGCAAAGAAATTATCCCAACTACCCCAACTACACGCACCCTAATTATAACTACCCCAATCCTAATTACCCTAACTATACACAAACACAACCTAACTATAATTTTCCCAATTTTGCTCCTCCACGCCCACCCAAACCCCAACCCAAACCGGAACCAATGGAGACATCAACTATCCACTCTGGTGCCGTAAACTACCAGAACCGTCCCCAACCGTTTAAATACGCTGGTAAAAGGACACAAGGGTTCAACCCTTCAGTTCAAAATATGGTACCTCAGAAAATCCAAAGGAATTTTCATATAAATTCTGAAAATCCAGTTCCATCATCTTCAAATATACCTCCAGATTTCACCCTGCAGCCAACTGGATATATCTCTCCTAACGATGCTTATGCCTTCTACCAACAACCAAACGTACAAGAAGCAGAAAACGATCCCGATCTTTATAATTATATGCAAGAACAGATTGAAGATCAGGAACCCGAAGCCGATGAATGTGACATTCATTTTTTAGGTTAAATGACTCTTCGCTGCCATACTTTCAATGCAGAACGAAGAGTGGACAACTACTAAATTTTCTAATTGATACAGGCTCGAGTAAAAATTACATCCAACCATGTTTGGTAGAGAAACCTCTTCCAAACGAACAAACATTTTTGGCAAAATCAATTGCAGGTAACATTGAAATAACGAAACACACGTTCGTTAACCTATTTAATTTAAATGACGTCAAACTGAAATTCTACCTTCTCCCAACCCTTAAATCTTTTCATGGGATCTTGGGAAATGATAGTCTTAAAAATTTACATGCAGTTATTCATACAAAAGATAATTTTATGTCAATTTTAGGCAAAACTAAAATTCGAATTAAACAACTTAAGTCACAATACGTAAACCCCATAGGTATAAAAATTGACCATATGTCAGAATCGCAGAAAAAAACTATAGCCACTATCTCTCAAAAATTCAAACCTCTATTCGCTAATCCAAATGAAAAACTTACATACACAACAAGAGTCATAGGAGAAATACGCACCAACACAGATTCCCCAGTATACTCGAAATATTACCCTTACCCCGCCTCATTAAAAGATGAAGTGGAAAAACAGATAAATGAGCTTTTGGAAAACAATATAATTAAACCTTCTCGATCCCCATACAATTCACCTGTGTGGATTGTACCAAAAAAACCCGACTCATCAGGAAAAAAGAACTTCAGACTTGTAATTGATTACAGAAAATTAAACGAGGTCACTATCTCTGATCGTTACCCCATCCCAGAAATTAACGAAATATTATCCCATTTAGGTCAAAGTAAATTTTTTTCAGTTCTCGATTTAAAAAGTGGTTTCCACCAAATTCCCCTAAAACGTTCCGATACGGAGAAAACAGCTTTTTCCATTAACGGAGGCAAATACGAATTCACCCGACTTCCCTTCGGACTTAAGAATGCGCCATCCATTTTCCAACGTGCAGTTGACAACATTCTGCGCGCTTACATCGGTAAAATATGTTATGTCTACATCGATGACATAATTATATTTAGTCAAAACGAAAAAGACCATGCATGTCACATAGAAAAAGTACTACACACACTATGCGAGGCAAACATGAAGGTACAACTAGACAAATGCCACTTCTTCAAAGAAGAAGTAGAATTTTTGGGCTTCATTGTATCGTCAAAAGGTCTAACGACAAACCCTTCCAAAGTTCAAGCAATAGCAAATTTCCCAATTCCAAAAAACCTAAAAGAATTACGATCATTCTTAGGATTGGCCGGATATTACAGACGGTTCATTCACGATTATGCTAAATTAGCAAAACCATTAACGAGGATGTTACGCGGCAAAGAGGGCCACATTTCAAAATTTAAATCGAGCAAAGTTTTAATTTCACTATCCACCGAAGCAATAGAAGCTTTTAACAAACTTAGAAAATCCCTTACTTCTAAAGATGTAATCCTCGCCTACCCTGACTTTAAAAAAAGTTTCGAACTCACAACCGATGCATCAGAGTACGCAATCGGTGCAGTTCTCTCGCAAGATGACAGACCAATAATGTTCATTTCAAGGTCATTAGACAAGACAGAAGAACATTATGCTGTCAACGAAAAAGAAATGCTTGCCATCATTTGGGCATTGGACAGCTTCAGAAATTATTTATACGGAACAGCTCATGTTAAAATTTATACAGACCACCAGCCGCTTACATACGCTATGAGTAACAAGAATAACAATTCGAAAATGAAACGCTGGAAAGAAATCCTTGAAGAATACGACCACAAAATTATATACAAACCAGGGAAAAGCAACGTAGTCGCAGATGCACTATCGCGTGCTCCACAAAACTCCGAAGTATTCTCACTTACCGCATCTCAACATAGTGACCAAAGCTCGTCGCATAATTTAATCCCTAGTGTTGAAAGCCCAGTTAACGTTTTTAAAAATCAAATCTTTCTTCTCATTGGCAAAGAAACAAAATACGAATTTAAAATCCCTTTCCCAACCTACCATAGACATATATTCACACAACCAGATTATACCATAGACCAGTTAATTTCAATATTTAAAAGAGTCTTAAACCCAAGTGTTATCAATGGTCTTTATACCAACGAATCAATTATGGGAAGAGTTCAAGAAATGTATCCGCTTCACTATCAAACTTTTAGAATTCGTTTCACTCAAACACAGGTTACCGACCTCACAAATGTAATTGATCAGAATGAAGAAATCTTAAAAGAACACAATAGAGCCCATAGGAACGCTAAAGAAAACAAAATTCAACTCCTTTTCAAATATTATTTCCCAAAGATGAACGCTCGAATTTCCGAAATTATTAAACAGTGTAGAATATGCAAAGAACAAAAATATGAACGACATCCTAATAAACCAAAAATTCAAGAAACCCCAATTCCACAATTTCCAGGCGATATAGTTCATATTGACATTTACTCAACAGATTCAAAACAGATACTCACTGCAATAGACAAATTTTCAAAATATGCGCAAGTAAAAATTATTAAATCAAAAGCTATATTCGATATAATTGAACCTTTAAGGCAGCTCATATTTTCCTTCGGCGTACCGAAAAAAATAATTTTCGACAACGAAAAATCATTCAATTCAGCAACAATATCCTTCATGCTTCAAGATCAGTTAGGAATCCAAATTTATACCACCCCTCCTTACAGCAGTTCGGTAAACGGTCAAATAGAAAGATTCCATTCGACACTCTCTGAGATAATGCGTTGTTTAAAAGCTGAACGACCTCGAATGCCATTTGATCAACTTCTTGATTGCTCTGTATACGAATATAATTACTCTATTCATTCTGTTACAAATAAAAGACCAATCGAAGTATTCTTCGGTAGGACTGTTACAACAGATCCGAAGCAATTCGAATCAGCAAGACAGGAAAATATTGAAAACCTCCGATTGAAGCAGAGTAAAGATTTGCAAACCCATAATAAATCAAGACAAGAATTAAAAACATATTCACCTGGTGAAACCATTTATATCAAAATTAATAAAAGGCTAGGAACAAAATTAACCCCCAGATTTAGAAAAGAGATTGTTAAAGAAGACAAATCAACCACAGTTCTAACAAATTCAGGCAAAATAGTCCACAAAAATAACATTAGGAATTAACTTTTTCAGATTTTTCCTTTGCGGTGTGCTAAGCGAAATACAAATTTTGGATTATTCCAATTCAAAAATTTTAGCCACGAACATGGGCCCAGCAAAATTACAAATCGGCGCGTTAAGAATTATCCACGTCATCGACCTAGGCCAATACGAGGAGATCTTAACGAATATCCAAGCCGACATAGACCATCAAGTCAATAAATCCGATCCCAGTCTTCCCTACCTGTCCCACCAAATATCCGAAGTCCTCAAATCCCTAAATAATTTAAAACCCAATAGAAATCCGAGATCAATGAACTTCTTAGGAAGTGCATGGAAATGGTTGGCCGGTACTCCGGACCACGAGGATTTCCGAATTATAAAAGCACACACACAAAAATTATTACAAAATAATGAGAAACAAATCATTATTAATAATATATTAACAAAAAAAATAAATAAAATAAGCAATATAACAAACAATTTAGTAGAAATTACTAAACTTAATGCAATCCAAAAAAACGAATTTCTGTTAGACATTAAGTTCAAAGTACAAATCATAAAAGAAGAAATAATCAATATAGAATACGCTCTACTTTGGGCAAAAAATAACATAATAAATTCATTTATTTTATCTAATTCCGAAATCGAAATTGTCAAAGAAAAATTTAATAAGCAAAATGTACCATTCATTAACTTAGAAGAGGCACTAGAATTTTCGAATGTAAAAATAGCCTCCAATAATACAAATTTACTTTATATAATAACTATTCCCACAACGGGAACAGAGATTTGTACAAAAATTCTAATCAAACCTATTAAACAAAATAAAAATGTAATTAAAATAAATTATGAGAACATATTAAATTGTAACAATAAAATATATGGTGTAAAAAGTAAATGCAATACTTGCAACAATCTAACTATCTGTAAAAGAAACGAAATTATAAATTTAGAAAACGACAATTGTACAAGAAACCTAATCCAAAGTAAACAACTTAACTGCGACGAAATCAACAACCAGCATATCCCGACTGTAGAGGAAATACACCCAGGAACAATACTACTCAACCAATTCAACGGCTCTATTCTGGTGGAAAATAAGAAAGTAAATCTAACTGGCTCCTTCATTGTGCAATACAGCAACATATCAATAGTTATAGATGGGCAGGAATACCTATCAAAGGAGACTCCAGCAGGAAAGCCATTACCTGCAATCTTGCATGAGAACTTTTCAACAAAAACCTACAAGGAGATTCTCACAATGGAAATGCTCAAAGAACTGCACATCAACAACACGGTGCATCTAAAGAAAATCCAAAGCGATGCAAACATCCATAAAATCGCCAACTATAGCCTTTCGACCATCCTAATACTTTCCATACTAGCAATAATCGTCAAAATAATCATTCCAACCAAGAAAGTCATACAAATCAAAGAAGAACCAAAGAAAGATCATATGGACCAAAACAAAATACCAGTGCTCTATTTGTCGACTGAGGACAGTCGAATTTAAGAAGGGAGGAGTTATCACAGTATAAGTTGTCGTCGCTAACAACACGCGCGACACAACTTAGCTGACACAACATGTTGTCGACCCCAGTCAACACGAGCCAGTGACCAGACTGCAGCGAGGGTTCCCACAGGTGGGAATTCCAGGAATATGAAGTCAGCAGTACTACAGTCAGCAACACTAACAACATAACAATAAAATTAGGTTTCTTTCGGGCCAACAAAATATATATAATTGAGTTTACTTCTATCAATAAAAGAGCTCACTTCATTGAGCAAAAAGTACAAAAACTGTTTTTTTTAGTTCATATAATAAACAAATCCATAACTTATATCTCAGTCAAATGTAAATCTTCATTAAATAACGCTCAATGGAATGAATTTATTCTATTGGAAAATGTACACAGTAAGGTGTCGGATCTTTGTATAAAGTATCTTTGAACACAAATGGATGAGTGAAATGCAACAAATTTTTCAAAGAGAAAAACATGCATTTTTTTGCATTTTGTGCAATTTCATGCAAGAAACGATTCAAAAACAAAATTATAAAAAAACCTTTAATCCAATGCATTTCTTATTTTTCTTATTAAAGTAGGCTTTTATTTGCATCTTATCATCTTGTATTGTTTGCAAGTCTTTTCTTCCACCCTAAAATTTTCTGGCGGAAAAAATAGAGTAAACTTGCCTAGCGCAAAGTTTGCAATATTACCAAGCTCTTAAACAAAACACCTGTCATTTATTATTTGGCAATATCGGTTAACATATTTAACTAGGGTGTTTTTAAAATCATAAATAAATAATTTCTATACTACTTACCATAGTATCGCCGCTATAAGATGTCACCATGTCATTGGGCGGTGATATGAATTTCAGATCATCAAAGTACCTCCATTTAATACCATAAATTCCATTCTTTTTTTGCTTCATTTTGCGAACTTCTTGAAAATACTGTGTCCTCAAATTATGTATTTTAGCTTTCACTGCACTTTCTGAGACATCCAAATGTCTTGATATATCTTGAATGGCAAATTGTCTTTTAATTTTATCTGAATAATATGGTGAAGATGTATCCCATAATTGCGGATAAGATTGATATTTCGTAATTAATGCTTCTGTTAAATTGCCTGGCCACATTTTTGGCATATCAATTTGTTATTTGCTTGCAATATTTCACTAAATTGCAAACTGTTTCGCAAACCGTTTTTCGAATGTTGCAATTTTTGTCACTAGCTTGCGAACAAATCATACAAGCAAGTTATAATTCTTTATTTGTGTATATGACTCTGTTGGAGTCATATAATTAAGTTGTAAACCAAAGTAGAACAAACGCATTAGTATAAGCACTCACAAAATATTGAATAACACAACAAATAAACTAGATTGTTGCATTGCAACTTGCATAAACTCGGCAATTTGTCTTTCTTTCTACAATCTGAAATTTCCAATAAAAAAATTGCATCGTCTACCTGTCAAACAACAAACAACTCAGGAGCGCATTTATTTTTGTTGATGATTATAGGGCGCAACCTAAAGGTTAAGCGTTTTCATTTTTGTTCTGATCCAAAAAGGATAGAAATAAATGGAACGTTTGAAACTTTCTACTAATTTAAATTCTGTAACTCTCACATAATGAAAAGTGGTCTAAAAAACGTTCTTTCTTCGATGTGAGAGAGCGTAGGCATAGATTAGGGTTAATCATGGAATTCGAACGATAAATCTTTGCCCCCGGTTACAAAGGGGTTAAGTCACAAAATTGCACTTTTCGGGTTTTGATGAAATATGAATAAGCTCTTTTTGCTCTTTTATTTGGTATCAAAAACATAAATAAACTCTTTCTCATAAAAATAAGAGGATCAATGCTCAAAAATGCATCGATTTTCATACATTAGCTCAACTTCAATCGCATTTTCTGGCAAACTATCATTTATGAATTGACACCTTTGTAACCGGTGGCAAAGAAATAAAAGGACAGTTCCGAAAGGTTTAAACAAATTGTGTATTTAGGGCTTAACGTGTATTCGTCAAATTGGGAATTAAACGTCAAATGCCGTCCTGAACAACGTCTTCTTCTGATAGTTTAAAGGCGGTCCTCAACGTCGACGTTCAGGTGTAGAATTTTTTTTGTTCGTATAAAAACGATATTCGCACGGATTTCTTTCGTAAATCGTCGTTTTTTTTATATATATTCCACGTACACTGAAGGGTTTTATTTACAATTTATATAGTTGGAGAGAATAGAAAGGGAGGGATTTAAAAGGAGAAAACGATGCACATTGATTTGAAGTTCTGGTGATTAAAATGGCAGGGGAAAACAGAGGCGTGTAATATTGCACATACATGTGGTTCGACTAAAAAAGTTATCTCTGTACTGAATGCAAACATTTTCAGCTGTAGGTACTTAATTGTTTACTATTTTTCTCTGCCTCATTTCTGTCATGATCAACTTTTTAATAAAAAAGAAACAAAACAAAACCATCTGGAATTAACCTTAATTTAACCGGGTCCCAGAGACCATTAAGGCCGTGTGTGAATTGCGTTTAAATGTTGGTTAAAGTTTGACGTTTGGTTAAATTTTGACACTAGCGTGATGAATAAAATGGGTTAAAATTTACCCAGCTGCGGAGCAGGTTAAAATTTGACACCAGTTTTTAAAATTTGACGTTTCTCAAGATAGAAAGATCAAGATAGATTTGAAATTGTTTTTGCTATAATGCGTTGATTTTTTAAGAAATGTAAAAGTATTAATACAAAGTACTTCCTTAAATTATTATTCATCTTGAAAAATTGAAAATGTACGAATTGGTTGCTTGATTTTTACTTTTTATAATTCTATTTTGTTGGCAGCTGGTGAACTATGAATTAGTGTTCGAAGACTGAATTTAAAATTTCTTTTTGATCGTAATGAAGTGGGAATTTATCGATAAAAAGAAAAAAAAAAAGTATGTGAAATTGAGAATTTCTTACATTTTCATACTAGAATATTTATCTTTATATATTTTCAGCTCGGTTTTGTTATAAAAAATATTTAATTGAATATAAGAAAAAATATTTTTGAGGGTAATTTTGTTCTATCAAAGTAGTGCCAAAAAAGTCCCATTTAACACATTTTAACCCAATTCGCGCAGCAAAAAAAAAAAATAAATTTAATCCCTTTTTTAACCAAACGTCAAAATTTAATCTTTGTAGAAAATTTAACCAACATTTTAACTTAATTCGCACACAGGCCTTAATTTTTAAATTATTCACCTCAATAGTGTCAAAAATTTAACAGAGAGGTTAAATATTTAACCCAATTCACACGGCCTAAAAAACCTTTTTTGCATTCTATTCAAGAAACTCAACAAAATTATCGGACCTTACATTTCTTAGCGTTTTTAGCGACATCAAATATGTGTTCATTCCACAGAAGGTCATTTGTTACACTCATACCGAAATGGAAAGTTTCTCAGTTTCCTCAATGCAAGCAAGTGCCACTCATTGATACTGGCATTGTTTTTTTGAAGAATTAAATTCTCAATCCGAATGGATCAGAATTTAATGAGTATATCGTATTAATACATTGAATCCTCAAACGAATATGAAAAAATGAGGAAGAGAGTCGGAGAAATATCGGAGCCTTGTGGCACACCAACGTTTATTACGTAAATTCAGACTTCCATCCATCCAACAGAGGCGAATTTTTTTGTCTTAATCAAGTCAGACATCAAAAGAAAGGTCTTTTTAATCTCTATTCATAACTGAAACTAAAAGTTTTTGGAGGTCTGGTTTCGACACAGGTTATGAATTATGGATATGAGTTCATGATCAACAAGCCTATGCATTTAGGTAAAAAAATTAAAAATCTATTTTTTTTGGATTTTTGAAAAAAATCCAAGGGGTACCCCTTGCCAAAAAAAAAAAATGTATTTTCAAATTTTTTATCAAGTTCATCAAGTGGGACATCAAAAGAAAGGTCCATTCAATCTCCATTCATAACTGAAAACCATAACTTTTTTAGGGGTCTGCTTGCTGAGTTATTTGCAATCTAAATACAAAACGAAAAAACCTTCAATTTATTTTTAATTGTAATTTTTATTGAAAAGTAGTGTTATTATATTTTATTATTATTTCTTGTAAATGAGCGTATAACGCAAATGAATTTATGAAGAATTTATCCATAAGCACAAGTATTTTCTTCTTTTTTTTTTAATTAAACGAGGAGGTGGCTTCATTGATGTGTAGGATAATTTACTTTTTCTTTGTTTTATCAGAATCTCCACTTTTCTTATCCTTGTCTTTGTTAAGAGAACCAACAGCATCACGAATGGCTTCAGATTGAGGATCTACTCCAGGCAGATTTTCTAAAACGCTCTTTAAATAGAAAGCAAACATAAATTAGTAATTTTGTTTTAATTCATTTATTTGTTATGTTTAATACTAACCTGCAAAAATGCTGGATCTCCAATAACTTCAGAATAGTCTTCATCTACTTCCATTGGTGCAGCTTCATCAGTTTTAGGGCGCTTAGCTTGCTGAGTGACTGTTTCATCTAAAACAATGAAAAAACAAAGTATGTAAATGAAATTAAATGTGGCAACCATGTTTTATTATTTCTACAATGCGCATAACGTAAAGCACTTTTGATCCTAATTCAACGAAAAATTTGCTGTAAAAATGTATAGCAAATTTTTGAGAAAAGTGCATCAAATGCATTTTTAGAATTTCTGATGCAACGCCTTTGCATTTTGCTCTAAAATCAACGAAGATTTGCGGTTCAGTAGTTTCGAGCATTTTTGAAAAAAAGATTTAATGCAAAAAAAGTGCATCAAATGCATTCTAGCAATTTTTGATGCAACGCCACTGCACTTTTGCTTTTAACTCAACGAAAGATTTAGATACAGTGCAACGGTTTTGAACATTTTTGAAAAAAGTCCATAAAATTCATTTTTCCCATTTTTCATGCAACTCCATTGCATTTTTTCTCTTAACTCAACGAAAGAATTATCGTTGAGCTGTTTTGAACAATTTTGAAAAAAGTGCATCTAATGCATTTTTACCATTTCTGATGCAACGCCATTGCATTTTCGCTCTTAACTCAACGAAAGAATTACCGTTAAGCTGTTTTGAACAATTTAAAAAAAAAAGTGCATCTAATCCATTTTTACCATTGTATTTTTGGTCTTAACTCAACGAAAGAATTACTGTTAAGCTGTTTTAAACATTTTTGTAAAAAAGTGCATCTGATGCATTTTTACCATTGCACTTTTGCTCTTAACTCAACGAAAGAATTACCGTTAAGCTGTTTTGAACAATTTTGAAAAAAAGTGCATTTGATGTATTTTTACCATTTTTGATGCAATTCCATTGCAATTTTGCTCCTAACTCAACGAAAGAATTACCGTTGAGCTGTTTTGAACATTTTTGAAAAACAGTGCACCTAATGCATTTTTACCATTTTTGATGCAATTCCATTGGAATTTTGCTCCCAACTCAACGAAAGAATTACCGTTGAGTTGTTTTGAACATTTTTGAAAAAAAGTGCATTTAATGCATTTTTACCATTTTTGGTGCAAATCCATTGCAATTTTGCTCCCAACTCAACGAAAGAATTACCGTTGAGCTGTTTTGAACATTTTTTTTAAAAAAAGTGCATCTGATGCTTTTTTACCATTTCTGATGCAACGCCATTGCACTTTTGCTCTTAAATCAAAGAATGAATTACCGTTAAGCTGTTTTGAACATTTTTTAAAAAAAGTGCTTTCGATGCATTTTTACCATTTCTGATGCAATGCCATTGCAATTTGGCTCTTAAATCAACGAAAGAATTACCGTTAAGCTGTTTTGAACATTTTTGAAAAAAAATGCATAAAACGCATTTTTACCATTTCTGATGCAACGCCATTGCATTTTTGCTCCTAACTCAACGAAAGAATTACCGTTGAGCTGTTTTGAACATTTTTTTTTAAAAAAGTGCATCTGATGCTTTTTTACCATTTCTGATGCAACGCCATTGCACTTTTGCTCTTAAATCAACGAATGAATTACCGTTAAGCTGTTTTGAACATTTTTTAAAAAAAAGTGCTTTCGATGCATTTTTACCATTTCTGATGCAATGCCATTGCAATTTGGCTCTTAAATCAACGAAAGAATTACCGTTAAGCTGTTTTGAACATTTTTGAAAAAAAAGTGCATAAAACGCATTTTTACCATTTCTGATGCAACGCCATTGCATTTTTGCTCTTAACTCAACGAAAGAATTATCGTTAAGCTGTTTTGAACATTTTTGAAAAAAAGTGCATTTGATGCATTTTTACCATTTCTGATGCAATGCCATTGCATTTTAGTTCCTAACTCAACGAAAGAATTACCGTTAAGCTGTTTTGAACATTTTTGAAAAAAGTGCATCTAGTGCATTTTTACCATTTCTAATGCAACGCCATTGCATTTTTGGTCTTAACTCAATGACAGAATTACCGTTGAGCTGTTTTGAAAATTATTGAAAAAAAGTGCATTAAATGCATTTTTACCATTTCTGATGCAATGCCATTGCATTTTTGCTCTTAACTCAACGAAAGAATTACCGTTAAGCTGTTTTGAACATTTTTGAAAAAAAAATGCATTTAATGCATTTTTACCATTTCTGATGCAATACCATTGCAATTTTGCTCTTAAATCAACGAAAGAATTACCGTTAAGCTGTTTGGAACATTTAAAAAAAAAAGTGCATCTAATGCATTTTTACCATTTCTGATGCAATGCCATTGCATTTTTGCTCTTAACTCAACGAAAGAATTACCGTTAAGCTGTTTTGAACATTTTTGAAAAAAAATGCATTTAATGCATTTTTACCATTTCTGATGCAATACCATTGCAATTTTGCTCTTAAATCAACGAAAGAATTACCGTTAAGCTGTTTGGAACATTTAAAAAAAAAGTGCATCTAATGCATTTTTACCATTTCTGATGCAATACCATTGCAATTTTGCTCCTAACTCAACGAAAGTCACGCTAAATGGGAAAAGTGCATTTGATGTCTCTTAAATATTTGCCAATATTTCTTTTACAGTTAACTCTTGAGGCAGTTCAACAATTCTTTAATCGAAACCTCCATACGAAATCGACTACCATAAAAATATATCGATAATTTTGTTTAGTAAAGACCCAAACCTATTTTTTGAATATCGATTTTGGTTCGATATTCAATTTTTTCTATTTTTATAATTCACAGCCACTTATGGTCAGCAGTTGAATATAAGTAGCGCTTTTGATGAATATTTTCAGTGTCATCGACTTGAAAAGTTTGAAATCGAAAGATTCGAAAAAAAAAAAAAATCGATAACAAAAAATTAAAATCGAAAAAGAAAAAATAGAAGAAGAGAAATTGAAAATGGATAATTTAACCGAAAGAGCATTTTTTAGAAACGTAAGTTTTAATTTAATTGATTGTTAAAACCATAAATTATAATATTTTAATATTTTTTATTAGTTCGCCGGCATGCAGTGGTCAAATCCGCGCCATTGGTTTAGGAGGACAAATAATTTGGTAAGCTAAATGAAAAATTGATTTTTTTGTTAAATATATATTAAATTTATAATATTTTAATGTTTAGCAACAAATTACCAATGTCCAAGAACCAGTCCAACCTATCGAATTGATTGGGGATGGACCACACGTGCTGGTAAGCTGACATATATATTATTTTTTATATATTGAAATTTTGTTCTTATTTCTTCATTATTTTCTTCCTTTCTTCAGCCCAATCTAGGCGTGGTATATTATCCTCGCCAAAACATTATAGCTTCCAGGACTAGGGTGGTCAGAATCCACCGAAGGGTCCATTTTTCGGTAAGAAAATATTTTGACATTTAATTTTTTCAATAATATTTTTTTTTATTTGATATTTGATTGCTATGTTTTTTTTTTTTTATTTTCAGAAATTTAATTTGTTTCTCCAGTGGGTGAGGAACAAATATTGGAAGCTAGAGCGATGGCTTAGGAGGAAATTCGATAGGGAATCCTTAATGGCAATTTTGTTTTCAATTTGCTTTTTTATAGGATTATCTGTTTATTAATTTAATTATTTACTATATTTTATTTAATTATTCTTTTTTGTTTATTTTCAGGTTCAATGCTTTTTCTTTAAATAAATAATTACTTCTTTTGCAGTTTTATTTACTTAACCTTTTTGTCTTTTCCTTTATTTTGGTGGATAATTTTCTTTTCTATTTTTTATTGATGTTTTCAGGTTAAGGGAAGAATCTTTTCTACATAAATAGCTGAGGAAAATATTTAAAACGATTTCAAACTAGAAAGAAATAAGAATATTTAAGAGTTGAACGAAAATATTCATATCGTTTGGCTACCAAATGGAATGGAAAATTGAATAGAAATTTCTGAATCAGGTTTGAAATTGTTTAAATTTTTTTCTCAACCATTTTTATTTTAATATATCGTGAAATTCGGAAAAAAAAAACATTATTTATGTAAGTCAGTTCAGTGATAAGTGTTAAGTGACAAGTGATATAATAAAAAGAGGATTAGGCCTACTGGGGAAACCTCTATAAAAAAAACGCATCTTGTATTCTACCCCATTTGGGTGATGTGGAAAAGAATACGGAAATTTTTAATTTTTGTTTGCGTTTTTGAATAAAAAAAATGAGTTTTAGTGCACAGAAAGTTTGTTAAGTGAATTTTAATATTAAATTTATATCAAGTTATTTAAATCGATTTTGGTTAAATTCCAAGAGTAAATGTAAAATACAGCTATGGACAGAGAAATAGCACACTATTGAGAAAAATCATGCAATTCGAATTTCAGATATGTGAAATGCTTTTTATACATTTTTTTCTTTGGGTATATTGTCAAAATAAAGTGATCGAGTCAATAAAGTCTTAAAAGTAGCGTTATTTTCAATATTTATTATATTATATACTATTTCGCTTGTGGACACAGAAAAAGCATGTTCGAGGTTGACAGTCAAGGGAAAAATCCTTCTCAATTAGCTTAAACTCTAAATTTTTCGAGTAAATTGTGGATAAAGCAATTTATTTAGTAAGAGCAAATAGAAATTTAAACTCTGAAACTAAATTACGCGAACTTCTTCCCCATAAAACTTTCATACGAGTGGATAGAGCGATCAGAAAGAAATGCCAATGTGGACCTTTAAAGTCATTTCGCACGATTATGGCCAAAGTTAATAAAAAATTCGGTGAAAAAAGTGTCAAGCAGACTTATAAGAAGAAGACTTAATGATGTTGAGTTGTATAGACAAGTTAGCAAGAAAAAATCCAATGTTATAATATAAACCTCAAAGATCACATAACATTTGCTAACAAAACATCTGAACAAAAATATGCATTTTTGAGTTAAAGTTGTACAAAGTACAGCTTTAAGTATGCTCTCAAAACGATGAAACCTTCCTACCATGGGAATGGCCCATTGGTTAGGTGGACGGCAGAATTAATGAATTCTCCCATCTTAATATACTTAAGAATATCATAGAACCATATTTCTCGCAAGTAAATTGGATATTCAAGCATGACAATGACCCCAAAAATGCATCATAAATAGAACAAGTTTGGTTTTCGCACGAAAAAAAAAAACGATGTTTGCACCTGACCAACATGACTCAAAGTCAGGGTCTTAACATCTATGGAAGATTTGAAGGTGACGATTGTGCAAACGAAACTCAAAAGTTCAAACAATCTTTGGGCTGAAATCAAAGAAGGATGGTATCCTACTCCACAAAGTAGATGCCATACGTTAGTTGAAAGTTTGCCAAAAAGAGCCAAAAAACTAAGAAAAATCGTGGTCAACTAACAATGTATTAACTTGGCTATACTGAATTTACAAATTATAATCTACAAATTATAATTTAAAAAAATTTAATTGAAATGAAATACTTTCTAATTATTAATGTTATGAATACCCATAAGCTAATTCAAGTCCTGAAGTAAAAATTATAATATTCGAGTTCATAGTTAACAAATAAATTCAATTTTTGTTAGAATAATCGAAAGTGTGCTATTTCTTTGTCCATGGCTGTATATGTAGCATTTTTCTGACCCCGTAATGCGAAAATACTCAATTTTACATTATATTTCATAAACCATGTCTTACAAACTCTTAATCTTAGTAAATATCTAACAAGAATTATTCAAACATAACACCACTAAATGACGCATATATAAGATCATAAAAATTTGGTGCCAAAAATCATTCTGCAACGCACTAATTTGTACGAACGTTCAGTTAAATCAACCCTATTCCAACTAAATCTTTGCACTGAGACAAATTCTGGAATAAACCAACAAAAAAAAAACCGATCCGGATGTAAACTATTCAAGGTGCAACCTAAGAGTTTTTCAAAACAAAAATATCGGTTCAGCAAAGGAGATTTATACAACTTTATTCTGGAGTAGATAGTGAGTTGATCCGGTGTAACAACGGATGAACAAGACTAAGCACTAGAGGCAATCTCAAATCATTATTGCAGAAGTTGCATGAATAATGAAGAATCGTTAGCTACTTCCTCTATGTTTATGCAGACATTGGTTTTGAAATATTTTACGAATAAAACAAAAGAGTATAATTACAAAATCAATAACTTACCGGCATCTTGCATCGACATTTGCATTGCAAAGGCAATTTGTTCTTCTTCAGTCATATTGGCAAAGTCTGGCATGTTGTCCTCAGGCTTAAAGTATATAAAAAAACATTTAAAAAGGATTTTTTTTTTAAATTCATACAACCTACCCCTTCATTACACATAGCAAGTGCACGTTGCAACATTGCTTCCTCGTTGCTTGGTTCATCGATAGTTTCAGTTGCAGCAACAGTTGCACTTGTATCAGTAGTTTCGCCATCATTAGTGCCAGCAACATTCGAATCAGCAATTGCACGTCGCTGTTCATCTTCTTGACGTTGACGCTGCTCCTCCATGGAAACTCTCAAAGCCAATGCCAATTCTGGATCTTCATTGGGATCAACACCAAACTCAAAGCCAGCACCACCCAATCCAGCTCCACCCATACCATCTTCACCTTGAATGATTGGTGATGATAAAAGTGCATCGGAGAGTCCAGATCCACGGGGTACACTGACCAAATGGGATGAAGTACCATCTTTGCCGTTTAAAGCATTAACAAATGTAGTCAAAAGTTCGTTATTATCGCCATGATCGCCAAAGCTAACAATATCAACATTGACTTTTTCTTTTTTCAAACGTTTTGCCAACTTGGTGAGTTCACCTTCTTCATTGTTGATTGGTGAACCAACAAAAACAACAATACGCATTTTATGGTTCTTTCCTTGACGATGTTTTAGAACCAACTAAAAGAATATCACCAAGTTAGGATACAGAATAGAGTGACCGCAAGAAATCAATTTTGGAAATTTGGTCGGAGGAACCCCATAAAATGTTTAGCCTTTGCAGATTTTTAGATAGCCAAAATTTCAGCTCCATTGGATAAGGCTAAATGGTGCCGACACTCGCTCAAAGTTATAAAAATCTCTGTTTTTTCTCTGTTTTGCGAAGAAAATTTTGTTTTGTTTTGTTGAGAGGTATAATTTTGTCTGTAAGTTGGATTTTACCACTGGGCCTAAACTAGATATTTGTAAAGGTTTTAAAATGATTCTCAAAGATACGCGGATATCAGTGAAAAATATTGATAAACAGTGTTTGTCACACTTGATGTTATTACCAAATTAAATTAAAAGCAAAACTCAACGAATGTCTGCCTAGTGATGACTGTAACGAACTTCTTCAGTTGGATTTGTCTTTCGTTGGAGTCCAAATGGGAACATAATTGGATTAAAAACACGAGACACCACTCATCATGCTAGGTTGATGGCCGAACTTATTTATAGTTTGAAAATACTGACACCAGTTTAAAATGAGTATAATGAAGAATTTAGCTGATATAAGTTGAGTTTCGCTTTTAATTCTCCTATAATCTGCGTTATTACATCAAGCGTTTGGTGCTTATTAACATTTTTTTAATACGTTTTTATTAGCTTCACTTGTAACTGACAAACTAACTAACTAAGAATAATGTAATAAAATCTTGGTACTAAATTTTGACTCACTTTCAATTATCGTATCGAACTGAAACTTTGTACATTATATGTAGTTCGGATGACAACACAATATTTTGGTTTTGGGGGCTTTCGAGGCTAGTACAATCCAAGTCGAATTGAACCTACTTTCAATCATGATCAGACTAAAAAGTAAAAAATGTATATACAGTTTAAAGATCTAAAAATACGCTTTTATCACGCACTAAAAACTATAAAATAATTTAAATGACTTATTGAAAATGGTTAAATCAAAAAGCGTAGAGGGCATTTTTGTTGCGTGTACTTATTTAAAGTTGAACAAAGCGCTCGACGCTTTTTGATCTAACCGTTTCCAATAAGTCATTTAAATTATTTTATAGTTTTTAGTGGGTGATAAAAGCGCATTTTTAGTTTTTTAAACTATGTATTTTTACTGATATCCTCGTTTTATATTTTAGAATCTATTTTCATTTTGAAAGCTCTTTTACTGACTTCAAAAAAGAGGAGGTTCTCAATTCGTAAATCAGAGTAAGTTCTGTGATTTCTTGAAATGAATTAGAAGGAATATTCTGATTTAACCTACCAAAGAATTCTGGGTCTTGGAATTTTTTTTTTTTTAGATGATAAAAATCTTTACACCAGCAGGTTTTGTTATCTAGAATGGTTGCAGAGTTTATAATTCAAGATACCTAGATGTAGCAAAACATGGGAGCGTATCGGAATCCCGCTTTTTAAAATCCCGTTTTTCGAAAATCCCGAAAAAAAAGTTTCAAAATCCCGTTTACTAAAATACCGCTTTTTTAAATCCCGTTTTCTGAAATCCCGCATTTTAAAATCCCGTCAAATCCCGATTTTGTTACAAAATACATGCTTAATTCACAAATAAAAAAATCATGAGAAATAGGCAAAAAATTAGTAAAACTGATTTTTTGCCTTGTAAAGCCCACACAATATGTACCTTCAACACATTATGAAAACGGTATTTCTTATCACGATTTGATTGTTCTTCTGAAACTTTAAAGTAAATATTAGTTTGTTAATTGATTTCTTTTTAGTATCACATTCCTTACTTTTCCTTATTTTTTTTATATATTATATTTTTTGTTAAAATTTTTTAATTAAATGCGTTTAGAAAAATCTCTCATTTTTTAATTTGTTTTAGTATAACATTTTTTAAAATAAAACAACTAGTTTTGCTTGCAAAATTGGGATAATAAAAAACGGGATTATAAAAATCGGGATTTTAAAAAGCGGGATTATAAAAAGCGGGATAGTGAAAAACTGGATTTTAAAAGCGGGTATATAAAAACCGGGATATCGAACCCAACCCGCAAAACATTTATCTGAGTTAACCTTAAAACTGCAAGGAAAATTAATAATATAACGAACATGTGATCAAGTTATATCTAGCATTTAAATGTAACTTAGCTCTTTTGGGACATCATAAAAAAAACGACGATTTGACGCACTTTCCTACTTGCAAATATGTCAAATCTAGGTAAATTTTTCATTGTATTTCGGCCGTATCAAAAACACTCCGCAAAAAAACATAATTATGTCTTTGAAAGACAGGTTTTCTTACTTTTTTTCGGGTTTTTTTTTCCATAGTTACTTTAGTCAACAAAGAACACAGAATTCAATATTAAGTACTTTAAAAATACAGTTTAACATTGTAGAGGTTTTCGAATGTTTTGCGGATGCTTTTCTTCATCTGGAGTTTGGCCAATCTATTGAATAAAAGAAAAAAATGTTTGGTATCCATTATGTCCGAATTTCGGACGATGTGATATTGCCATTCGCCGATGAGGACAAGCAAATTTTATGAGAGTTTCTGCAGTATAATGACTTCAAGCATTCCTCAAAACTGGTAAAAAAAATGGTTTCGCAACAAAAAACTTAGTGTTATGGAGTGGCCATCCTCAGTCACCTGACCTTTACCCTATGGAGAGTTTTTAAGTGGCACTAGTTCTTAAGTGGCACTAGACCTAAGAATAACCAAGAACTGTGGACAGTATGCAAAATTGGTGGTTTCTATGGTACGAAGTTGTGAGAGGGTTTAAAAAGGAAAGGTGCAACTACAAAGTATTAAAAGATTTGATAGCAATTTTTGTAGAAAAGCATTCTTTTTTTTATCAAAAATTATAAAAACTCAACTTTGTTCCTATTATTTTTTCCAGCTCAAATGCGCTTATAATTTAAGCTTTGAGTTTTTCCATGGTTTTAATGGTTTGGAAAAAGAAGATTAAAAGCTGAATTTTTATAATGTTTTTTATTTTTATATCCAATCGAGCTGAAATTTAGGCTATCTAAAAATCTGCAAAGGCTCAACATTTAATGAGGTTCCATCGTAAAGAAAATGGGGAATGGCTGTTACTCTAATACAGAAGATAAGATTAATGTTTTTAAGCAAGACTTACATGAGCAATGCGAATTCCGGTTAAAAGATTAATTTCTCCTTTTGGTTGGATGAGATGCATTTTGGAAAATATACGACCAACATCGCTGGTTAGAGTTGCAAGTACTTCTACGGTGCTGTAAATGATTTTCAGTATTAAAAATGAACAAAGAAAAATGAATATCTGAAGGAGTAAACCAACTTTGAGTATGTCATCAATCCGACATTGTTTTCTGGATTTGAACGAACTTTGGTCAAACAAACTAAATTGATTCCATCTTTTTGGACATTGAGACGTGTTGGAAAGTAATCACCATTTCTTTGGTAATCACTGTTATCAAAACTAAAAAGAATAAAAGTAAAGAAAAATGATCACAGTTAAATTTTTGAGGTGCAACAAAAAGTTTCTCAATTCGGCTTTTTTTGATGCATTTTTTAAATACAAATATGGATGAATATTTTTTTAAAATATTAATAAAAGGTGATTTAAGAGTGATGTTGTTAATGAAATTAATTTTTATTAATTAATTACCAGATCATTGTACTTTCCAAGACCATTTTTGTATTTTTTTTTTATTTTTTAGCTATGTCACTCTGTTTCACTGCACGGATATTTTTTATTTGACGTTTGAATTTTGAGTCATGGCGACCGTAGTGAAGTTGGTCATAGTTCGAATGGAAGCGTTCAGAATGTAAAAGAGAAATGAATTAGATGAGTTTGTTCAGTTCTTATTTGACAAATTGGAGAGTTAAAATTGAATCGCTTTTAACTCCCCTGGCGAATATTAGGTGTGTTTTTTATTACAGCCGGTCTTAACTGGACAAAAAAAACGCAGTCTGGGCTAAGCAATTTACATGTTAAATACAACAACACCTTAGCCCCTTTGGCTTAGTTGTTTAGCCCGGAGATTTCTCTGGGCTTAACTTTTTGAACAGTTTAAAATCTGTGCTACCAAACTAAACTGACGTTTGGAAGGACAAAATGTATTTATCTAGTTTTGCTAGCATACATTTTTATATCTGTTTGTAAAACATACATGAAAAATACAAGAAAAAGACGAAAGCGAAAAATATGACAACTTTAAATTTTTGTTGTGTCTGCTGTTTTTGGAACATTCAATATACAGTGCTGCCAAGATTTCAGGTTAAGCCCCGAGGCGTTTTTTTTTTGTCCAGTTAAGACCGGTGGTAATAAAAAACACGCCTATTATGTGTGTGTTTTTTTTTTAATTACAACCGGTCTTAACTGAACAAAAAACAACCGCAGTCGTTTGTTTAACGCAACAACACCTTAGCCCCTTGGGCCTTGTTGTTTGGCCCGAAGATTTCTCTGGGCTTAACGTTTTTTAACAGTTTTAAATCCAAACTAATTTTTTCATAAATTGTTTAGAAACGAGAAAACTGACGTTTAAAATGACAAAATGTACTATTTCGTACTATTTTTATTTGTTCTTATTTTCTATATCTAAATTTCTATGTACTATTTTTATTTGTTCTTATTTTCTATATCAAAGGGTCCTCCAAATATCAAATGGGCTGCAAAATGTATTCTTGCCCCGGTGCACAGTGTGGCCAATCACGAATCTAGCTGGACAAAATTAATAACTCGCGTTAAATCGACTTTTTTTCTAAACAGTTTTAAACAAATGAATGTGAATAGATAAAATTCTATAAAAAAGAAAGATTTTTTTAAAAAGAAATCTATAATTTCTGCAAAAAGTGGGTCAAAATAGTGATGAAGAAAATGCATTTTTATAGTATTTGAATTTATGCTTCCGTAAACATATTCTATGATTGGATATACTTAATTACTTTAAAAAACGCTTGAAAAATCTCAATAAATAAAAACTCTATTGTTATTCACGAAAAAAGAGAGGCAGAATAATTAGTTTTTATTAAGAAATAGAACTTTTACACACGTTTTTGACAGGTGACATACATGATTTATTTTCTCAATATCATGCTTTAAATTAAAATTTTAGCAATGATTTTAATTAAATATGCTTCACAATCATAAAAAATGGCATCATTTTTAAAAATATCTGCAGATAATTTAAAAAAGTAACTCCTTTTTGTGTGATGCAAACTTGAAACATAAACTAAAAACATATGTGTTTATATTACCTTCGATGTTTTTCAAGCTAATAATTCTCTAAATTATTTCGTGACCCTATTTCTGTCCTTTTACACTTGCTTGCTTTTTGCATTGAACTTGTTTAAGATGTTCCGACAGAAGAGCATCATTCATCAATGATAATGCCTCATTAGTTGAAAATTCCAGTGGTTTAGTGGTTCCAGAGGATCAGAACTTAATCTTTTATACATTTTGATCCTGCACTCAAAGAACATTTCGATAAATACTTTCCAGTATTACTGGAATATGCTTTTTCAATTTTGCGGAGAGCGATTCTACTGATTTTAACTATTTTCTAATGGATAGGTGCACTTAGGAGACTTTTAACCTTCCGTTTGTTATATTTTTCCCGTTTTTTTAGTTTTTAAAAATTCTTTTCTACTTTTGTTTCACTATCTACTGTTTGTGTTTATTTAGTTATCACATAATATTGGTCAAGCAAAATGAAATTCATGTTTAAAGAGCGGTCCAATGTGTCTTCCACTTTTTTGCCTTTTTTTTCGCTTGAAGCACAAAACTTTTATATATGTTTTTAATTTTTCTTTATTTTCAACCCTTAACTGATGTGGTGGGTCCAGGGGACCCACGCCTTTTTTAAAAATTAAAAAAAAAAACCGTTGCGACTGAATTTTAAAGTGGAAATTTTATTTTGAAAACAAGTTTTCCCATTTTTTTTATTTTCTTAACTGGTTTGGAAAATGTTATATTTGAAAGTTTTATAAAGAAATTTGTAAAAAAATTTAATTTTGTATTTTGTTTTATCATTTAAAAACACCTGGGTCCACTGGACCTACGACTTTAGATACGTCAGTAAATTTCACCACATCAGTTAAGGGTCAAAAATGTTCCAAAGATGATACCTGCTCATTAAAAGATCAAAAAAAGTGTCTTTTCGATCTTATTTGGCAGTTTTGACACATTTTTCGAAAATTTATTTTTTTGAAAATCTTGACTTCATTTTGAAAAGTGAAAAAAGTTGTATGGCGGTCGAGAAAACGCGAGACATGTAAATAGCTAATCTCAATGACAACACTCCACAATACATTAATTAATTAATTTCAGATCGGAAAAATGCGGAAAAATTAACTTTACCTCTATTTGAAAAACAAAGATATTTTTTTTTGCACTTCCTAGCCTTCTTACAGATTTTATTTTTTTTTAAATACTTGCAATGGTAATTCATAAATAAAAATTATAATACTTTACCTCCAAATGTAGATTAACAATTAAAAAAAAAAAACAATTACAACAAAAAAACTACCACAGCGTTTTTAATCGTCAACCAAACTCAAGCGAAAAATAGAATACTTTGTATTATCTCCATCCAACTGTTGACAAGAACCAACTTTCAAGCTTAGCTTACGCTAATCCGAGATGAAAACAAAAAAACCAAACATGAATTACAGTTACCCATTGTATTGAGAAGCTCAACTCATGATTTAAAATCATGTGGCTAAACTTTTTTTTTCTATTTTGTCCAGTCAGATTGGCGAATTACCACACTGTGCGGTGGCGGGGCCCCGGCAACTCAACGTACGCCGCCGCTGCCCTTACTGCGTCTATTATATCCAACCTCCTTGCAGATTTTTTGAGCGATTGGTTCTTCCCCTGGTCTGGTTGCAGATACATACTTACTATTTATAGTTACCTATATGGCATAGCCGTATTTAGGGGGGGGGTTTTGGGGGTTTAACCCCCCCCGAAATTTTTTTCAGAAAATCAAAAGATATATTATAAACAAAACTAATATGTGCAGCACTAAATGTTTTGTTTTTGTATTTTAGTGATTTGATTACCTTAAAGTCTCTACCAACTTTGTATTGTTAAAGAAGCTGTCGATGAAGTTTTTATAAGGGAAAACAAATTTTTTTTTGGACCATTACAACGTTTGGTAAGGGATTTTTCGAAAACGAGTTTTTGCCTCTGACCATTTCCTTAAGCACCATGTTAACATCTTAAAATGCTCTTTATACTCTTTAAATACCACAAGTATTTATGCAAGGTTTTTGGTGCCGAGACTAAACTATACTTTTTCAAAGGGTTTCGGTGTGTCGAACTCGAATCCAAGAACAGACATATTCGATCACATCTCGTTTTTCAAATATTACCGTTAAATCTATTTAAATCTTTCCGACATCTTTTCTACTGTCCGAGATATCTCTCGCTTGTTAACCACTTTTGTTCTATGATAAGCTTAAATCCAGTATATAAGCGAAAATAAATGTATCCATTTATTCAGAGAGTGTAATACCTATGAACAACATTTAATAACGAGAAAAAAAAAAAAACAAAAGTAATAAAAAAATTATTAAAAATATTTTTATTTTAAGTGGGCGAAACGCTTTATAAATTTGGAGTTGAGGTCACTTGAACTTTAAAATTGTATGTACAACATTTCGTTATTTTTTTGTTTCAAATTATAAAATTAAACGACTTCAGTTTATTGTTAATTTTCAAAGTGAAGTATAATAAGCTCATGCCAAACAACTTGGATTATTTAAAGTTTTTGTTTTTAAGTATTGCCAATTGAATTTAGAAATCAATAGATAAAATGTACCTATTAATTTTCTGTCCATTTTTTACTTGCTCTATAGGGCAAGTATTGGTTTCGTGTAGAAAAAAAATTCGAGGTTTTAATAATTTTTATCATTTAATCGAGGTTTTAAACATTACGATAATGGAGAAGATTAAAAAAGTGGTTTTCGTCATGCCGTCCGTCGGTCTGTGCGTCTGTGCGTCCATCTGTACATCGAGCTAGGGTCTAAACGGATGGATGGATGGATTTGCTTGAAACTTGGTACAGATGATTTTTACGTAATTCCCTAGACCATTTTTTAAAATTTTTTCGAGGTATTGCAATTTTCTCGAAAACGGCTCTAACGATTTTGATTAAATTTGGTGTACTTCATACTCTTATTGATTCTAACAAAACTGCGTTTTGAGTTTCTCTCAAAAAATTCGGAGAACGGAAATATGGCGTTGCCGTTTTTCAAAAATTGACATATTTTTTAAGTTCATATATTTCCTTAACGAATAAGTCAATTTTATTCAAAACTTATAGACATAATTTGGAACAGTCGAATGTAAAAAAAAAAATTAAAAAAGTTTTTAAAAAAAAATTTAAAGAGTTTTTGAAAAAAAAATTTTAAATTTAAATTTTTAAACTTTACATTTTTTTGAAGTTTTTTTTTCTCGACACTAAACAAAAACTTAAATTCCAAATAGATATTTAAGATAACGATACTTTGAACTACAATGGCAAGTACGTGCGACCCAGTCGTGCATTTTATTTATATATAAAATTGTGCGAAATAATTTTTTTTATAAAGCCTAAGAATGGTTAAAATTTGTTTCTTCAACAAAATTTTCTTGCTCGCTAACGCTCACAATTTATGTCAACCAACTTATTTGCCCTTTTTTACCAATTTAAACAAGACATGCCGCTGAATATTCGCCCATTTTTAAATTGGTTTACAGTAAGCAGAGCTATTTTAAACTTTTATCTACGAATACTTAAAAAGGATTTAGGCAAGTTTTTCGCTTCGCCACAGTTCTAATGACAATTTGCTTTAGCGGGATTAAAAATCGACTGCAGTTACATACAGTTGATACAAAGTATTGTGATTTCTAAAAAAAATTGTTTGGTCTGAGCTAACCCCCCCCCGAAATGAAATCCTAGCTACGGCTATGCTATATGGAGAAATGCTCACAGACATCATTTAACAGCATCAATATTTTACTTTCAGTAGTGACCAACAAAATTAAAAACTTGAAGGATGATTTCTAGCTTGGCCCAGATGGCCTTTCATTTATTTTAAAGAAATATATTGTCAATTCATCCCAACTAAAGGCCCAACTATTTAATAGGCATATATGCGAGCATGGGCTTATATGTCAAAATGGCATGAGTGAGTTGTCGAACATACACAATTCTTATAGGATAGCCATAATGCGCATATGTGCGCTTCGTTATCTTTCGTGCGCTCTGAACCGCACGGCATGAGTAAATTTCTCAAAATAAAATGTAAACAACATGGATGCAAGGGGGATGGAAAAATTAAATTAATTTTCACTTAATAAAATCGTGATAAACTGAATTGAATAAAAACAGTTTTAAAAATATTTTTTCAACGCGTTTTTTTTACAAAAATTATGGAAAAAAAAAATGTAAATTGTGACAGAAGGTTATGCGCGCATATGTTAATTATGGCTACTCCTCATGTTTTCAGAAACAGGACGAAGCAGTTCGTTCGATTTTGACATAAGCCCATGCGCGCATATGCCTATTATAATAGTTGGGCCTTAACATTTTTGTTCAATTTTTGAACTATCTATCTATCTATCTATCTATCTATCTATCTATCTATCTATCTATCTATCTATCTATATATCTATCTACTAAACTTTGGAAAGACTCTTTCATTATCTTTATCTTTATTCACAAAAACGACTGCATAAATTACATACTTCTCAAATTGTAAAGACGCACTGGAGAGCCCATCATATATAATCGTCAATCTATCTATGTCCCAAAGCACTACGGTTAAAAAGAAGATGCGCAACTACTATATTCAATTTGTTAGAACGCCATTTCACAAAATTTCCCATAATATTATTCTACATATTTCAAACTGAAAAAGCTCGGGTTTCTCCAGTCTTTCATATTATGCACCAGAGGTCCAATTTAATTGACCGTCAGTTTCGGTTTTTTTTAGATATTGTTTGTCAAAGTCTTTAACCTCCCTGTTCAGCGCGATTCTTCAAAAAGTAGTCATTTAGGTTTACTTATGTTTGTTTTATTGATATACCTATTAGGTGTGTTTTTTATTACCACCGGTCTTAACTGGACAAAAAAACGCATTCGGGGCTCAGCAATTTACATATTAAATGCAACAACACTTTAGCCCCTTGGGCTTAGTTGTTTAGCCCGGAGAATTCTTTGGGCTTAGTTAGTTTCTTAAAAAACAATGTGTACCACAGTACCCGACTATACAGTACTTTAAGGCACACAGTAGCTAAAAATTAAATAAAACAACAATTTAATCAATATTTTCTAAAAATTGGGTCTTCTTTTTATTTTGTTTCTTTTTGTTTTTTTTTTTTTTTTATTTTTAATTTTACAACTAAAAATATTTACAAAATATAAAATGTGATTTGTTCTTCGACGTAAATATCATGGCTTTTAAGTTTTTTTTTTTAGTTGCTTATAACGTACTGGCTTGCACCTGTTCTTAGTAGCTAGCTATATACTACTAACTTTTTTTTTATTTATTTTTTCATTTCATTTTCATTTCTTTTAATAAAATATAATCAGCTCAATAAAATACAAATAAGATCGATCACTATTCAACAACAAAGGGAATATCTAAATGTACACATTACTACTTAAAAATTAAAAATATATATAAATTTAAAAATTATAAATAGTTTTTAAAAAAATCACATATTTATGTACAATATTTTATATATAAATTAAAAAATTAAAAAAAAAGAAAAATGAACGGAACAATAGTGTGTGGAGTAAAATTTTTGTTTTTCTTTTTTTTTATGTTTTTTTTTTACTTCCACTTAGAGACTTTTACGCAGTAAAAGGTTGAAAAAGAACGGGAGGAACAGGAAGGAGGATACTTTTATAAAATTCCTCTAAAATATTATTTTTTGTTATTTTGTTTTTATTTGTTCACACACATTTACGAATGATTATTTTTAATTTACTCGGTTTAGTTGATTCGTTTTTTTTTTTTAATATTTTTTTTTTTAATATTTTGCTTCAACTAAATAAATTAGTTATAAATATTTTTTTTTTTTATTTATTTATTTTAGACTTTCTACTGTTTTATTGCTTTATTTTCACATTATTATTTTTGTTTGATCAAGTGTATATATAATATTTATATATATACTTTATTTGATATTTTTTCGCACCTACGAAAGTATATTAGGTACTAAAAATAGTAAACGATATATATATTTATAAATATAGGTTCCTGTATTTTCTATAACTGCGCTACTATTTTTTTTTCACAAATTGCTACATACCGTTTCAATGATTTTTTTTTTTTTTTTTTTTTTTATTTTCATATTTATACATATCGGAAATTTTTTAATTAAAATGAAAATAAATACAAAAAAAAAAATAAAAATAAAATTACAATGAGACATGAAAATTAACAAAAGATAGTCATCATAGAAAAATAGGTCGTCATTAGTGTCCACTTTTTTTTTGTTTATTTATACAGCAACTCTCGAAATTAATTTATACTTTATAAATATAAAATATACCTTTCCATAAAGCTATATTTGAGAAAAAGGTAGATATTAAATTGAATTGCAGATTTGTAAAGCATTTCATTAACTGGCCAGTTTTATAGGTTTTATATCCTTTTCCACATTATTTTTTATTTTTTTTTTAATCTCTTTATGTATACATAAATCTTTTTTCTTTATTTTTTTTTTATTGTTTGCTTTTTGATTTTTTTTTTGTTGAAATATATATATTTATATTTTTTTTGGTATAAAAACCTCGAGTTCTATATAAAACTACTGATTTTATGTCGTTGAAGTGAGAGTTTGTGTGAAACTTAGGAGTTTCTTTTTGTTAAATTTAAATAAAACAAACTTATTTTAATATCACAAATCATCAAGTTTTTTTTTACTAGACATTTATAAGGTGGTTTAAAATAGATTTATAGCAACACCAAGTTTTAGTTTATAACAAAAAGTTGTGTGTTGTTTGTTCTTGCATCATTACTGTCTTACATACTCCAGTTTTTTTTTACCTATTAGACATTCATGGTTTATGTATGAAAATTGCTTATTTTGAGTGATTTTACCCCTGGCTCATAGTGAAATGTGAAACTTAAGATTGATTTAGTGCAAACAATAAAATTTCACCTCCCAAATAACAATTTTGCTTCTATACTTCTTTACGGAAGCTATAAAAGCATCTGTAAAGATTTATAGAAGTGAAATTGTTTATTGTTTGTTTATTTCACTTGACTTTTTCACTTTTGCCAAAAATGAAAATATAACGTGACATATTCGTGTTCCATTATAAACCTTCAAACATTCGTTTTCAATGTTGCGAAACTTTTGACAGTTATAAATTGTTTTTAATAAAGAACGACATCTGTCATGTCACATGTCAGTTGAGAATCGATTCTCTATCATTGAAGTTGATGTCTATTATTATGAACAAATCTTGATATTTAATTTTATTTGTTGACAATTAGATGGTTAAACCGCAGTAAAAATGTATCACTTCACGGGTCACAAAATGTGTAATGGTCTTCTATGATCTTATCTTGTGGCATGACCTTTAATATTCTGTCCCTACATTGTTGTATTTATGATTATAATTTATTTTCTAACATTGTTAACTGTGTTTAGAAATATAAAAATACTTCAGAAGCTTCGACGGTGTTCACATTGGACTCAGTTATCCGACTTATTTTGACATTTCTGTGTTTCATTAAAAATCTAAGACTTTTCAAGTGACAACTTGACAGCTGTCAAATTCTTGTTAATTAAATATTTAAACAAATTTTGGACAATTGTTACAAATTAAACGATATTTGTGAAGTTTTCCGGTAATAAAATGGTTGGCGTGTTGATGAACTGTCAGAAGTTTTCTAGAAATTGTCATGAGTAGAAGTGACAAGTATGATTCAAAATGTTAAATATTAATTTTTACAAGTGAAAGTGATGATGAGTTTAATTAGGTACTTTTATAATCATGATATTGATGCAAGCAGCCTTTTCACACTAAACTATAGTCTGGAAGTTCCGAAACAGAATTACGAAAAGTTTTTCAACTATGCACATAAACTTCATGGTAAAAAAGTTTCTCGACAAAATTATCTAATCACAACTGTTATACGAAACAAATTGTCACTTGTCATTTTGTTATTAAGTCGGAACCAGATTACAAAATGTATTCGAATCATTTTTGTCGCACATAAAATAGATTTATTTTTGACATTTCTCGAAATAGTTAAAAATAGCCTCTCGTCAAATAATCTTACAAACGTCAAACTGTCTACATTAATTTATCTCTTTGGAATCAAATACTGGAATTTAGCAACTTATTTCTCTAAACAATTCAATCAACTACCTACTTTTATTTAAGCAGTTAGCAATTGATAAGTTTGCAAGTTTTTACCCAAATTGATTAAATGTATGTCAGTTTTATCAATGTTATCAATATAGATGTTACTTTTGACTTTGACAGATAAGGTTATTTCCTTAGATATTAAACAAATTTCTGGTTTTCTGTTGTTTCTCCGCTTAACAAAATGTCGAAAAAAAAACAATAGGTACTAGTACTTTTTTCTCACTGGGTGTATTTTAACTGTTATACAAAACAGTAAAATGTGTTATAAATGTGCTTCCACAAATAAAATATGAATATGAAAATTGAATAATAGGTTTAGGAAACCTAATTCATTATGATAACATTTTAAAGTGTAAATTTTAAAGGCGTTTCTTAGAGATAATGGGCTCAATTTTTTTCAACATTTACGCTCCCAAAGCTTGCTTGATGGTTGTTATCTTAGAATAACTTTAACTACACAATATAATGCAGTATTTACACTTAATAATTTGCTTCTGATTTAAGAACACAGCATTATTTTGCATTGAAAAGTTTAAAAACAACCCAACTAACAACTTTACAGAAACAACTTAAGCTTCTGAGAAGCTTTATAGAAGCAAAGTTGTTAGTTTGGATTCTGAACTGAAATTTAAAAATAACAGAAGCATAAATGTCCTAGAATTTTTTCGATCTTCATGATTTGTGATTTTTTTTTTAGGTACAATTTCAAGTATAATGTATATGAAAACAAAAGTCTTTATTTTTTTTTTATGTTTATGTATATCAAACTTCTCTCACCATATCGTTCGCGATTTTCTCCACTCAAATGCAGTTCAACTATCTATCTACACATAGCCCCATGGGCTATTTTTATTATTATTATTATTTTTAATAATATCTTAAATAACTAAACGACTACATTACATGCTTTATTTAGCCATTATGAAGTATTAATTTTTTTTTGTTTCATTTTAATGTATAATTATGCTGCATTTATAGGTCTACAAAAAACATGTATTGCCCCCCAACAAAAAAAAAATTAAAAAATAGTTTAATAAATATTAATTTGTTAATATTTTTTTCAAAGTTAAGACATTTATGCCTTTTCTTTGAGCGCTAAATACAAAGAGTCATCAATAAAAAAATAAAAATTAAAAAAAAAAAAAAAAAGAAAACAGTTCGAATAATACAATTATAATAATAATAATAATACTATATAATATTAATTAATAATTAGATTTAACAACTATTAGTCCAGTCTCACGTCAACGACTCTCTACTTAGTCGTTTTAATATTAATACTACACTCGTATACCAGAAAGTTGTCGCAAATGTTCGACTGAATCCTTGATGTGCTCTACTTAATCCTATCGTTTCGGTTGCTGAACTACGACTACTCCTTGCAGCTCCTTCAATAATATTATTATTGTCCAGTTCATGTAGAACAGGTAGTTCTAATTCTGGAATAGTTTCGGTCACAAATAATCGTTTCGGTTTACAACGTCGAGGTTTGTTCCATGTTTTTGTTACATTAATGGTATATCCCTCAAGATAATCCAATCCCTGTAAAATATATAGATAAAATTATACATATATATATTTTGATTATGGTAATATGTGTGTGTTCTTGTGTGTATGTAAAATTTAATTTTCAGAAAAGAAAACAGATTAATATTAGATTATTTGCATAAGCAAGGGCAAAATCGTAGATTAGAATGTGTTGTGCATGTTTAATTTAAAACTAAAATCCATGTTGAGATATACCTATGATTAGAGGATATACTCCACCTCTTTATGAATAGAAAAAATTTATTTATGACGAGACATTTTTGTAATGTGTAGTTTGTGTGACAAAATCACATTATATTTAAAGAAACAAGTAGGTATGAAGAAGGATATTAAAGTTAAGTAGGTTACAAAAGTGGCGCCCAACGTATAATTCTTTTTTTTTTATTTCTGTTTTTAAAATTGTTGTTGTTAAGTAGAAATATGAAAAATTATTAAATAATCCATGGTTTTTAATAGGATATTATGGCGTCCCTTAAATATTTACTTCAAAAAAGTCATTTTAAAGAATTTTAAGTTTTGTCTCTGAGAGGCGGTATTTTTGTTTTTAGAAATTTTATTTGTGTTTGAAATATTTTTATGCATGAACAACAATTATGTATCAGTTTAAAATAACATTGTAATAAATTTCTATACAAAAATATAACTTACCGGTATTAGATGATTTTTTGCTCCCCAACAAAGTGGTTTAAATGAACCACGTCTCGTCGCTTGTTGGAATTTTTCAAATTGATTTTCCCAATCATATGATACTAGTCGTGATTCCAGCGTCATACCGGCTAACTCTGGTGGTGATGATATAAGTACAGGGTTTGAATCACTGAAAAAAAAAATAAAAAAAAAATACTGTTAAATATTTCAGGCAATAAACTAGTTTAAAATTTTGCTTCTATATAGTCTTAAAGATGCTACTGTTTACCTTCTTTAAACATTTATAGAAGTTAAATTTTTAGTTGGAAAAAGTGGAACCAAATACAAAATATACTTTTGCACAAAAAAAAAAAAAACAAAAAAAAAATATTTTTTTTGTTTATACCAATCATAGTATGCGCATGTAAGTCCTTAAAAATTCTCATACTTTACAGTTTTTAAAGTTGAATAGAAAAAAAAACTTTAATGCTATAGTTTAATTAGACCAGATTATACCAATAATGAAATCAGTCAATACTGAAGTTTTTGTGCTTTTACCAATCAAATGCATACACAAATTTGAAAAGCTAAATTAATGGTTTGTTTACACTTATTCTTCTGTTGACTGGTATAAACTTTTCGCACATTCATATCAAAAATGGAAACTTTTTATACCAATCAATTAAAAAGCAAAAAAAATGTTTTATGTACTTTATGTTTGACCGACCATTCATGTCAATATATGTATCTGTCAAAATAATTTTTTTTTTTATAGTTTTAGACCAGTCAGGCACACACAAAGCATAGAAAATTAAAGGAATATGTCTTATTTAAAATACAATTACTACTTACGTTGCTAGCTGCTCAATTCCTAGCGAATGCAATACCGTCGGAAGGCTAGGCAGCGAATGACATGTGGTAAGTTTCTTTTGACGAGGATAATAGAGTGTTAGAACTGTACAGCTTTCTTCTTTCATTGTTAGACCACCTAAAAATAAAACAAAATAAATAAATATTCAAGTTTTTTTAAGTTAAGATTTCCTTTTCAAAAACTATTATTTATAAGAACACGTTTAAATACAAAATACAGTTGATATTTCTTAAAAAAGAGACAACTATAAGTTTATACCAATCAGTGTTTTTATCTCCTTTTTTGGAAATTTCCGCTTAAGATATGTTTTAATAATGAAAATAAATCAAATGAGTCTATTTTGACTCTTTATCGTGTCGCATTTAGTACCTAATTATACCAGATGTGTTAATTGGTATAAATATAACAACAATTAAATGTCTAATGTAGAAAGCATTTGATTTATTTTTACATTTTCGCTATGATCAAGCGAACAATTTAAACTACTCCCACTTATTTTCTGATTGGTATAAACTGGTATAAATCTCAAAAAGTCTTATAAATATTTTTTTTCTTAAACTTAAATAAAATATTCAAAATTACCCAAAGTGATAGCCTTCCTAGTTGAACTATCATAAATACATTCTACAATCAGTCTATCTCCAGGCATTGAACGCACCGAATTGGTTAATCTTCGAAAATCTTGATAATCGGGATCAATATTGTTATCTTGAACAATTGGTTTAAGTTCTTCAGTTTTTCGTATCTAACAAATACAAAAAAGTTAATGATGATGATATGTTTTTTAGTTTTTTTTGTTAATTAATTTACCTGGCGGAGTTTTATTTGTCTGCCGATTTGATGAGTTCGCATCATAACAGCAAATATATTAATACCTTGCGGTGGAAATGCATAACTTGTGCAATTTTCTATACATTGTCCATCAGAGACGACATGCTTTTGTCCCGGGGGTATTATATGTCGCCAATTTGGATCCATTCCTGCAACACAAAAAAAGAATTTACATATTTTTTATTATTCGTTAATTTGAAATTGAAATAAAAGGAAAGAGAATTGTGAAGATAACAATGATTTTGTTTCCAACCCTTTTTTTTTAAAACACAAAAAAAAAAAAAAAATCATTCATTTTTTTATTTCATAAAGTAAATAATCAAAAAAAAAAAAAAAATAATAATAACCAGAAACTTTATATAGTAGACGAAAGTTATGTACATAAATTGACCAAATTAAAATAAAGAGAAAATAATTGGATAAAATTGTTTTCTACTTTGTCTCTTTTACTAGTTGAGGCAATCAAACAAATTGGTCTTCGTCATCGTCAACACTATAATACATTTCTCTGGGTATCATTTCTTTTTATTTTTATGGATAAAATGAACAAATGCGTGTATTTTGTCATTCATCAATAAAAAAAATTGTCCCCTCTTTAATGAATGCAACCAACACACACCCTTAGGTTTTAAATGTCGATTGTCGACGAGCAAACTAATGAAACAATTAAGACTCAAAAGAGACAAGATAGAACCAGCAGTGTCCCAATCAATCAGTCGATGAATTGATGCTTTGATTTGGCTTAACTCACAATAATTACTTACAACATGAACTTTGAATAAATTGATTTAACATTTAGAGGTTGTGGAAAAATTTTGTTAAAGAAATTGGAATATTAAAAAGAGACTGAATGATTTGCAGTTAATTAAAACACTTAAAAGGGTAGGATAGAACACCAGAAAAAAACAAAATCTACCACAAGAGCGTTCCCGAAAATCTCGCATTTTTATAAATTACTTTTTGGCCATTATTGAACTAGTTATCTTTTTTCTTATAAGGCAGCAATACTTCTAAGGTATATTTTTAGTGCTTTCGAATGTTAATCTTAAAAATAGTAATTTCAATGTAATTACATTTCGCAAAACGCGTTCCCGGAATGACACGGAATGAAATTTAAGATTTTACCGAAGTGATTTTAGGAAAACTTATGGACCTTAGTTATCTAAGTTTACCAAGGGTAGTTTCAAATCAAACAGACTCAAACCAGTCTTAAATTGGATTGAAAGTTTCAGAAAGGAGATCATTAATAAAAATAAGAAAGAGCATCGGAAACAAAACGGAGCCCTGAGGCATACCAACCAGAATTTACTTTTCTGACTTGAATCTATTAAATACGGCTTGCATTGAACAGTCCGAATAGAATTTAAGTGAAGTGATTTGCGTCGACATGGTTTTGAAAGAACTGTTTGATACCAAATTCTATACAAAATATTTTAAATATACGAGTAACAAGTACTTCAAAACTATGTAAAGATTTGATCGATTGTTCATATGATGTAGATATGATCATATGATATTTTTGAATATGACGAAGTTTTTTAGGGTGAACAGATTCTTCTGTTGTTCTTGGAAAAAGCATGGGTAATATTTAAAAAAGTAAGTAAATACAATTGAATAAAAACTAACGTTGGGCGCCATTTTTCACTGAAATAATTATTACAAGATGAACAAGAAAAGATTAACTGCTGTTATTTGCTGTTACTTCAGTTTCAGATCGCTAGGAAAAAGTGACAACCAAAGAAAGTAAGCGATTTATTGCAAAATATTTATCTGAAACGGATGTTGGGCGCCATTTTCTCAAAAATATATATTACAACATATTACGACGAAATTGCTGCGGATGGAATGAACTGTGAAAAAAAGACTTTTTCAAATGGTTACATTGCGGTTTTTAAGTTCATAAACAGCTAAGATTTTCTGTATATTACATAAGTTTATTTAGTGTGGATCTTGATTGTGAACGTGAAGGCATCAAGATATGGTAAGTCTTTGAATTTATTGTATTTCATTAGACTTAAAATTCATTGAATTTGATGGAAAGCCTAGACTCTAATCCAGATATTTGGAGCATAAGAAACAGATTGCGCTAATTGTGGAAAGAAATTACAGCCAACTTCCTTTAAGTGGAACTTCCTCTAATTCGAATTTCTCTCTAACTCGAAAACGTTTGGAGGAAAAATATTATATTATTTCTCTTAGTGGAATTTCTCTGTATATCAAACAAATATTTGTGTCTCGTGAAAATTTGATTTAGAGGTAGTCGAATATAGAGTGAACAAATAATTGAACTCACGTTGGGCGCCATTTATCCATTAATAGACCAAAAGTTGAAGAAATAACCAGGTTTTCCTGAATTAAGAGATAAAATGAGAAGAAGTTCTTGTCTAAGTAGTTTAAGTGATCCACGTTGGGCGCCATTTATAAGATATTACACAAGCTTATAGAGGAAAACTGGAAACCTTAAGAATTGATGTTTTTTTTTTTTAACATTTTGAATGGAAACGAGTAAAAGTTAGTTAAAATCGCCCGTAATGATTAAAAAACGTGAAACAATAATTCTTTGGATGGTGTTGTGACAGAGATTAAATTAGGGCTTCGAAACTCATATTTAAAAGAAAAGAAAATTTAAAAGAACTCAATCTTCATGTACTTACCTATTGAAAGAACACCAGCATCATTTGGTCGCAGGACGTAAGTGAAATAAATTTTCAATCCTGAATTATCAGCCATTTGTTTGGTTTGAAGCTGGGAAAAATCGGGTTGCAAGTTACTATAATGTGTTTCCATAAGGAAGTATTTCGCTTGTCGAGAATCGATTGGATAACCAGCTTCTTCAGGAAATGAAAAACCCTAAAAAAAAAAGAAAAAGAAATTATAAGCTTTGAGTTAAATCCTGTTTAATTTACTTAAAGGATAAACTAACACCAATTTAACTTTGAGTTAACTCAGCACTAAAAAACTGTCTTTTTAAAGCATTCTGAAAACATATTCACTCACCTCTGAACCTCTTGCCCATGATGCTACAATTGCATTACATGCTAGTGGCATATCTCTGGCTCCAAGACATTGTCGTCCTTGTTCGCGTGCCATCAATTCAAGATCTGAATGTGATCCTTGACATTCGTGTAATGTCACATGTTGTAAATACTGTATACTGGCTGATGAATCGAGTATAGGTTCATACTAAAATTGAAAAAATAAATTTATTATTAAAGACTGTTTTATTATTTTTCTTTGTTAAATTTCAATCCTTACCCGAATTAAATGATGTTTTCTATTAATATCTTCTAATTTAAACATCTTACACCAATAAAGTGTATCATCACCGCTCGGTAGTTCAACATCTTCATTACGTAATTCCAATACTCTTACTCTATCGTCTCTGTGGGATTTAGGTTGTGACTTTTGTGTTAATAAAAGTGGTCTATATGCTCGATATGCATCAGCTACGTCTGGTAATGAGCCTGGTCCCATCGAGCTTGATCTAGGATCATTTTCACTATACATATACACAATTCTCATTGTGTCGTCCTAAAAAGAAATGTAAAATGATATTTTTTATAAAAAAAAAAATTTAAAGGAAAAATTTTTCTATGTTTGGAAAACAATAACTTTTGAATGAAAAGTGTATTTTAAAATCTAAAAGCGATTTAATAGTAGCTTATTAAATTCTCCTTCGATTCAAACCCATAATTTAAAGAATCTTTTAGCTGCAACCGTTTATTTTGCTAAATTTAAATACCTTGTGTATTTTTATTAAAAACTTTTTAAACTTTTTTTTTGGAATTTTCATTCCTAATTGAGTCTAATTATTATCCTATCACTTTTCAAACCACAAATTTCGAAAATTTTATTCAACAATGATTTCAATCCGACACATATCTAAATTTCAACATAAATCGAAATAAATTACTTCACCTACACAAGCCATAGCTAAAGTTTTTTTTTTTTAATTTTTTTTTAATAAATTTATTATGTACATGGTACATTTTTTTTAGTTCTATAGATTTTTTTTTATTATATTTCTGGAAACGACGAAAAATGACAAACGTGGTTTTATATTCATTCATGCCACATACCATAAAGCGCATTCCAATTCCATGCCACACACATGACAGAGGGACTTGTGGGACCAGCACAGCATAGCAGCAGCAAGCGCGAGTTCAAATTTTATTCGCATTCGCATTCACCTTCACAATTAATTAATTTAGATTTGCTTTTCGTGATCATAACGAACAGCTGCTGTGCTACCCCATCATCATCATCATGGCTTGGCATTTACGAATTGACTATATGAATGTGTGTGGCGTTGGTGGTGGCGGATGGCCCCAAAAAAAAATCGAATGGACTCATGAGACATGACGACATTGCCCAAATACTTGCACACTTTGTGTGTTAAAATTTTATATATATAATTTTATTTTTTAATAAATAAATTTTGAAAATATTCACACACCATTTTAATATATATATTTTGATTAATTAAAGGGTAGTACTCATGATGGGATTAAATATCTGGTCTTAGAGTTTGAATCCATTAAAAAGAGGGGAACAGTGTTTTGTACATAATCAATTTTTATTGTTTTATTTGGTTCTTGAGTTTTAAGAGACATGAAATCTTAAAATAAGCTGATATGTAAGAGAAAATGCAATATTTATTTGTTCAATATCAACCGATTTAAAACTACATATTTTGAGCTGGTGGAAACTCGTAATCGATTTTTAACTAACTTTTAACGATGAGCTTGAGATTTGAAATGAAAGTTAATAGGCTTTTTCTGAAAAAGTAAGTTATCAATTACTTACAATTTATTAAAAACTCACATTGGGCGCCAATTTTTATTGAAATACATTTTACAAGATGATGAGGAGGAAACTAACTGTTGTTAATTGTTGATTATTAAATTTGAAATCACAAATGAAAAGTCACAACCACATAAAGTTATAGAATTATTGAATAATATTTATCTGAAATGCACGTTGGGCGCCATTTTCCCTGAGATAAATTTTACTATGTAAATTGCTGCTCAGAGAAGAATAGTTTGTATCGATTGTTGCTATTTTTGGAAATACAAAAGCAATTTTTCAAATACTTACGGTGAGGCTTTTTAAGATCTTTAATAGATCAAATTTTTGTATGGTACACAAGGTGTTTAGCGTGGATGATGATTCTTTGGACCTCAAGATATGGTTATGGTTTATTAGAAGGAAAAATCATTGAATTTTCAAAACATCTTAAACTACAATCCAAACATTTGAAGTATAATGTGTTATTAGAGGCAGGATCTACTGATCAGCTGACGTTGGGCGCCATTTATCAATTATATTAAGAGACCAGTGTCCATGTTCTGTATTTTTTATCATAAGCGATAAAATATTTAAATGTCTTTAAAATCTACTTTATCTCATTAAAATAGAAGAGATTTCGTTCAAAATCATAATTTTTTGAGATTGAAAGAAATTTTGTTTAAGTTTTGGAAGAAAATCGGTTTTAGAGACAGGACGTTGGAAAACGTTTATCTACAGTGATAAAGTTACAGAACAGGGGCCCAGAAGTATAATAAATGATCCTGTCTTCTCAAAGTAAGACAAAATGATAAAAAAGACCTTTTCTTATTAGTTAAAGTAATTCACGTTGGGCGCCATTTTTGAAATAAAGAGTTTCACTGCGTTCTTGATAGCCTTTTAAGTTGATTATTTGTAGGTATAGAATGAATGGCTTTATTTCGTGAAGCTTAACTTCTATATTATCAAAGAATGGAAGTAATACAAAAGAGTTAAACAAATTCATAAATTTTAAACGATTGCATTAATTTGACTGCTTGATTTAAAAAATAAATGATTTCAAGCTTTTCAATGAAAATAAATTGGCAGTAATGGCCTAAGCAAAAATAACTTTTCAGTAAATAAATGACTACTAAAATTATACAAAGTCTAAGGATATCGAAAAATTTATTAATAAGAAAAGTTGTGGAATTTTTTTTTAATTTGCTTTGTTGAATTCTTACTTTCTAAATATCAACAATGTAGAAAAAACATAGAAACAAAACAAAAGAAATACAAAATGGCTTAAAAAGGTGAATTTAAAAAAGTGCAAGAAATCAGAAAATAAAAGATGGATTGATAGAAAATTTAATTTGCTTAGAAAAGTGTCTTTGTACCATTTCAAAGTTAGGCTTGGTTTTCGAGTTAAATAAAAAAAAAAAAACTGAAAACCGACCAGTGCTGCCGTTTTCTCAGAAATGCAGCAATAGATTTAGTAGCATTTTTAGCTGAAGTATACTTTTATGCCAAGGAATCATATTCAGCAATAAAAAGTCTTGAACGAATTTGTACCATTCAAAAGGGTCTATTTAGGCGTTTTTGGGGAAAATTAAACTTTTTTGAAATTGGCAAATGAGAATTTTAGTCTTAAGAAATTTTTCCAAAAATATATCCGAGAAGTCTCTAAAAACGCTAGGTACCAAAAATTTACTGACACCGTATAAGTGCATTTAATGTCTGTACGTGACAGTCAAATCTTCATATAACTTTGAAGGTTTTTCGCCAAATCAAATATTCGTTAATACTTGTCATATTTTCTGACCTCGAAGTTTAGATTACATTTGTCAAATACATCAAACAAAGGAACGTCACGTACAGACAGTCAAAACCTCCAAAATCTATAAAACTTATGTTACATTCTGAACTGGAGAAATAATTTTGTTATTTTGTCAATGAAATGTAAATATATGAAATATTGATTGTCATGTACAGAAAAAAACTTTCAGAGAAAAATAAGTAGGTAATATACAATTTAACTGGAAACCGAAAACGAATCCAATTGGAGCAGTACCCGTACCGTATTGAATGCGTATAAATTTCATGAACTATCAAAATGAGGCCTTAATTCTGAAATGATTAACTTTTTTTTAAAGCAACTCCGTGCGCCTCCGTCATGCTTTTTTATTTTAAAATGTTACAGCTTACAAGTGTCAAATCATGTAAGATGATTCATGCATAACATTCATACAAAAAAAATAAAAACCTGCTTGCAATCCTTTTTTCTATCAAAAGACGTGATGATGGATGAGTTTGATCTTTTTCTATTATTAGCTTCACTATATACGACCAAAAAAGGTGTATGCAAAATTGTAAACCTTTAAATGCGTACAAAACTGTTTAAACGCATTTGCAAAATAAAAATACAAAAACCATCTCTTCTTAATCTCAATACCACATCCATCGTCCTCATCCTATATTAATCAATCAAATATAAATAAGAAAAAAAAAAAAAAACCAACTTACCGTGATAGGAATATCATGTGTGGAATCGCATGTATCCAATTTTCTGCGAAATCTCAATACTGTATGCGTGGCATTTTCATAGCCCAATATAAGTATGTAATCTTGTGATGGATCGACAATTGGTTCTGTATCTCCATTCCTTCCTATATGGCGGTCCTGTAAAATAAAAACAAATAGAAAATATAATAAAATAAAAACAATTTAATGGGTTGATTTACACATTGTTTTGTTTATTAGGGAAAAAGTTTTATGTTGTGCCTAAAACATTATTTAAAATTTATGTCTGTTGTTTTTCGTATACTACACATAATTTGAAAGACCCAAAAAACCAAATGAAACTTAAGTTATTTTATTACATAGGAAACACTTCCGGACACTGGACTTTTAGCGCTAAGGGCAGAAATATTGTGTTAAATTACAACATGAAGATGTTTAACACACACAACGAATTGCCAGCCAGCATCCCAGCCAGAGAACCATAAATGAACCAAATTTTTCAAGCTTTACACTTTATAGATAGAAGATATATAGGTACGAAGGATGCTTATGGTAGGTATACTTGTACCGAGCTTGGTAGAGAGATAGAAGGTATGGAAAGACCAACCAAAACGATGTATACGATGTTAACGTAGCCTAAATGTGAAGTCCCTTTTTTCTATACTATACGACCAACAACCAACGTGCAGCTAGCAAGCTACTCTCTCAAAAAGTATTTCAGTTGTGTAATTTTCTCCTATTAAAAAGTTACTAATGAGGGCAGGCTACAACACCTGGAGAGCAATTAAAAAGCGTAATTGCGTTCTCTTCCCTGGAATAAAAAAAAAAAAAAACAAAACGAAGAAGAAATACCTCAGCAAAATGGTTCGTTGGACCCAGAAAACACGTTTATGTATTTCTGGTTTAAGTTGTGTTTTTTTTCTGTTTTGCTGTTTTTTTTTTTGTAATTTTTCCAGAACATATCTGAGAATTATGTGTGTACACAGGCTTTTTTTTTTACAACATCCAAACCCAGGGCCGTAGGCATTGCGGGATTGCAATTCCAGTTCAAGGAAAAAACATTTAAATGCCTTTGGGATACTTTGGCAATGAGAATATGATTTAAAAGCTACAAGCAATTTATTTTGTTTGTATGTATATTTTAATGAAGGGGCAGCTTTGACATCATTTTGGGTTGCCTACAAGTGCAATTGGTTTTTTGTTTTTTGCATTCGTTAATGTGACAACCAGAAAGTTTGTTCCAAACATTTGTTGCATTATTTCAATTCAAACTTTTGGTACTGAAATATTGATTAGAATTAAAATTTAGCTGACTGGAGACCAGAAAGTGCAGTCAATTTTTTTAACACTCACGTCAGTTATAGTTAGTCAACTAAAATTTAAATTTTTGACTGCAGGTTAATACTGCTTCGTTAACAGTGAAATTAGCAGTTAGAAAGCACTACAGTTAATTGAATTAGTTAGTTGCAGTCATTTTTGAATTATTTTTTGACTGCATTTCAATATTTTGACGGAATATTTAACAGCAAAAGCAACAAAGAGCAGTTAGTACTCATGTTTTGACTGTACAATTTATTAAATCAGTTATTTGACTTAAAGTTTGTTAGCTGCAGTCATTTTTGTATATTACTTTTGACTGCATTTAATAAAATGTAGCTGTTCGAAGGCCAGTGTTTTAAAATGGTACTCCCGACAAATAATTTTGGTTCTATAAAGCTTTACAGACGCAATTGTTGCTTCTGTAAAGCATTATAGAAGCAAAATTGTTAGTAGGGCTGTCTATTGGTAATACAGTCACCAAAGATTCAGTTAACTGACTTAATTTTGAATGCATTTTAATACTATGACCGAGTACTTAACAGGGAAATTAGCAGTCAGAAATCAATACAGTCAAAAATTGTTGACTGCACGTTAATACTTTAACCGAATTTTCAACACCAAAACCTGCAGTTAGAAGTTAATACTAATTTTTTTAAGGTTGTATAATTAATAAAAGCAGTGAATTGATTACAAAATAATTAGCTGCATTCATTTTTTGATTTAATTTTTGACTGCATTTTAATTCTGTTTCAAAGTATTTAACAACAAAATCAGCATTCAACACTTTATATTATTATTATTAGGTTGAACAGTCAATTGAAGTTACAGTTATTAAAAGTAAGGTAACTGCAGTAAAATTTGACTGTTGTAAGCTGTCAAAAATTATTAAAAAGTACGAGTAGATAGGACTTTCTACTGACTGATGGACTATAAACAATCAATCAACAACTTCTACTGCAATTTACAAGCGTTTAGTCTGCCGTTATAATGAACTGTTCATTAAAAAAATATATGAGTTCTAACTGCTGATGCAATTTTACAGTAAAAATGTATATTTTTAGTTTAAACTCTTACCAAAAAAATGCTGCAATACTAAAAAATTCTGTACTTTAAACCACTGTCTGGAGACTTTCTAAACTTTCAAATACTTTTTGCCAGCTATATTCCGAAGGCCTGACTTTTCAAAGATCGTGGGCCTGTGTCTCTGTTCATTTTGTTGTTTTTTCTACTTTTATAATTCACAGTTCATTTTTCCTGAAAACAAAAGACCTCGTTTTTCTCTAATCTGATGAAAAATAAAGGCCTTATTTTCAAGAGATTTTGCGCTGTGTTTCTGTTTGTTGTTTTTCTGTCTTTATAATTCATAATTCGTTTTTTTTTTTTAAGTATAAAGAGACCATGGGCCTCTCTGATGAAATCTAAAGGTCCGATTTTTCAGAAATCTTTTGTTCATTTTGTTGTTTTTCTGCATTTATAATTCACAGTTTCTTTTCCAGCAAATAAAAAAAAAAGACCATGGGCCCTACTATGCTCTACTATGCTGAAAACTAAAGGCCTGATATCTCATAGATCTTGGACCTATGTTTCTGTCCAGTTTATTATTTTTCTGTGTTTATAATTCAGTTATTTTTTTTTTCAGAAAATAAACTGACTATGGGTTTGTTTGACTCTACTGTGACCAAAATTAAAGGGCTGATTTTCCAGAGATCGCTAACCTAAGTTCTGTCCAATTCGTTATTTTTCTACTTTTATAATTCACATCTCATTTTTTCCAGAAGAGAGAAAAGTGATTATGCGTCTGTTTTGCCCCACTGGTGATGAAATCTAAAGCTCTGATTTTCTAGAAAACTTTGGCCTGTATTTCTGTACAGTTTTTTTTTCTGTTCTTATAATTCACAGTTCGTTTTTTGAAGAAAACAAAAAAGAGACAGTATATGACCATACTCTGATGAAAAGTAAGAGCCTAGTTTTCCAGAGATGTTGGATCCGTATTTCCCTGGTCTTCCGAGAATCTGTTTTTCCGAAGACTTTGGGTCTGTTTTCTTCTGAGAACTGTACGCATGCTTACCCTACTCTTTCAGTCATTATGCCTTTCCTTGATCCTTAAGAGATTTTGGGCTGATGGAGCTCTGTTTCTTTGGTATCTCAAGAGAATCTGAGACCCTGAGAGACCTATTCTTCCACAAAATGAAACTTGTAAAAGTTACTATTCTTAAAATTTAATATAAATTTTCTTATAAATAGATTCCTTATGATTTAAACTTTTGAAACAAAAAAAATCGACTCCCCCTGAAGTCCCCCTATTGGCTACGTCCTTGATACCCATCGCAGTCCATGGATGTACATACGCACACTATTCAAAGAGAAAACCTGGCTAAATGCCTTGTTTGCTGTTGTTTTTATATCCATATATAGATGCGGGTCTTTTACAAACCAATTAATTGAAGGTATACAAATATTATTTCCATCCTCACACTATAAAAACACAAAAGTAGAGATAATAATAATAAAAGATGCTGCGAACAAAACAAAAGTTATGCTAATAAAAATAGCTCCTAGAGGTTAGAGCAGGAGTCAAATATCTATCTAAAGCGAACTAGAAGGTAATAGTTATAACACAAGAATATTGGTGTTTTTCCTTATATTTTAATAAAAGATACTATTTGAATATCATTTTATCTAAGAGATTAGAGATAGCATACGTAAAAATGTTAATCATTTGTTCAACTTAAGCTCTAACACACAACACACCAAAAAGCAGAATGTTGGTTTGGTTGCTTTGCCACCAGCAGAGGATTCATTATCACTTAACTTTAAGTGGAAGCTTGTCTCATGAATACCAATATTCTACTTCTTTAACAATCTTTTATATAACACGCAAAATTTCTTTCGACCATATCAGATAGATGGATGAATACTGGGGATAGATAGACATCATGAAATTGAGCTTTTTCAATGAAAAGATAAGATAAAAATGTATCTACATATGTGTAGATATAGATACATTTTGGATATTCCAGACACAACCTCTATAATCATTTAGCGCGCGAGAGCGGTGCGGCGGCTGAAAAATGTTTTGGGAGTGGTGCTGAATGATTTGGTCGGATGGGTGAAATTGCGTAATTTATGATAATTCAACGTCAGATGTTACACTTCTGATACACCCATGATGTTATTATGTGTGCAAGCTGGTTTATATCCTATATAAAACATATTGAATCAAACTACACCAAAAGGGTTTTGCACACGTATAAAATATGCATAAGAGAAGATTGTGTCTATCTATCTATCTATCTATCTATTCAATATAAATGTATCTACCTCTAACACACATTAAAATTGGGGGCAAATTAGATGCGAAAGATTTGTTTGCGCTTGCTGCTGTTGCTTGCTACTGGCTGTGGCTGCTTCTGCTGTTGGTAGAGAGTAGAGAGCATAGAAATTTGCTTGCATCATTCAATGCAGATAAATAAATCAAATGAAAATTAGGGATGAATTTATCCCAAGTCTATTTATCTTTAACACTCTCCATCCCTCTTTTTTTAGAATTCAGATAGATACTCGGACCGAATATGTATAAATTTTGGTTAGATTTTTGCGTCGGGGTTCAATTTGGTTATGGCGCTAAACGTGGTTAAAATATAGACAGTCACTGCTGCTGTTTTGGAATTATAACGATTTAGCTAGTATTTTTTGTTGGTTGTTGTTGTTGTTGTTTTTTGCATTCGCATCAAAAACAGACCTTATGTTGGTTTGACGGGTGCATATCTGAGCGACAGATTAATTCATTTAATAAATCAGTTTACCTAGCTTGGATATGTAGCTACTCCTGCTGGTTGCTGTTGGTTGTGTTTTTTGCCTGGAAGCGTGTAAAACAACATGCAATATTTTATAACAAAAAAAAAAAAAATTACAACTGGTAATGTCCTACTTCCTGAGTAAGTTTCCACCCAGATATATTATTGCAATATCAATGACAACGATAAATAAATATGTACCTACTTTTGTGTAGGATTTTATTTTGTTTGCAAAAAAAGTATGCATAATAAATCATTTAAAGTGGGAGGAATTAATTTATTGTGTATCTATTATATTATTTTTGCGATACGAAAATTTTAGTTGCTTTTCAATAAATTGTCCACAATTTTACTTAAATTTTCAATTTTTATAAACTAGACTACTATAGATTGAAAAAAGAGTTTGGATGATTTAAGAAAGGACCTAATACAATCTCAAAACTGCCTTAAAAAGTATAGGAAGTATCAAAAATATTTTATGTCAAAGGGTGTTTTTTTTTTAAAGGTTGAGTTATGTTTGGAAAGGTTCCATTAGAGCTGACATACATTTTGTTAATTTTTTTAAATTTGACGGAAAAGTTTCGTTAGTTTTAAGAATTTAAAAATAGCCTTAATAAAAGGATGTTTTTTTTTGTAATAAATGCTGAAATTCAGACTATAGTAGGCACCCTACTGAAAAATTGGTAAAAATGTAAATTTTTGAGGTGAAAAGGTATTTTTTTCAAATAAGAAAAATCCGGATAAGCTCTGAATAATCAATGTGTATAAGTGGTACCCTTACTAACTTTATTAAAAATGTTGTCATTGTCATAGAAATCATTTATAAAATAAGTCTTTACATTTATTTCAAAAGAAAGGGTATTTTTTTGAGGTATCCGGAGGATGTGTGTTTATTGCAAAAACTAAGTTACTAATACCTAATGTTACCCAATTAAAATTCAGCAATTATGTTGGTTTTGAGATTGAAAGCTAGAATCTTAAATCTCTATAAGAAAATCATGGTTAAAAGGGTGTTTTTTTATTATAGACTGTATAGAGTAATTTTTTTTTTGAAAAGGGTGTTTTTTTCAGGAGAGTTGTATTCAGTTATTAGCCCAAAAAGCCAATGATTCGTTTAGAATATAAGTATAAAAATGTTTTATATGTAATGGGAAACAGATTTTGGTCAAAATTTCTATTCTTCCATTGATACTTGACTCCTACCCTAATTCAACATTAGAACAGAATTTCTTTCAGGTATCACATAAAAAACTGATTTTTAATAATAAATAGATCTTATGTTAGCTTCACATAAAAACCCTTTCACTCAAAAATTAATTTTGTTCTTGGTTTCATGACAAATTGATCTTTTTACTAAAGTTCTTAGACTTTATACATGCATCATATATACATTAGGCTGGTTCACAAATGTATGGAGACATTTTTTTTGCTGATTTTTTTACGGGCACAGTGATGAAAAGGTGCCAAATTGTAAATAGAACAATAATATAAAGTTTGGTTATAATCAGACTTTATCTTCTGCCTCCGGTTGCCCAGCCAAGTTCTCTATGAACTTTGGTCCTACATTCATAGGAAACAACTCAAGCCGCTTTCGAACCTTTCTAACTTCTGTTTCAATAATGTCAAACATTTCTAACTCGTTTTATTTGTTAACATAGTCCAAATCAAGCTCCTCAAAAACTTTCAGCTACGTAGGATTAGTAGTTTCTGAGGCTTTCAAAAATCGCAAAAAGAGTAGCTGATTTACTCACTAACATACTAACTAACAAAATGATAAAAATTAGTGCAAACTTCTAGTTTTCATAGAAACTTGTTATGGTCATGGATCTTAAAGTACATACAAAGAAAAAAATCTAAAAATTGAGATTTCACATTCAGGGGGCGTGGTAACCGCCCATTTTGGTAGAATTAATATCAATTATTAAAAAGTATACTTCTGAATACCCTAAAATCTTGAAACTTGGTAGAATTGTAGTTAATGCAAAGGAAACATATTCAAACTTCAGATTTTCTGCCTTGGAGGCGTGGTATCCCCTTTAAAATAATAAAAGAAACATATAATGTTTCATAAATTAATTAACAAGTCTAAGAAAAATGTAGTTTTGGTTTTTTTTAATTTCTCAAAAACGACAAAACATTTTTGCATCCGTTTTTCTGTTTTGCTTGACAAACAAATAAGAGCATTGAATTTTGAAAACTTAAATAGTACTTAATCACATAAAATTTTGAAAAAAAATTAGTTCGCAAATTTAAACATTTTTTTTCAAAATTTTGATTTTGAAAATTAATTTTTCAACAACTGTTTTATAAAACAGCTTTATTGGAAAGCAAAATAAAAAAGAGATTTTGGGCTCAACAAAAAGGTATAACATGTTGTTGTAGGTATAACGGTTGATTTTTAATAATATTTTTTCCTAATTAAATCATTTTTTTAGAAAATTGCCCCTCTTGGCTAAACGGGGGCGAATATTAACCCCCTCCAAAACGATTTTTTTCTTGTCCCGACCCAACCTACACGCTTAAGCTTTTCGGCACATCCTCTTGATTAAGCTTGTATAAGAAATGAGATCATAATAAATTAAGCAAAGCGTATGTGGTTTTTAGGCAAAAATCAGCTTTTTCAAAAATGAAACCACAATCCGGAGACACTTAGGCTTAAAATAATGAAATGAAATTTTACTTATAAGCTAACCGAACCATTTAGCACCTTTTAATCGCAGAGCCTTTTTGAAAATCCAAAAAATTGTATTTTGACCCACCCTAATATACATAACCAAGAGGTATTAAAATCTAAGGGTTCTGATCTGTAAAACACAGTAGTTGATAATTACTTAACCTTAGTTTTTGAAATCAAATCCGAAAGCAAATTTAGCAATAAATTAAAGAGTTAATGAGTGCCTTAAAATCATAAAAGCGTATAACAGCCTTAAAATTATTAAATTTTTCTAGAATTTGATACTAAAATCATTTTTGTGGGACTAATTTTTGTCAAGATATTGCTTTCCAAATAGGTATGTATAATCAAAATTTTATAACTCGTAGTAGGTAGTTGTTTTCCCAATGTTTTGGTTGGAACAAGGATCTAGTCGATGTGGAATTTTAACTTGCATAAGTTGAATATGTTCCAATTTTTTTAGATATTAATTATTTAAAAGTTGACTTATGAGAACACCAATTTTTTAACCTTGAGGACCATCTTGACTTTAATGGTTTATTAATTTTTTTGCAATTTTTTCAAATATAGGTATATTTTAATGAAAGAAATAAAAAATTTAGAATATACCAAAAACCCAGAAATTTAAATGGTGCTTGTGTCCGGTGATTGATTCTTTAATAAGCCGTATCTAATGTTCTTAAAAACGTCTAAGCTTCGGCAGAAAATTACGATAACTCTCTGTTGTATTGACCTAACAGTTTCTTACCAAAATAAATGCCAGAGAATAAGTCATTAAATACAAGAAAACAAAAAAATTAATTTTCTCAGCTTGAAGAATCACAAATTACTTAATTCATTTTAAAGCTCTTTTGAATCTTCAACTTTATTATATACTTAATTTAATTTTTATCTAAGAAAAAACAAACCAAAAAGGAACAAAAAAACCATCAACCGCCACAAAATGAGAGCAAACTCATTTGGTGCATGATGCATGACTAAGTGCGTGACACACATTCAAATAAAATAACTTTACTATCTATTATTCATAAGCATATATACTTTCTATCTATATATTATACCAACTAACTCGTATAATAATAAACCTACAGAGTTAGTGACTGCTGCTTCTATTGTTTGTCTCCATAGTTGTTTAACTGCAAGGCTTATTTAACAACAAGTTTCCAGTGAGTGCTTATGTAAATTAGTCCTCTAATAAACATCATCGCACTACTGTGTGACGATGGCGCTCTGCTATAATGGAATAATAAATATAATAATTATTCGCTTCTATAACATCATCATATAAAGTCATATATAATCAAATCATAGTGCCTACACTCTTTCCACTGGATGAAAATTCACAAATAGATTGTTTTTTTACTTGCGATATAGGTACTATAGGGCAAGTTTAGGATTCGTAAAAAAAATCGAACTCGAGATAACAATTTTACATGACATTACGATGATGGAGAATGCCAAAAAAGTGGGTCCGGCAATTCTGTCTGTCTGTCTGTCTGTCTGTCTGTCTGTCTGTCTGTCTGTCTGTCTGTGTGTCTGTCTCTATCTGGAGCTGCAGCCTAAACGAGTGAAGTGATTTTCTTCAAACTTGGTAGTTAGCAGTTTTTGGTGATTCCCTAGAGGGGAAATTGAAATTTTTTTTTTATGACCAAAACTAACGGTACCTGCCATATAACGGAAATAGAAAAGGTAATTTTTTTAAAAAACGGCTCTAACGATTTTGATTAAAATTTTTGTGTGTAGTACTTCACATAAGGACCAACTTTTTAAATAAAAAAAATATTTTTTGTACCGTTATTAACGGTACCTGTCATAGAACGGTTTTTTTCGTTTCTGAATATCTCGTACAAAATTAACCCGATTTAAATGAAAATTTTTATACAAAAGTGTGTAAGTAAAGATAATATTAAAATTTTAGAAAATTTTCAAAAAACGCATTTTTGGTTTTTTAAAAAATATTTCAAAATTTTTTTTTGAAAAATCAATTTTTTGAAAACGGATCAATGAAAAATTTTGAAATTTAGTTTTTATGTGTAAATTAATTATTTCTTCAAAATGGCATACCAACTTTTTTTTTGAAAAATGTTAAAAAAATTTTATATATAAAAAATTATTTTTTTAAAAAACAGCTCCTACAATTTTCAAAATTTTTTTTCTAAAAATACCTTTTTATACGAGAAATAAAATGGCATATTTGTTTTTTTTTTTAAGATATTTTAAAACGTAGTTTTATTTATTATAAAAACAGATTTAATTTTTTTATACTACTTATGAAATTTCTTCAAAATATCAAATTTTAAATTTCTTGAATGAAAAGCTTTAACATTATAGTTACTTTAAGCATAAGAGCAAGTACGTGCGACCCCAGTCGTGCAATTTATTTTTTTTTGTTTGTCAATTAAATGGACAAAATTGAATTCAAAACAATAACAAAAAAATCAACACAAGTCTTGAAAAGTACTCGTATTTGAACCCTTAATTTCAATCAATTTGCTAAAGATTTGAAAATGCAAGGTTTTCTTTGTTTTTATTTTTTTAGTACAAAACTCTGGTTAAAAGTTAGCTTTTTTTAGAAAGTTTTTAAACTGATTTCTCGAGGGGTCACACTTTTTATTTTTTTTTCCCTTAAGCTCCTAACACAATGTTTTGATTCATTTTGTTTTGCAATATTCCAGTGCCATGTCGATGATACAACAAGAAAAAAAAAAGCTGAATCGAAAAATGTTTTGACTGGTTTCCTGGCTCTGGTACAACTTTTTTCAATATCGTTAATGTAACTTGTGAATGAAGTTTTGAACACGTCTCGCGGTGCGCGTGCTGTGTGAATGTCTCTTGGGAAATTTTTGTATTTGACAATTTAATCAAACGAGAATTTTTTTTTCTATAGAAAATATGACAAGTAACAAATAAATGGTATGATTGCTTTATACCAGCTGATATTCATATCTTTGTATCATATTATGAAAACTATTTTAAATCAATATGTTTGTCATGTTTGTGTGAAGCAGTTATATAAAAACAAATCTCTGGTCCTAACTTTAATGTTGTTGTCTTTTGCGTGTGATTGGTATACAAATAATGACTTTATTTGCGTATAACAATAACATTTAGTGAATGCCAAATATATTAAAACTCTTTGAGTACACAAGTTCTAGAAAATTTTCTTTAATATTTGGTATAAAACTGGTATAATAGTAGAATGACAAATAAGTGTATACATTATACCATTCACGCTGTAAATTTTTTTTTTATTTTACATAAATAATACTATAATATAAATGAAAAATAAGTTTTAAAAAATGTAAAGGAATAGAAAATGAATGGTACCATTTGAATTTTATACCAGCTTTGCTTGGATTGACAATTTTTAATCTATGTGTCTATTTTATAAAAATAGATTTGCGGACGAATTAGAAAAGTCATTATCTTTACCCGTGTGATTGGTATAAAGAAAAATCAAAAATTAAAAAAAAAACTTAAGCTTTTGAAAAAAGATTTGTTTACATTTGGTATAAAATTTCTTATAGTGACAGAAATCACAACAAATCTTTATTGAAAATTATTAAATATTTTCTTTTATTAAAGTTGGTATTGCTATAATCATTCAATGAGTTATAGATTTTAGTAATTTTTTTAATTATTCCATTTAAGTTTTGTATAAGTCCAAAGTAAACCATTTGGCAATTTTTATTAGGCAACAAAACCAAACTAAAAAACAGAATAAAAAAATAGATGTAGCTTCGTTAATAAATAGTATAATTATTCGAAGACCATAGCTGAAACTCGATTTTTTTGTCTATACCAATCGATTACATACGTACATAGCTACCGAGTAATAATATAAAGTAAACTTTGAACCCAGACGTGCTTTTAATATGAAACTAGTACATTTATGAAATTCAAAATAAGACTGTTATTTGATTTATGCTTATGATTGGTATAAACAAAAATTCTTTGCCAATATTGTTATTATCAACTTAAAATATCTACCAAGATCTTTTAAAAAAATTTGTAAAATATTCTGACATGTCTGACTGGTATAAACTTGTCTAATTGGTATAAACTTTTTCTATCACATATAAAACTCATTTAAAATAAATTTGGCACAGGATTTCTTACAAAATGAGAATTCTAGCTCAAGATTTCGATTTATGTCTGGTATAATACTGGTATAATAATAATAACAAAAAAAAATTCTCAAAACACTTTAAAACTGTTTAAAAAATGATGAAGTTTTTTTTAAACAATCAACTAAATTTATTGGAAATTTACCTACCTATAGTACCATTCACAATTTGCATTTTACAAACTGTTTAACTATGTCGTATTACTTTTTTCATTCGAGAATTTACAAAACATGCTAAATTTATGTTTATAAAAATCAGAAGTAAATACAAATCAAATCTTTTACCATGAACTATCTATCACAACCTTTTATTGAAAAAACGATACCTTTAAAAATTCCTATCCTTCAAAAATAAGTGTTAAGCTGTTAGAGACCTCATTCATATAAGCATTGTTCTTGTAACAATTTAATTTAAATTCATGTGTCATCACTTTATCATTGAAAACATTTAACACGGATTAACATGGTTAACATTGGATTAACCAATAGTCAAATACCTTAAATTTAAAATGAATTTTAATTCCACATGCAACTAATACTCCCAAAGTACACATCTATCACACAAACAAAACAAAACCCTAAAAACCAAAGTTTTTAAGCTTTTAAGGCTTAAAATTGTCATTTACTCTAAAAACCTGTGATTTAATACCAACTTTTTGTGCTGCCGCAGCATTGTATTGAAAATTAAGCTCATTTAACCTTAATCAACTTGATATTCTAAAAGCCTTACGTAAACACACAACATCAGCAGCTATACCCACCTCAACAAATAACATGTACCAGATAGAGTAACCCTAAACAATTTAGTGGGTTTCCTTTGTGTTGTGACAACATTCCTCGCTGAGATTAAAAAAAAACAAAACCTTAAACAAAAAAACATGTATGCTGCCAATTTGGATGAAGATTTTTCGCAAAACAATAGTTTTAGTCGGCACAGTTACACACTCTATTATTTTGTATTGTATACAATCCAGTGATGTGCACCCTAAAGGCTTCTATCCACTTGAACACAAAACATGCCCCCAAACCTATTTAAGGACTTTATATCTGCCCCCTATAGTACTTATACACACTCTATACCGTTAACAGAATTGTTATTGTTTTGAAATTGGAGAATAAACAGCCCATCCTTTGTAATATTGTTTGACATTATTATGATAGATATTAAAGGGTGTTTTTTTTTTCTTCTTCTAAAGAACCACTCAGGAGTTTAAGATATTGTATTGGTATTGGTCCAACAACGCTGTCATATTTACTTGACATTTACTAAAATCTCAGTCAACCATGTAAGTAAGTCTTTTATCCAACGTTTTTAAAATTCTTTCACAGGTGAACTAAAGAACACCCTTTATTTTATGAAGAAAGAAATAAAAAAATATCACGACATCGATTATAAATTCATAGTTCGTTAGCAGGAAACTACTTTGCTTGACAGGTTGTTGACGTCTTCGAAGTTTCAAATGAATGACAAGTTGAGTCACAGGAGGATATTATACATATAGAAGTAGGTAGGTATAGTGTTTGATGGATTTAACAGGTATACAAATCATATGACAGGTTGGTTTGTTGAACTCATCATGTGATGGCCATCAGAAGGCCACAACACTATGTGCCTGCTCTTCTTGAGATTTTATTGATCGAATTAATATTTAAAGGTTGTCTAGGTGCATGAGAAAAGATAAGCACATGCAAATTCTGGCCATAGGAAAATTAAAAAAAAATTCCATTGACAACTTAAGTGTGATACAATGATTGAGTCCTTCACTTATTTTTTGTTCTAAAAAACATTTTTTGCTCAGACAAGTTTTTAATCACAGTAAATGGACAACAGCGTGATTTTATTTAGCTTAAGGGAGTTAGTGTAAAGGTTATAAAAAATGACACAGTCATAAACCTAATTTGACACGAAACTCTTTTATATCTTGATTTGCGTTACGCGTTACCAGCGTTACCGCGTTACTTTAGAATCACAAACGTGGTTTGCCACGCTAAGCCGTTTAAAAAGATCAAGAATAAACTTTGCTTTATTTCTTTAAAAAGAGAAACTTCTTTCGGAAAAATGCAGTTACCGTTCTTAATTTTACTGTCTGTAACATTTTCAAACCAAAAAATGAAAGCTTATCATCGTCACTACCCAAAGCTTTTTTAAATTTCTGTTTAAAAATTAGCTCGCATAAATAACACTCTTACTCATTGAATTTATAATTTATTTACTATTTACTTTTATCACAAAAAAAAAAAACATAAACTCGAGGATTATTTTGGTAATTTTATTTCATTTCCATCTCCATCTTAAAATTCCTTTTTCTTTTTACAAAAAAAAAAAAATAAATATTAATGAACACAGATATTCGAATTTGAAAGGATACAAATATTTTGTACAATAAATATACATTTTTCACTACGCAATATAGCGACACGACTTCCCTTAGACCCTATTTATAAAATTTATTTTCTACACTTGAGCACACCATTTAAGTGACAATTCCAAATAATTGCCATAATAAAAATAACAAAAAAAAAAATTCTAAATTTAATTCTTTAAGATCCCTTCTATCTCTTATTTTTCGTTCTAGTTTAGTAGGCAAAGGCATACAAATAAATGTATACTCGTAAGCTACTGGACCCTAATCCCTTGAAATATTGCTGATTCTTTTAGTAGCTTTTAATCTTAAACAAAAACATTTTTTTTTGATCCAAGTTTTGAAATAAAAATAAGGAAGTTTATATCCATTGGACATGGTATAGTATTAATAAAAATACACAAAGTTTGTCAGTTAAACAAAAAAGGTTTAGGAACTTTTTGTTTAGAAATAATTGCAAAATATTTGTTACCGCATTTTTTGTAGTCCTTTTTTTTATGTCAAGTTGAATGATTAATAGGAAATAAATTAAATACAAAATAAGTCATGTATAACAAATAATTCGTTGGGACCACTTTTATTCAAAAAATTATACTTGGATGAATTTGTTGGTACTGAGTTTATGGTGAGATTAATCGGTGTTTGTAGATCCTAAATGCGTTAGTTCGTAGTGATTTATTTCTCCTCCAATTTTTGTTCAACCCTACGATTTTGTATTTATGAATTCTTTAGCATATCCCAGCTAAAATTTAGGAAGGGGGCAAGCCATTTGATTTAACAGGAATCATACAGGTGAGGCTGCGGTGTGTTGGGAAGCTGTAAGTATTTTTCCCACAGCCTCACTCCCCGAATTACATTAATCAGTTGAATGACACATCGTCACCGGACTTGTTTATGATTTCTGTAGTATTAAACCAAAAAGCATGTATACACCTGGTCTTAAACTTCTATTAAGTATTACAGAAGCTACATTTAAATTTCGGTAAAGCTTCTATAAGGTTTCATTATATTACAAAAAGACATTATATGACAAAAAGACAAAAAGAAAGATGTTTTAGCAGTGTTCTTATAAGTACTTAAAGCATTTTTCTTAAAGTTCTTAACAAAATTAAGGAGAAGCTTTACCGAAGCTGAATCAATGCTCTATTTTTTTAAAGAAAACACGAAAAAAAACAATCATTATAACAATCTTATAAGTTCTTAAAGAAATTAAAGAGATGCTTTATCGAAGATGAACCAATGCTCGGTTTTTTTTTAAAGAAGACACGTAAAAAAATCATTATATCAATCATTAACAATCTATAAAATTGCTAGGAAGCTTCGAAAATAGTATTTCCAAAGATCGTGTTTCAACAAACTTGTATACCTAAGCACTAACCGAAGTCTTATCAAAGTTCGATAAAATTTCTTGAAAAACAACAAAGTTATGACATCTGTTAAAAAATCGATTCTGGTAAAAAAAATCATGTGCTTAGTTTGCAACTAAAACCCAAGTGGGAAGTTATTTGTGACAGTTACGGACAAAGGGATTTTCTATAATTCGCTTCTCCAAAATGGAACCTTCATTCCTGGACAGGACGAACTAAGTACTTAGTAAAGACTTATACCTATATGCATAGCCGTAGCTAGGATTTCATTTCGGGGGGGGTTACCTCAGACTGAAAAAAATTTTTTTTTAAGATTCACAAAACTTTTTTATCAACTATATTCGTGTTTTTTCTATTACTCAGTTGCTACTCATTTTTGATTTTATTCGCAAAACAATAATAAAAATTACACAAGTAAGTATTTGTTTTTATTGTTTTTCGAATAAAATAAAAAATGAGTAGCTACTGAGTTGAAGAAAAAACACGCCTTATATGTAACTGCAGTCGATTCTTAATTCCGCTAAAGCAAATGGTCATTAGAACTGTGTCAGAGCGAAAAACATGTCAATATCCTTTTTAAGTATTTTTTAGGAGAGAAATTCATAGTTAAAAGTTTAAAATAGCTCTGCTTACCGTAGAAGAATTTAAGAATGTACCGAATATAAAATGGCCGAATATTCGGCGGCATCTCTAGTTTAAATTGGTACAAGGAGTGATAAGTTATTTGATATAAATTGCGAGCGTTAGCGAGCAAGAAAATTTTTTTGAAGAAATAAATTTGAACCATTATTAGGCTTTATACAAAAAATTATTTCGCACAATTTTATATATTAAGACATTGAAAATGAAATTTTTCTCCCACTAAAATTTTGTAGCAAAAAATTGAAATATTCTATTATATCAATTTAGTTCTAAATTAAATCGGGAATACTTAAAATTAAAAATTTTAAATAATCCAAGTTGTTTGGCATGAGCTAATTTTCTAATTTGAAACAGTTTGATAAATAGAAAGCTAAAAATATAACGAAAAATTTTACATACATAGGTACTCTCTGAAATAAAAGGATAAGATGTCGGAAAGACTTAAATAGATTTAACGGTAATATTTCAAAAACGAGATGTGATCGAATATTTTTATCTTCGGATTCGAGTTCAGCAACCCTTTGAAAAAGTATAGTTTAGCCTCGACATCAAAAACCTTGTAGATAAATACTTGTGTTATTTAAAGGGTTCTTAAAAAAACATTTTAAGGTGTTTACATAGTGCTTTAGGAAATGATCAAAGAGGTAAAAACTAGTTTTTTGAAAATCCCTTACCAAACGTTGTAATGGACCACAAAATTGTTGTTTTCCTTATAAAAACTTCATCGACAGCTTCTTAAACGATACGAAATTGGTAGAGACTTTTAGGGAGATTTTCGGGATCGGGTCAAAATTCTGGCTTCAAAATTCTGCTTTTCAAAATTCTGCTTTTTTAACGAAAATTCTGTTTTTCAAAATTCTGCTTTTCAAAATTCTGCCAGCATTATTCTTGAACAAAAAAATCTGCCAATTCTGTTTTTTTTTTTATAGCATATGCGCTGACTAAAGAAAAATACACCTCATTAATGTAATTCAACATTGGTACTTTCCCAAATTTTTTTATTTGAGTGTCGCAAATATTTTTCAAATAAAATCTATAACTTATTGGAACCCATCGGTTGTTTGATACAAAATATTCCTTTTTAAAAAATATTGAATTATTTTCGGAAATGTTTAGTATTAAAAACCTGTTCTTAACTTTTTCAAATTTATTTATTTATAAAAAGAAAATTAATATACATTCAAAGAATAACAAATTATGTAGGTAAGTTATCAAATAAGCAGATAATTTTTCAAGAAGATGATTGTACAGAAGTCTGCAAAAAATTAAAGAACGGTTTGGAAAATGTTAAAAAGCGCGCGCTTTTTAACATTTTCCAAACCCTTTTTTAATTTTTTGCAGAATTTTGAAAAACAGAATTATGAAAAGCAGAATTTTGAAAAACAGAATTTTGAAAAGCAGAATTTTGAAAGCAGAATTTTGTAAAGCAGAATTTTGAAAGCAGGATTTTGACTCCGGCAGAATTTTGACCCCAACCCGAGATTTTCAGATAGGTAATTAAATTACTAAAATACAAAAACAAACCATTTAGTACTGCAAATATTAGACTTATAGGTATTTTTTTATACTATATCTTTTGATTTTCTGAAAAAAAAATTTCGGGGGGGGTTAAACCCCCAAAACCCCCCCCCCTAAATACGGCTATGCCTATATGTAAACTACTTCGCAGAGTGTCTTTAGAATTAGAGGGTGCAAAAATATTTCCCGAATATAATCCAAATCCCTCATCATTGTCTACCATATTCTAAAGAAAGGGAACATTCTGAACTGTGATACCTACAGAGGCTTCAGTCTTCTTACTATCGTACTATATTCTTAGGTAACCGTTATACAATCAAAACATTAATTTATAAGCCTGCGAAAGTTTTATCTGGTATTGACTACAGTCTAAAATAACGTGCGTTACTTCTGACCATAGGGTGAGATATTAACAATTCAGTGTTATGTACTGAGTACAGTCTTTTATGTACTGAATACAAATTGTATGTACTGCATCACGGTGTACTGATTAAGTTAAATTAATACCCCGTATGTTCCCCGGATAATAAAAACAGAAACGTATTCATGACAACAAGTTATGCGACAATGTGTTGAGTCAAAATTATGTGAACTAAGTACAATATAATCAGTACAAACTACTTTGATCAAAAATTATTTATTTATTCAGCACAAGACTGTAATCAGTATCCAAAATTCCATACTGATTATATAAATTTCTGTACTGAATACATTTGAGTTTGCACTTGTAAATTATGTAGTTGGTAGGGTAGATGTACCAATACCCGAACAGTTAACGGAAATTCAAAAGTAAAAAAGCTGCAAAAAATTATTTATTGGAGAAAAAAAGTTAAAATATTTTTTTTACGAAAGGTGTAAGAATACTTTATTATAAAAAAATAAAATTTTGTCAATGAGTACAAAAGTTTTCTTATAAGAAAATAAAAACCGAAGGCATGTCGTTTTCACCAGAAGCCGAACACAAGGTGCCTGATTCCGAACACTAATGTGCCTAATTCCGAACACCATAAATTTTAACAATTTTCTTCTATTATTTAGATAAAAACTCTTTTACAATTAATTTAAATAACAAAAATATGGAACTTTCAAGGTAAACAAAAATGTTCCATACATATATATTTATAAACCATATAGGAAACGGGCCTATATCATTTGGTTCTGGCTCTTCAATGGGCTCAGTTTTGTCGGTGCTTCCGATACAAATTTAAGAACGGTTTTTTAAAACGAACTTTTTTTTAAGTTATGGCTATGAATACGTAGCGTTAGATGTGCATTCTAATAACTGGTTGGTAGACATATAAGAGAAAGTTACTATGGATGCATTTTGTATGGTCGACCGCGAAGGGACTAATTCCATATCTGCGCAATGCATTTGTACAAAACCAAAAAGGTCTTTATTTTCTAAAACGTGCACAACAGTCCGCAGAAGTTTGCTTTTGTCACCTAGGAATTTTCCAACGTTCGTTGCCTTTTAAACTGGTCCATTCCCACCACATTGAAGTTTGGCAGTGACTTTTGAGCTCCAACATCTGCCGGCTACATGTGTAGCACGATGTGGGTTGTATTCGGAGAAGATATGAAGTGCATTTTTTTTATGAAATATGAATAATTATTTATTTTGTTTAAATATTTATAAATTTGTATAAATATTTTTATTAAAAAAATATTAAATAAATAAAATTTAAAGCAGTTGCTTAGTTCCAAACAGTACTGTTCGGAGAAAGGAAAATCATAAAAATTGGCTTCCTATTTCCGAACAGTTTAAAATAAGAATAAGTATATACAATAAAAAAAAAAAAATAATAAAAATCAATTACTTATTGTCTAAACTAATGCATAAAATTATAAAATTTAGCCTAAACTTTATTTTTATTCAAATAAACACTATTTCATGTGACCACTCAAACTAATTTTTTTACAAAAAAAATACGATAATTTTACGCATCTGATCCTTCCGACAAACTGAAAGCTATTTGAACAAGAAAATATAGATTTCTGAGCGAGATATCGCAAGGAGTGATCGAATATAGTATATAGATTCTGGTTTAACCGGGTTTTTACTTCTAACGGGACAAAAAAGTTTGATTTTACATATTTAAGTGAAAAGTGTTCGGCTACTGGAGCTGTTCGGAAATGGGTACATCTACCCTACATAAGTAAGTAATGAGTACATTTAATGAGTTATAATGAGTACAGTTCTGAAAAAGTTCTCTAAGGTTTTTAAAACATAAGAAAGAACAAACGCATTGGTCTGCTTGTATGTAAACTGAAATGTATTCATGACAACGAGTTACATATGAAGTAAATGCAAATAATGTATTGAGTCAAGATTATATGTACTGAAAACTATGTTATCAGGACGAGTTATTTTGATCAAGGAATTATTAACTTATTCAGTACAAGTTTTAAATGAGCATCTAAAATTTTATACTGGTTGCATACGTTCCTATTCTGAATACATAAGAATTTGCACTTATAAACTGTGTAGGAAGTGGATGCATAAGCAAGTGAAGTGTACAGTACATTATGATGAGTTATAATGAGTACAGTATTTTCTAAGGTATTTAAAGCATGAGAAAGTACACAAGCATTTATACCTGCTTGTATTAATTAAAATGAAGGTTTTGTGTAAAAGCTTTAGGTTTTTAGTTTTACAATAAATTTAAGATTAATTTAAAAACCAACATATAATTTCAAACTCCCACAATGAAAAGTGATTTAAAAAATTTTATCACTTTAGACCTACCTTTTCAAATGCAATTTCTAACAATTATTATATACCTAACTGATTTATTAGTATAGAAATCACATTTTCCACAAATCAATTTCAATTCAAATTTTAAAATCCAACACCAACAATTTTCCTTTTGAATGAAAATCATATCAAAATAGGTCAATTATTATTATCATTATTTTATAGGTAGGTAGATTGCATAACTTTTGATTTTCCAGATAAAAGCTATTTGGGTCAATTACATATTGAAAATCTCTTCTCTTTTCTCTCTACTCAATAACTATACCTACCTTACCAATAAAAAGCCTTTTAAGATTATTGCAATAAAAATAAAAAATCTATATAGATGGCTTATAGTATATGTATGTGAATGTTAAAATACTAACCTGAAAATATGTTTGCCCTCTATCCACCCATCCTACAGCTAAATCAGCTCCAGGCAAATGACCATCAGTAGATAAACCAAATCCAACATAGCCCAATGTACGGGCTTGAACCTCAAATGTTATATCCTGATTATTGATTGTCCATAAAACTCGAAAATCCTCATTCAAATCTACAGCATGATCCCAGTTGACTGCACCAACAACAACAACTGGATACATAACATTATTATAAAGCAAACTCACAGCTAAACAGGATACAAAACGTGTGATTAACGATGATAGAGATGAGCAGTACAAGTTATGTCTTATATAGAAAACCATTTTGATTTATTTTATTTTTTTTGTGTTTTTTTTATATATATGTAATAATGTTTAAGGTATGTATATATGTTTTTTTTTTTTTATTGCAGTTTTTTTCTTCAGATTTAATATCCTTTTGTTCCTTTCTCTTTTCTGTCTTTTTGTTGTATGAGATTTCTTGTGTGTCCTTTTTTTGTTTTATTTCAATTTTTTCGAGACCAATTTCTTCAATATAAAGCTCTATTCTTGTTCTTGATACTTTTCTTCGTCTTCTTCGAAATTTTTTGAATAGTTTTGTTGACTTTTTATTATTTTTTTTTTGTTTTTATGTTATTTCATATTGCATAAATATTTATATCACAGCTGAAAATAGTTTTATGTATTTCCTTTTTCCGTTGATTAACAAATTTTTTTTTTGTTTTCTCTTTTTTTTTATTTTGAAAATTTTAACAATCTACGAGACTATACGAGTATAGGCAAAAGGAGCCAAATAATAAATTTCTTTTTTTATTTTTTTTTTGCTCAAAGGCTTAATACTTAGATTGCAGGACTATTTTTATATATATATATATACTATATGTTTGATATAATTTTTTTTTTGTGTAATATATATATTTTATTTTGCGGAGACTAAAGCTTGTTGAAAAACTGTCAGCAAAATTTCATTGTCGTTGGGATTTTTTTTCGCTCTTTTTATTAAGGAATTTGCTTTTTGTTTTTTATTCTTTCTTTAATCCTGTGTCGTCTGGATTTTTAAATTTTGTATTTTCAGTCCTGAAAGAAAAAAATTAAAAAAAAATATTTTCATTTAGAATATTTTAAATCATTGATATAATTAAGAAGTAAATTCCATAAAGCAACCCACGCATCCTACAAAACATCATCAAAAACACACACACTCTTTTAAAATTTTAAATTCCCTCAAAGTATCTTTCATATAGAAACCAATTATCCAGATAAAATTTTTTCTCATGCATATGAGTCTACATAGAGTTTGTATACTGTACGTTATTAAGATAGCTTAGTTAAAAATAAAACATGAAATTAATTATTGCAACATGAACTCTGATTGCAAAAAGTTAACTAAGAAATTGAAAAAAAAAAAAAAAACATCATCAAAGAGGTTGAATTAAATTATGGAGTGCTCCAGAGATTACACTCTTGGCAATCACCAATTACTTCGTCGTCTTCGTTTATCTTTTTCTTTCTTCGAAAGGCAGAACCAAGCAGAGACACATTATATATAAATTCTTGGTGTTCGTTGGTTTAGTACCATCATGCTCATCCTGTTTTTTCATTCATTTTCCTTTTCTCAAATGAGTTTGTTTGAAAAAAAAAAAGAAACAAATAAGAACAAAAAAAAAAATAAATAAAAATAAAATCTACGACTAGGTCGCACGTATCTACTTGAAATTATGGTTTAAGGCTTAAATTTTTTAGGTAAGAAAATAGGTCTAATGGGAATAAAGGGGTTATAGAAAGAGTTGAATTGGTTTAATACTTATATCATAATGAATAAAAATATTGATTTTCCCATTTTTCAATTTAATCCAAAAACATGAAAAACCTTTCAATTTTGTCAGAAGAGAGTTGTAAAAACCTTGAATTTTATTTAACTGCAGTTGACTTATTAATTTCGTTGAGTATTATTAATTTGAGCTGTTATGATCTATGTATTTTTAAAGCAATTAAAAGACTAATCCATTAGTTTTCCCGACGTTTTGCTTGGTTTTTTGCCAACATCTTCGTTATTGGATCAATGAATAATTAATTCTATCACCGGTTTTAAGAGTTGTGTCGACAAAATTAGAAAACAAAGCAAAAACAAAATGAACTCAAAATAAATTTGTCAGTTTTCCTTAGAAGATATATTTTTAAATTTTGAGGCAGTTTTTACCGACTTCCAAAAAGAAGGAGGTAATTCAATTCGTCTGTATTTTTTTTTTATTTTTTATGTTTGTTACCTCATAACTTTGTATGGAGTGAACCAATTTTGATAATTCTGGTGCCTGAAATTGAAAGCTGGTGCCTACAGTGTGGTCCCATTTCAATTTCGTTCATTTTGAACCATAGGAACTATGAGAAAAACCAGTTTTGGTCCATGGAAGTCGGTTTTGTTTTTTTTTTGATAAAAATGATTATTTTGCTTCGATAAGTGGGAAAGATGATATTTTTCACTGTTCACTTTTTACCAGTTGAAGTTGGTTTTCTGTGTGAGTAATTTTTTACATTAAAATTCACAGTCTGGACAAAAATAGTATAAAATGAGTTTTTAAAATTTTTTTTCCCCTATTTTTAACTTTGAAATCGATTATTTCAAAAAGTATTAGTTATAATATATTGATTTAAAAATTAAAATTAAATGTACAATTTTGCCTTTCGGAAATGGTATCATTTATTACTGTTAGTGTTGCCGTTGTTTTTTTAATAATTTTTTTTTATTTTGATAATTTTTTTTTTAGAAAACTGCCTCTCCCACCTTAACGGGGGGAGATAGACTCCCCTCCCAAAGAAAAAAATGTTTGTATTAAGCTCCTCTACAAAAACCCGTTATCAAATCATGGCGTCTAAGTTATCCTACTACGTGACAAAACAACATTTTTGTTCTATACCTAAAAGTTCGAATTTCTGTTGAAATCGAAAAATTTTTTTTTCTAAGCCAATTTTAAACTGATTTTCATAAAAAATACCTCGTTTGATTTGGAAATAAATATTATTTTAGAATATATTTTGAAAACAGCATGCTGTTGTGAAAATATATACTTTAATTTGATGTAGAAGTTGGATAAATGACGAAAAAATGGAATTTTTGAACTTTGACAGCTTATAAATTCTAGGTGGTTTAACCGAGTTACATGTTTTTTACATTGTTGAAAAGGTATATTTATCTCCTATTAGAAACTGTAAAAAACTCGAAAATGGGTAAACATTTGACGAAGATAAATTTTTTTCAATGGGTGAAGGTCAAAAAAACCTAACTCCAGATTTTGGGGGTGTTAGGGACTTTTTAAATATCGTTTCGTAATCAGTGCGACTAGCTCTACAAAACGTGACACAATTTTTGTAACACCGTGTTATGAGTCATATGGGCTTTCAAAGATGAACTAGGTAAAGCAACACAAAACCTCAGAAATATTTTACCAAACGGTTAACCTTTGCATGAAAGAATAAAAAAAAAATCACTGGATTTAGTTCCAAGATTTTATTACATTATTGTAAGTTAGTTAGTTAGTTATTTAATTAGTTAGTTACAGTTGAAGCTAATAAAAGCGTATTGAAAAGAATCAAATGAGGAACAACATAATTGAAAAGGCGGGTAAAAAGCACCAGTTTAAATATTGAATTTTATATTCTTCACTTTTTAGCAGTTGAAGTTGGTTTTAAATATTAGGCATATGAACTTTTAAAGATGAATCAACTATTCAAAGAAATACGTAGAAAATATATTACCAACATTTTCACTTTTGTTTGAAAGAATAAAAAAAAACATTCACTGTGGCGTATACGTAACATTTTTTGTGTTGCATTTAATTTATTGGTACAATTTCATCGCTTGTTACAGATAGCAACCAACTCGAGGTAACTCTACAAAATTATTAATTGTTCATATTTTGCATACAAAAGTATGATTGGTATAAGCATCTGGTATAATTACCTTACTATAAAGATCAAACTGAAAAAAAAAAAATTATTTGATTACATACAAGAAAGTATGTACCTGTGTTATCAAAAAAAAAATTGAATACATATCAATTGGTATAAAATGGTATAAAATACAAGTGTTTATACCAATGAGATTTAGCGATTTATGAGAAAAGTATTTCAATCACGTTCAATATGAATGCAAATGTTCTCAGTCATATTTATGTGTATTATAATGATTGGTATACAAACTGGTATAAAAACCTTAACTGTAAGATAAAGGTACGTTTAAGAAATAAACGTTGGTGTCAACCTATATGAATCAAATTTATAGAAAAAAATCAAAGTGATTGGTATAAACTGGTATAATATACAAAGCCAGTTATAGCTTCCATGTGCATGATAGTTTTCGTTTAGAAATAAAAATTCACATACAATATGATCAGCAAAGACATAATAATATCCATTTCATTTGTATATTTCGTTCTTGATTATACCAATCAGACAAAGAGTATTTTAGCATATTCCTCATGAATGAATTATTTAGCTAAAATAGTCTCTTATTTTACTCCTTAAAAAACTATAAAATTTTGAGGAAGCATCTGGTTGTGCCGTTAATCAATTAACTGCTTGAACAGATGCACAAGCGAAAACTTATTTTAATAGCTTCTTTTTTATTGTCACTCTGTATTTTGATGAGTATAAAACCCTTTTTAATAATTTTCATACACGAAACCAATACTCACCCCAAGGAGTAGCAGAAAAATAATGAGAACATGCTACTGCTCCAGCTAAAAGGAAATTAACTATTCCTTTAATTTTGGATAGCGACAAAACAAAAAAAAAACAATAACAACACAAAAATGAAAACTCTCAAGTAGGAAGAGATTTTCTGTTTGCGATGATGTTAGTCCCTATAATATGCATACTAGCTTGGCATATTGAGGGTACCTTTACCTACCTACCTACCAACCTATCTACCTTAGTACAGATACAAGATAGAATTGAAGCTCAAGTGGCTGTTGGTATATATTTTCCTTAAACATCATGTTCATTAATGAAAATACTAGACGACTAAGGTGGTACAAAAATGTTGAACAATCACAAAATGTTCCTTTTTTTTCTCTTATATCCGAGAAAAAGACTTATACCCTGGCGCAATGTGTTGTTTGCCCTCCTACAAATAAAAATGAAAACGAAAAAGAAAAAAAATGTGAAAAAAATTAGCTTTTATCGTTTTTTCCAGGCAAAAAATCAGATGAACAACCTTATGAAGGTATACTATAGGATATGGAGGATTGTAGGGTACATTTTCATGTTGGTATACTTATATCTTTATGATTTCAATCGATTATTTAGTGCTCTATATATTCATCCATTCTGTGCTTATTTGAGGGATTTATAGAGAGGTATATTAAAAATCCAACAAATATGAACAAAAAAAAAAGGTAGAAACGAATTTGTGTCACAAGTATAGAGCTCTAGCAGCTCCTTTATAGTTGAGAATATTTTTGGTCGTATAGTTGTACATAGTTGTGGTCTAGGTTTATTTGTGTCAGCAACATTTCATGTCTTTTTTTTATACTTTTTTTTCCCCAATATTAATTTTCAAAGCATATCTTAAAAGTTGTCATGGATCCTACTAGTGTAGATATGAATAGGTAGATATTTATTTATGTATTTAATGATTAAGGAACAAGGATTCGTTTTTCAAGATTTCTTAAGATTTTAAGAAATATAAGTTGTTTTTTTTTTCTTGAAGAAGCATTTGATTTATTTAAATGTTTTAGTTGGCCAAAGTTGTTGGTTGAATTCCAAGAATTTTTATTTTCTTCCAGAAGTGACACAAAGACGTTTCGTGTCCATTGTAGATACCTATACAACATTTAGATATATTTATATAATTTTCTTCAAGTCTTCCATTTATATATCGATTTTTCTTACTTCCTCTTGACATAATTCCTTGATTGAAATATTGTTGTTGGATAGAAAATTCCGGAGGTTGTGCTGCAAATGAGATGGTCGTTTTCAAACTATTTGAATTTATATTTGTTGTTGTTGTTGTTTGTGTTGGTTGGTACAATGGAAAAAAACCTCATCTGGGTCTCTAGGAGATATTTAATTGGAAAGCTTTGTTCGGATGTAATTTATAGACAGCTGTGCTAACTTTTTTGTAAGCACTTACAAGTACATTTGTATATTTAAATTCAGAAATAAAATACAAACAAAAATATAATGCAAAGTAAAGTAAGATAGCTCGTTTTTAAGTTCAATATGGCAAAAATGTTAGCCGAATTTTGAAGTTGTTCAATCAATTTTAGTAGTTAGGTCTGCATTTATACAAATCTTACTCATATTTGCAAAAAATTGACAAAGAACAAATACATATTATGAAATAAATAATAATAACTAACCTAGGTCCTATTTGTAAAAACGGACAAGAAATTGTTTGTATTTATTATTCAAATGCAAAACCAAAAAAAAAAAATTGTTACGCATACGCCCTAGTGATCATTTTTTTTTTATCAATTGAAGATGAATTGTAATAATGGTTTTTTTCACTCTTTTTCTTTCTTAATATGGCTTCAGTAGTAATTGTTGCTTTTTGTATCAAAATATACTGAATAGTTAATATAAGATATGGTACTGATATTTGGATCAAATCAAAAAGTTGTCACGAAAATAAGTATGTACAGAAATTGAGAAAAATCATTGAAATTACACATTAATACAAAAACAACTTGGTTCTGACAAATTATTATTTTTTTAGGTAGTTTTTTGGATTTTTTTTTTAAAAAATGCATCTTCATGTCCCTTTCAAACTCTACCCAAAATTAAAAATTGCATTTTTCTTGGAATGAGTTGAAATGGACTTGTGCTGTTTTTCCCCTGGACTTCGTATACTTTCATAATACCAAAAGAGTAGAATTTGTTAATTAATTATTAAACTTTGCAAAGAGAAATATAAAAACTTATTTATATATGAAAAGAGACTAGGTCCTTATCACGTCACGGGCAGGACAAAAAGAGGAAATCATTTTAAGACAGAGTATGACCTTACAAATATATCTGCGAATTTATTTCAAATTTTTATTTAAATGATTTGATTTCATGCACATAATATCTTCTATTACAAAAATCAAATAAACATACAAAATGATTTGTTCTATATAACAAAAAGTTATTCATTAATGTCACGGGTCTCAAAACTTTTTGTCGCAGGTAAATGTATGCAAATTGCTATGCGAGAAAAGATTTTTTTAAGGTTTATTTAAAACAAAATCTAAATTGATCTTAATTATTAAAATTACATTTGAATAAAAACGAGTACAAATTTGGAGTCCTATTCATTTCATTAAATTTTATCTGTGTTAAAAAAAAATAGTAGCTTAGTCATTTTAATTATAAGAAATTTTAGTTTAAAAATATAACAAAGTTTTATTTCTTTGCGTTCTTGAAATAATCTTTTCAAAGGTAAATGGCTTTCAATTTAACCACCAAACCAATGGATTTAAAAATTGTATGAGTTAAATGTTTAACATATTTACAATCAAATTGTTGCACAGTTTTTTCGAAGTTCAATTTCCCCTAAAATCCCTTATTTCTGTTACCTACTAAAAAAGTTCTATATTCTCTGAATTCAAAGCTAACAGAAAATACTTCTGGACGTGACCATAGCTATCGGGATACCTGTTCACTTGCATACAAATCGAACTACTTTCATAGTTTTCCATAAATAAATAACAAATGTCGCGTTCTATTTTATTTAATACTTTATACACGAGGGGAAAAACGCAACGTAAAATGTAATATGTTCAACGTTGCGTTGATTTAATGTTGAAAAAACTAACATGAAATATCTTTAAATTACAATTGAAACAACTTAAAATTTTTTTTTTATTTTTGTCGGACTTCAGCTTTTGGAGCATTTTATCACTTTAATTCCTAGCAGTGAGATAGCACCGTGGTAAAGCATTCGCCTAGTGACCGAAGAGTTGTTGGTTCGATCCCCAGCGGCTGCCAATTTTTGTCTTTTTTTTTAATAAATTGATGCTTTTTTCCAAAGTTGACACAACTTTGATTTAAAAATGTTTTATAACGGCAAACCACTTTAAACCTACGATGTTCTACTTTGATTTTAAAATTTACGTCTTCAACGAAAAATCATTCAGAAAAATAGTTGAATCAACGTCGTTTTCGTTGATTTTAAGTTGTTTTTTCCCTCAGTGTACATTTTTGCCAACACTTTTTTTTTTTAAGTAAAAGAAATAAAATCCGTCACGTACGGATAAAACCATTATTTCATTTAAAAACCAAAGATAGCACATTTTGATCAGTTTTAATAACTAAAATTTAAATGGTCACTGTGGCGTATGTGTAACATTTTTTTGTTCTATGCAAATATGTTGTTAAATCAAAATTATCCTTTTACTAAGTAAATAATGAAACCGTTTGACTATTGTGAACTATTAACTGGCCATTAGTATTATACAAAAATTAGTTGGAAAGAACAATTTGAACACTAGGTAAAAGTATTAAGGATTTGCAGTTTTTTCCTCATAGCAATATGCAGTCAATTTGTTGCCATGAAATAATCTGAGAAAACATACATTCAAATGTGACTGTGACCAAACACCATAAATATGAATTCGTCACGTGTCTTATCTTATATGCGAAGCTGTATGTCTTCAATAACTGTTGTGCTCTTGGAACTGACAAAAAGCATAGTTATTTGTTTGTCCGGAATATGTACATTTTTCATGTGTGTGTATCTGTTCCTTCATAACTTCTAAACTACTTATAATATGTTGACAAATGAGATACTCCTGAAATCGTCTTGCCCGTCTCCTGGTTATAAACTATAATCACATTAAATTAACTAAACTAAAAACAATGTTTTTTTTTGAAATGTACAAGTGTTCTGGAAATAAATTCCACTTTTGAAAAATCACAATACCAGCTTTTGATATAGTAGATACTATTATTTAAGTCAGTAAAGATTGTTTAATTTCAATGTATTTTTTTAAATTGTTCCCCTAGCTATTCAAAATCTGTAAAATAAGATACATGAGAGTTAATTTGTTAAGAAAAATATACATATCATATTTTCTTATATGCAAACTTAGTATTCTTTTGGTTTGGAATAGCCGGGTGAATAATCAAGATACGGCGATTTACATTCTGTTGAAAAAAAAAAATGTCTTAGTCTTGATCACCAACTAACCCGTTCTTCTTCTTGAATCACACTCGTATCCAATTTCCGCAAATAAAACATAAAGGGTTAAAAATCACATGATATTTTGTCATCAATATTTATTACAGGTTTTTTTTTTGTTGATTAAACTGTTTTTTTCTTTGCCTTTCATTGGTATCCTATTACTTTAAAAAATATTTTTATTTATGGTCAACATTTTATCAAAATTGCTATACAACTTTTCAATCTCTAAAAGAGATCCTCTTCCTGCAGCCGTATATCTTTGCCATCGTGCCAAAGACTCTTCATCCACAGAGTGTTCATTTAATATTAATTGCCCAACCAAACATGGTCAAAACCAGTATCGTATCTATATCTATATATAAATACGTACAAGCTTCAGGCTTATATATATAAAGTACTTCAAGCCAACTTAATTTATGCAAGACAATACACCAAACAAAATTCAATAAATCAACTTTATATATAAATTTTCCAACATTGAGAATTTTGCACACACACAATTTTCTCTCTTCCTCTCTCTTTCTTTCTCTGTCAAGTCAAGAGTCATACAATGGTTAAACTTTGGTTTAAATAAAATTCTTTCTTTCTTATATGCTAACGATGTGCGATGTGGTGATGATGGTGGCAATGCAATTAAAAGATCTGTGCAATTAAATCATCCACAAATGTCCACTTTTTTTTTATAATCAAAACAAAAAAGTTGTCGCGCACAAATAAAAGAATTATATGGCTTAACGAAGAATGTTCTTCTCTCATATAAAATATTTTATGTCATCCATCTTCACACGTACCTATACCTAACTTCTACGAGAAGAAGAACAATGGATTTTGCTGGCAAAATTTATTCAAAAAAAAAAAAAACTATGATTTTCGGTTTTTAGAATTTTCAAAGAGAGTGCGGAGGCATGCGAGAGGCAGGGTCCAACACATTAGTATGTATAACGTGCTCGCATTGTACGCTCAAAATATTATACAAAACAACAACAACAACAATAAACCCGAAGAGGAAAAAGACAATGCAAGCACGACTTATAAGCAATGATCATTTTTTTTTTGTAGGTATGCCATATTACCCGCACAGCTTCACTTATAACTCTCGTGCTTTGTGTGAAGCCCTCTAAGTCGGGAGAAACAAAAAAAAAAACTCCAACTCCATAACCCAGGACACAACCCCGATATAACGTTGTGTGTCAGTTAACCACAGGAATTTATAAATCATTTTAAAATTCACAAACAATGAGCAGCGCGAAGAAACAATGGCTCCTCTTGAATGTGTAAATTGCAAAACGTGACACGTCCTTATCGCCAATTTTGAATCAGAAAATAATAGTAATAATAATGCCTTGAGAGTTTGAGTTGAGGAGTTGAGTGTGCGACCAAAATGTATCTTATAGCAAAGGCTCAGGCACAGCAAAATTGTGGTGCTATGTGGTGTTGTGATGGTGCAATGTGCGATGCCGATGAGACGACGACGATGTCGACGATGATGATGACGATGGGTAGGTTAGGTTAGGTGACTCTTATAGGTACCCTACACCTTCAAGGAGTGAGATTTTTCATCATAACCTTATAGCAGAATGAAATGTATTCTTATAACAACATACGGGGCCAGCTATATACCTACAACACGTTCCATCTTCTTTTCTATCATATATTGGTGTTGTATGTGCGCTTGATGGTGGTGCACCATCCATTCCATAAAAACCAGCATGGGTGGCTGTGTGAAGACTGCATAAGTAGTACCAAAAGAGATTCTTGCGAGCCAGCAGAGTGAACTTTGTGCAACATTCAGCATTTTTAACAAAAAAATAATCAACAACAACACCAACAACACAACACTAAACAAAAAAAGAACATCACAACACTAGAAGAGTGTTGTTGTAAGAAAAAAAGGTACAACAGAGAATATCTTGCATAGAAAATAGCAAAATGTTCCCTCGGAGGAGACCTAAAAGCTGGGAGAAACTATAGGAGGACTAGGGACATCGGAAAAGAGGAGGTGTTGTATTTTTTTCTCAAAATAGGTAGATATACAAAAAAAAAAAGTGCACACGACCATCTCCTTGAGTGGCAACACAACAGTCAACTAGAATATACCTTTTTTTTATAACAACACCGGCGAGCCGGAGCGCACCGGCAAAGCCTCTTCTATACATCGCGTCTTCTTTGTGGCAAAAGTGTTATTTATGCAACCACGGAGTTGTTCAAGCTTGATGTTCAGGCCATTTTCTGTTCGTTTGTTGTAGGTAGGTTTTTTTTTGTGTTGTTTATTTCTTCGTTGTTTTTTTTTTTTATTTTTTTGATGTGCTTCTCTTATTTCTTTATATTAAAAGAAATCAGGCCAAACACATTGCTCTCTGATCTTTCATGCAGATGCAGGTTTTTTTTTGTGTGCTGTTTTATGAGATGAGAGAGAAGGTTACTTGCATGCAAACAGAAAAAAAAAAAGAAAAACGTCGTCGTGTATTTTCAGTCGTCATCATCAAGCAAAAGCATCGTTATTGTCGTTTTGTTTGTCGTTCGTTGTTTAGAGTAGGTACCTATAACTTACTTCTTCGTACCTAGTTTACTAAAAGATGCTTTCATTTTCGACACTGAGAAAAGTCAATGATGTGAATTTACTACCATCATAGTGTTGTTGGGGTCTAATTCAAGTTTTCTTTATAAAATTTTGATGTAAAGATACAAATCAGCTATAAAAAAAATAGAGTTAGGACTTTCTTTCATAAAACATGTACATCAATAGTTGTTGTGATAGAGTTTGGAAATTGAATGTCATGAAAATTTGAAAAAATTCCAATACCTGTGACATTTTGCTGGGTTGTTTGATACCAGGGTAGGTGATTTTACAACCCATTTTAGTGAATACCATAAAACTTATTCATGATATTGAATATTAGGATTTCAACTTTTTTATATGACTTGGTTTTACCATCGTAAATAGATGAAAATGAGTTAGAACACTTGGAAACCAAAAACTGTTGAAAATGGCACCCGGGAGACTTCTAATTCTTTCTTCTAAGTAACTTAAACTCAAGTATTTCAAGTATTTAAGTTGCAGTGTTGAGGATATGCTCAGCGATCAGGTTAAAATTCCCAGGCTTGTATCTGTTTTCAAAGATTTTTTTTTTTGTTTACACCGAATCAAAATCTAGATTTCGAGCATAAACCTCCAAATCTTATCTAAATCTACTACATTTACCATACATTTTTAGTTTTCATTATCTAGTTTATAATCTTTAGATTATGAAGAAATCTGCTGAAAATCCAATTGGTTTTATTAGCAGACACATTTTTATAACACTGGTATAACAGTTTAACTTATCACATTATCTTCTAATCACATATAAAAACATTCTCAGTTTGCAACTGGCAATTCGTTTTAGCAAAATTCCTGTCACATTTTAGTATATAACTGTCACAATATAACACAAAATAGTGGTTTCATATACGAATTTAAACAAAATTTGACCCATATCGAAAAAGTGTTATACTCTGTATGACTTTCCTTTTTTGTAGAGTGAGATGGTATTTTGAATTGGTATAATATTGTTTGTATGACAGTTTAGTCAAATAGCTACTCTTTTATTGTAGAAAAAGTGCTTATTTATATTCTGTTGTATAACAGTATAACAAAATACTCAGTCCAATTATTTTCCTACTTTGTATATGGGTCTCAATTTTTGATGTCATCTTCAAATAGAAAATTGTTCATATAATATAGGGTGTATTTATTGGCGCAAGACAAGAACATACCTTTTAAAATCTAGTACCATTTCGATGTAATCGCTGGGTAAGTTAATTTAAGAAAATGTCATTTTCGCATTTGTCTTATTTTAAATTATACAAATTTGCTTTTATTGTGACACCCTATTCTTTTTAGAGAGTCTACAATTGGAATTATAATAGAGATCAGTGAACACTATAAATAAAGATGAATCGTTTCTTTTTAATGCCGACCCTCACGCTCAATGTAAACACTGCCGTCATTAGTGCCGAAATCAAAATTTGTTTTTTCTTAATGTCATTTTACTAAATTGCTTTGACAATTTGTCAACAACAAATTTGACAACAACAAGTTTGTATTATTTTACTGCCCATACATCTTTTTCAATGGATTTGAATTCGTGCAAATTTAACACCAAATTACTTAATTTTAAATAGAGAATGTGAATTTTTAGCAAATTAATATCTCATTTTCCGATGTAAAAACTTGAAGTTATGTGTTTGACTTATTAAAGTTTTGACAGCCTTAATTTTTGTTAGAGTTTTAACTGTCAACACAAATTTTTGTTTAACACATATGAAATCTCGTAATCAAGTAATTTATTTTATTATATGTACCATTAACCATGAAATTAAGGTACATTTATAAATAGACTTTACCGAGGTTAAGTAAATGTCAAAACCAAACGAAAAGTTGCCAGAAGTAATCGTTAAAAGAAAAATTAACCAAAATGGATTCTCTGGTAACTTAAACAAGTAGTGTCAAATGTAAATGTCACTTCGAATTTAATAATATCGATAAATATTTTTTTTTAATTCTATTCTATTTTTGGCTAATAGCAAACGTCACGAACAAAATTGTTAAGGGATAGAAACAACATGGAAATCTGTTTGGAGTTGCAATCCAATTAAAATTTGACATTTACATTGACATTTTGGGAATTTGGGTACTTTAGCGAAAGTTAACAAAAACTGAGTAGAACGTAAATTATGGTCAGTGACATATAAAACTGTGTGTTGTTGGGCTTTAGTTATCTAGAATTTTCATATTGGTTAAAAGTGAATCAATTCACAGAATTGAAACGAGGTAAAAATTAAACTGAACTATATATAATATTATCTCGATGATAATCGTATCTCGACTACGACGAAGAAAAAAAAATGCGTTTGTTATGTAAACAAATATACACTTGTTCCGTCATAACTTCTAAACTACTTATCATAATTTGACAAGCGACGCGTCGTTGGAAGCGTCTTGATATAAAGATAAGGTCAAATTAAATTCTATAAGGAGATATATTTTTGGAGATTTTAAATATTAGTTATATTTCAATGTTGTGGAGTCTTCATTTTTTGTGTTTGACGTACAAAGAAAAATTGAAATTTAATAGAAAACACAGCTAAAACTGGAGACTTTAAAGTTCAAAATTAATGTTCTAGCCTAGACAGTAAATTGTCAACTAAATATTAGTGGAGACTTTTTCAAGCAATCTTCAATCTGCAATCATGCATCTCGTCGAAATGGGTAGTGAAAAATAATAACGATCTTGTTTTGTTTTAATTTGTATGTGATTTTTGATTTTGCTCCAAGTGCGTTCCAGGTTCTAGCAAATTCAAATAACAAAATTTTTAAATCTAAACAACCCCAAGAAAATATACTGCTTAGGCAGTTTTTTAAAATATAAAAGGTAAGAAATCTTTAAAAAAGTGACTACTTAGTTTTTGTACTTTTAATACAATTTCGATCAATACACTTTTTGTCTTACAAAAATTGTTAGCATCTCTGCTTAAATTATACCTACCCAAACACAAAAAAATATAAATGTCAACAACAAATTATTCATCATAGAGTTTATTTTTTTTTTTGCATCTAGTACAACAAAACGACAAACAACATTTTCCAGTTTCTTTGATTTTCAATCTATGCAATGGAATGGTAAAATTAGTTTTGCGTACAAGATCATAGTAAAATCTGATACCTATATTAAATATTATTAGCATTGACTAAAACAACATTATGTGTACACGTGTACAATTGTACAACATTTTCATATAATAAAAATAACTCAAATTTGTAAAAATAATACTCGTAGATTCTCCAATACAAACGGATATCCTGCATGCCAGCATGTAGTGGTTATAAATTTGTTTTAGATAGATACTCGTACTATTATACTCGTATACCGGAGAGTAGAGATAGAATAAAAAGAAATAAAAACAAATAAATATCAATGTATCTATGGGATGCAATCTTATGATTTTTAGTCACGTATGGATATAAAACTCTTCGAAGGAATATCAACTTTTTTTTTTCTTGTATGTAGGTACTACGTAGATATCTTTAATGTGGTTAAACATATTCAAAGTCACAATCTTTTTTTCTATATTTATGTGCTATGTGGTTTTGGTCGCATGTAACGTTACGTTAAATCCAATCGATATATCGTAGAGAGAGCTCCATAATAACAATCGCACACACACAAAAATGTGTGAGTGAATATACCTTTTTTACGTCCAAATATTTATAAAAAAAAAAAAAATAGAAAAAAAAAATAATAACGAGATTAAATATATGATTTGGACATTTGGTTTGTGACCCTTTTGAACAAATATCCGACATTTACTAGATGTATACGTAAGTAAATGTCAATAAATAAACCATTTATGATAGATTTTCAGTATTTTTTTTTTCAATCACGTAACCGATGCTATATGTTTTTGTATATACGATATTTGTGCGGATAATATAGCAATAGGAACTCTAGAGAGGATGATAGGTTTATTGATTCATATCAAAATGCGGGAAGGCCAATTATGTGTTTAACGATACGCACATTTATCATATATTTCAGTTTGGTTTAATCTAAGTTATCAATCTAAAAAAGGAGAAATCTGGTTAAGGTAATGACAATGAATGAAATTTGTCAAAAAATGAAGCCTTTTTTTGTTGTTGTTGTTCGTTCATGCTTCATGGTTGAGGGAAATTATTTAATGTACACAATTAAGTAGTGTATGCGAATGAAATCAAAGGTTTCAAAGCAAGACTAGGTCATAAATAGAATTTTAGATAAATTTAAAAGGTTTTCGGTAATTTCAATGAATTTTTTTTGTTTTGATTTGTTTTTTTTTGTGTCATATAACTTTCAACTGAAATGTAGCAATCACAAATAACACAGCATTACGTAAAAAGGATGCAATTCTAAAACTCTTTTGAAATTCTTCTTTAAGAGGGTCTAAAGTTCATATAAAGAAGATAAAAGGTGCAAATAAGTAGTCCTATAGAAGGAATTAAGAAGGAAAGAGGGAATTAAGAGTACGGTAAATGAAGAAATCATAAATTTCATCCAAATTTAAGACTTAAAAAAGAATCAATTAAGATGTGACACTGCGAAATTAAACATCAAGAAGGTTAAAATACACTTGATACAATAACCTTAAATGCAAAGACTTGCTAAAGTTTTAGTTTATATAACTTAACATAGGATTGGGGTTAGAATCCTAAAAATTAGGAAACCCTAAATCCCGAAATTCCAAAGTCCAGGAAACCCAAAAACCCAAAATCAAGAATTTGAAATCCCGAAATACTATTTCAATTTCGGAAAATAATTCTAAGTTTCTGTGATTTTGGGTTTTCGAGATTCTGGGTTCTTTGGATTCAGAAATTCGTGATTGTGTTTGTCTCCCTTAACGCAAAGTGAGCAATTTCTAACATCACGAAAATATCAACGGGGAATTGACTTAGTTTAAGTTTTTTTAGTTTTGGTAGATTCTTCACACGCTGGACTTCATCCGCAGGGGGAAAAAAGGCCTCATCTACACCTGCGCGCCATTGATCGTGCCCACTTCAGCTATTTCTCGGCTTACTCTTTCTCGAATTTGAGGAAATTGGTGCTGTGGAGATCCTTGTTTCCCAGCATCGAGAAGCCTAATTATTTCCAGAAACAAATCTTTGTCCGGGTACTATAGCCAGAAGTTGTCAACGTAGTTTCGGTTTCAGCAAAATTTTATCAGTTACGCATAACGCTAATCCTCGTTACCTAATCTAGAGTAAACTAGAAGCTTAGCGCTTGCAATTTAAGCTTGCATTGCTGGCCTAAAACAGGTTTTAAGTAATAAACAACTACCAGATCAGGTACAAATCGAGCTTCCATCCTTGAGCAAGAAGTAAAATTAAATTAAATTTATGACAACCTCCGAAAAACCAAGGTCTAGTGACTTACTGGTTACAACTCTCAACCATTCCTGTATACACGTAGTTTGCAAAAACGACGGAGACCTAAAATTTTCCATCAAGTCAGAAGGCTAACGTAAGATAAACTTCTTCATGACAATGAGTCAATGTGAGGCTTTATCGCAAGATGCATTGCCTTTGGAAAAAATGAAGCTGTAACAGGTTGGATCTGATCTCAGAACCTTCGGTGTAAAAGTTCATCGCTAAAAATCACACTTTACACACTTAAAATGCGTTTTCTTCTTCATTTTGAGATTGTCATGATCTTGAAAGGGATTACAATTCTTTCCCTTTACTGCTTCAGAGGATATAGGCCTCGTTGCCCGCCTTGAAATGGTACGAGTATAGTTTAAGCTTTTAGATAGCAGTCGAGCGAGAATATCATGAGATTAACCTGGTTTGTCAATTATTTTGTTAGCAGAAAACATGATTGATCAGTTTTGGACAGGGAAGATCTCAAACTTGCTTTAATACCTGACAGACTTAACCCATAGGTTCAGGCCTTTATCTTGTACATCAAGATCAGCTATACTAAGTTCCCGGTATTCGTCGAGAAACTTACAACAAGGTTTTTAACATGGTTCACGCTTGGTAAAATGTTTTAACTCAATGATTTCTGCAGATTAGCTGCAATTCAATTGTGGTTTTAACATTTTAACATTATGTGAACCTTGAACATGAGCTAAACCTCAGCTGAACCATGGATTCAATATATGTATAAATGGCCTTCAATTAGATTGGGAGCTATCAACTAGCAATCATTTCCGGATGAGTTATATGTACAGTAGCGAGCAAAAAAAATTCAAACAATAAAAACATTTGCATTTTGTTGCTCATTTAAAAACGCATATTTAGGTAGATTTTTGACCAAATGGTTTTGGAGTAAAATATTCCACAAATTGACTCTGTTTAATGAAAATAAAACAGTTTCAATATGCCAAATTTGGTAACTGAGTTCTTGTTCAAAACTCTTTAAAACTCTTTCGTTTGCATTTTTTTTTTGCTCGCTACTGTATGTATCAGCAGTTTTGCGGAAAGTCAGAAAGTCTCACAATAATTTGATATACCTAACTTCGGAATTTTAAATTCAAACATTTTTTTTTTTTTATTCATTTGAACTTACGAAGTGAACTCACGAAGTGGTTTGTGTTCCAAATTAACTGAAAAAGTGAAACTTGGTTCGTGGATTTGGCTATCTTTGACATTTACTTGAACTTATTTACCTTTTCATTTTGACATTTAAATTATTAATTAAGAAGTTTCAAGGTGCTTTTTCGTAAACAAAAGAAATGGGAACAGCGGTCAAAGGTTAAACAAATATGTTTTGATGACACAACAATTAATTCTGACCTTACATTTTGTCACGTATTCAATTAAGTATTGAAACAGTCACGGCAAAGGTGGAAAATAAGTCCTTTATGCCTTTGAGTTTTTCCTTTTTTTTAATCAATGAGAAGCGTTTCAAAGACGTTTCTATGCCCACCTACGCAGATTTTACAGAAATAAAAAAAATATTTAAATAATGTCCCTTTCAAAAACCTACAATAACATTAAAACCAAAATAACAATTTGATATCTGTGAGTATAAAATAAAAAATCAATGAAATGATTGCGGCTTCTAAGTAGGTTCTTGAATTCAATGAGAAATTTTTACATAGAATGAATTAAACGTCAGACGTCATCAGACTTAAAGTACAGACGTCATCAAGCTATAGAATTAATGGTAGTGTACATGAATACATTTGAATTCAAATGTCATAGAACTTCTATACAAAAGGTGCGTGTGTATATGATTAGTATGCAGATCACATACACATTACAACGAATTACAACGATACACAGCTGGCGGGCGGTTTGTTTAGTATTAATACCGACATTGAAATGAATGTATGTACAAGGTACAAATTTTAGAAAAAAAAAAAAAACTTAATGAAATTCCCATATAAAATTTGTAATTTGATGCCTTAAATAGACATTTTAATTTTTTTTATTATTAAAAAAGACTCTAAAAAACCATACAAATATGATTAAAGGGAATTTATGTTGAAGCTGAAATACAAAATAAGGTGCTTTAAAAAGCAAAATTGCAAATTTATGAAATGGCGCCCGAGCAGGGATTATGACATCTCTACTAGGTCTCCATTTTGTCATTTTAATGTATATAAAATCAAAACATAGAGTATCAATAGGGAGAATTTTTAAGATTACTGAAGTCAAAATAAAGTGTTGTTAAATGGCGCCCAAGAAGGGACCTTATTAGTATATCTCAGTAACATGCCCACAGCATAGAACATGCATTCAATGCATAATATGACTAAAGTAATTGACCTAGAACTAACAAGAATTGCATTATTTTAAACCAAAAAATTTAAAATTAAAAAAAAAAAATGGCGCCCGGGCATGGTTTATCATATTTATCATTCATCTTTGGGATCCGTTTCTCCACTATACGGAATAAAAAAAACATAGCCATAGCTATATAGGTAATCTAATAGATTTCTTATTCCAAAATAATAAGTCATTAAGTGTAAACATAATCTCAATAAAATACCACACTGTGCCAAATATCAATAATATGACCAAAGAAACTGATTCAGGCATGGTTTTGTGATGAAAATATTGAAGTCACAAGATGGCGCCCAATCAAGGATTATGGTATCCCTGTTCGGGAGCCTCTTCACCAGATAATGGATTAAATCAAAGAATATGCATGAGATTCGAAGTATTTTAAAGATTTATTAGGTCAAAATAAAAACTTACGAATTGGCGCCTAAGAAGACATTTTAATATCCCCACTTGGGCGCCATTTTGACTAAATAAGGTTGAAAAATCACTAAAAAATAAAAATCAATGACCCCTCTTGACTTTGTTGACCTCAATTATACCTAAATTAAAATATTTAATCATTTATTTACAAAGAATTTTTTGGAAGCAAATATAACTAATTTCAATTCATGGTTTATTTAACACAAAAAAAAAAGGGACAAAAAATTAAAATAATATAATAATAAATATTTATTGTTTATTTTAATTTAGAAAATTTTTCAATTAAACAACAAAAAAATTCCTTCATGTATTTATACGTATAGATATTGCCTCTGTTTTTTTATATTTTTTATTTTGTAATTTTGCGTAAAATTAATGCATCGCTATTGTTTTATATTTTGTATTGACATTAACGATTAAAGATTTTTTCCATCATTAATGGCTTTGTTTTTTAGTGTACTATTTGGAGAGGGTGATTTATTGAAAATGAAAAAAAAAACGAAAAACTGGAGGATGAGGTAAAAATTTCCATCCAACCACCTACCCTTAATGCATGATTACAAACCACAAAATCGATTTTTTTTTCACTACTGTTGTTGTTGTTGTTGCTTTTTTGTATTTTGTGTTGTGGCAAGAGACCTAGATTCGAATCATTTAAACGGTAAATTGAAAGATATGCGCATAGAAAAAAAAAAGGCAAGGTAGGTATGCCAATGCCAGTATTGGCCTTATTCTGGAATTCGCATTGTTTGTTAAATTGTTGGTAATCTGATGGAATGAAAGTAGAGATTTTTATATTGAACTAGGTCTATCACGAGTAGATACTGAACACACTTTTATAATAGTTGAGTTGTTGATTAAAATCAGATGAAGGGAAAATAACAGTTAAAATAGAGATTTAAAAAGCTTGAACATTGATTTTAAATAGACTTTTAGTTTAAAGTTGATGATGGTAAATAGTAATGTATTAATACAAAATATAAGTTGTGTGAGGGGATATAAAATTTTGCTTTTTGATAGTAATATTGAACCTAAGGATTAATGTAATGGACTATGCCCGGGCGCCATTTCGTAAGTTTTTCCATTTTGGTTAAAAATAGGTAATTTAGTTTGGTCATATTCGCATTAAACTGATGTCCTGTTCTGTGGACTTCAGAAATATTAAATCACTCCCAGTGTAAGCCTATTTTTTCATTTTATATATTATGCTTAAAAAAAAACATCCAAGTAGAATATCATAATCCTGACCCGGGCGCCATTTTAGAACCGTTAAAATTGCTATTCAGTCTTCAAATGAATTTTAATTTCTTCTTCTTCTTCTTTTTATCTTTCTTGTTCTTCTGTAACATTCAACAAAATCTTGAGCTTAAGTGACAGTTATGAATTCCACCATTAAAATAAATAACTAACTTTTTCTTTCAAATTTTATATTTCAATTTTGATCGTATCCCATAGTTTTTTTGTATTCAGGTCGTTCATCAAATAATAAACGTCTTTCAACTGCAGCTCCATTTTCCAATTTAAACTTCGGCTTTTTATTCTTTAATCTAAACACATTCCCATAACTGTTCATGTATTACATTAAACATACTCGTAAACTATCAAATCCACATTTAATATTATGATCTTCAAAAAAATTGAAAGACAAAAAATGTGAACAAAATGACTTTCTCCACTTGATGAGACAGGAATTCAAATATCATTTTAACAAGAATAAAGATCTTTAAGTTATGACGTTGTTAATTTTATTAGGTGATATACATAAATATATGCTGTTTATTGGAAAGATCACTGTTACAGTTTTATGTTGGTATACTCTGGATTTAGGTTTCAAGCGTTAGTTTTTTATTGTTTTTTTTTTTTTTTTAACCAGTTTTTAGTGTCATAAAAAGGGTCAATTATTTGGTCACTATATACATTTTCTAAAATATTTAATAGCATGTGATAGTGAAATATCAACGGACGGCCGCTAGTGGCGCTCAGCAGTTGATTGCTCGATTTAAAGGATTGATAGAAATTTTGTCACGATAAGTTTTTTTATTGGATTTTGGGTTTTTATTGCAGTAAATTTTGTTGAAATGAAAGGTTTTAGTAAAACCCTTTTATGATTTAGTAAAACCCTTTTATGATCTTCATAACAACTAGATCAATTCTAGTTGTGTTAAGCATACGTTTCACTTTTTTAAAAAGCAAGTTAACCGACAATTTAAATTAGCTTTTTAGGAATTTGAGTGTCCTATTTTGTTCGTAGAAAGTAATTTTCACAGACTCAGAATTGAACCTTAGCTGACAAGATATTTAAACTTTAAAGGTCGAAATTTATTTCTACAGGATTCTAAAAGAATATAACACGGAAATATAGAAAATTCGCCTCAAAATTCATTACCAAAGCCTTGAAAACAAGAAGTTTAACATAACAGTTGACCATTCCTAGATCTAGGGCTGAGTTAAAAAGCGATTTTAAAGAGCAAAGATAGCAGTGAGCAGCATTTAAGAAAACCAGCGATTAATAGCTGCTATTTAATCACTCTTTAAAAAGCAGTCAAAGCGGGCAGTACAATTTTTCCTGATTTGAAACATGATTAAAAAAAAAGGGAATATTTTCTGCATTTTAAAGAGTCGAGGAAATATCCCCAAAAAGAGAACAGTGAAGTTACAAATAACAGAGAGCAGTTTTTCTTATAAAAGCAGTGAAATCTGAAATAGTATCGAACATTTTTACTGTACTGAGTAGTAAGCAGCTATATTAATTGTAGAGCAATCGCAACTGTTCACTGCTCAGTAAAGGAGTAGAGTGATTGATAGCAGCTATCGTAAAAGCAGCTCTACCTACATCTATGGAACTGTCAAAAATCGAACCTACTACCAAAATGTACCAGATTTCGCCAACTTTGAAATATATTTCTAATATTTTATACCATTTTGATCAATAAACGGAAAAAGTTTAGGTATGATATTCCTGTAAAGGACAAGTCTTTAATATAATTTTAACAGTTTATCAGTTTTTTACCAACTTCAAAATAGGAGGAGGTATTCAATTCGTCTGTATTTTTTTGTGTTTGTTAACTCATAACTTTGCACTGACTGAATCAATTTTGATAATTCTTTTTGTATTGGAAAGCTGGTGGCTGCATTTCAATTTCGTTCAGTACTGGTCATAGAAACTATTAGAAAATCCAGTTTTGATCCATGAAAGTCGGTTTTGTTTTTTGATAAAAATGATTATCTTATAATAAGAATGTCACGTACGATCTAATCCAATTCTCTTTTTAAATAATTTCAAACGAATCTTTTCTTATTTTCAATAAAAAAATATTGCCATTAAAGGTTTGTAATAATAAATATCTAGTTACAATTCGAAAAACATTATATCGAACTATTTCAGATATATTTTTTTATTTTCTGAAGAATCACTCTCTTAATTTTGCTTTGAGTAGGTATACCTTGAGTATCTGTCTTCATTTTTATTTTCTTATTTTCTGTGTAAAGGAAATTCATTTGATTTCTTTTTTCTTTTCTTTTATTGTTTGAAGAAATAAATCTTGATCAACAAGTTTGATTAATTATGTCCCATTAATTATATAAGTACCTCATCGTCATCATCTACCTTAATTTTCGAAAACATATTACAACACAGGTGTCAAAAGAGGAGGATGGTTTTTAATCAATACAATTTTCACCTGTAAAAATGTTTCTATGAACATCTATTGATTATCTTCATTAATTTCTTTCTTTCTTTTTTGTACGTTTCATCTCTCGTTACTATCACACTATTAGTTCTCGTCAAATGAATAAAGGATTACAAGTGAAAATAGAATGTATCATTCATTTTGTATTGTTCAAAAAATAAAGATTTTTTGTACTTGATTAAGGGGTTTGAAGTTTTAGTTTTTATTATCCTTTTGTTTGATTACAAATCTTTTTGGAAATATAATTTTTGAGGAATTAATCCTTACAATTTTTGTTGATTTCCTGTTTAAGGACTATTAGATGAAACTAGTAAAAGAGTGTAGTAAAAAAAGTAACTGAGTGAAAATATCCCACTTCTGAATATGTAACAAAATTGAAATGCAAAAAAAATCAATCAATCAATCGGTTGAAATATTCTTGCAGACTTAATTTTGATACATCTCCTTTGTTTGTACCTACAGACTATGACTCAATCATTCCATAAATTCAAAGAAATAAAAACACTCGACACATCTGTTTTATATTGAAAATCAATTATGTACTTAAAAAATGTCAATGCCGAGACTCTATTGTTCAAAAGCACTTACCAGACATTTATAAAGAAAAAATAAAACACATATTATTTGAAAGGCTGATACCTTAAATCCAGACTACAAAAAAAAATTAATTTATTCGTCTAGCTTGAACCATACCTACCAACATATTGGATATTTATGAAACCTTATTTCAAATTTCTTTTCCAAGTGAATTAATAAAATATGTGATACTTATAATACCCTACCTTTCCTATACCTATATAATATTTCAAGAAAAAACCCTTTTGTCCATTTTGATTTCATATAATCTTCTCCTTATAACACAAAAGGTGAGCTCAGGTTCATCATACATTTTCAAAGAACACCTTAACCCTGCAAAGACACACAAACATGTTATAAAATATGTCACATGTAGAGGTATATCTAAATCATATTAAACACCATAGGCTAGAAGTTTAAATTGGCCAAAAACTTAAAATTCCATAAGTTCAAATTTCTAAAAGAGTCGAAAAGTCATACCTACTCTCATGTTTAAAAGAACAATTTATTATTAAGAAATGATTAAAAAAATATTAACAAAATTCTTGGATATCTATTACAGGATCAAGCATTTAAGGACGATATTCCAAACATTACATATTTACATAAATTAGGTCAGTTTCTTTGTATCTTGCCTGCTAAGCAATTAACAAATATTCAATTTTTGTCACATCTGAATGCACTTAGGAATTATTTTTTTGTCACATGTGAAGATATTAAAATAAAATGCCACAAATCCACTTAAACTAATTCGGAGAAAAATGCAAAAAGTAAATTTACTTTTGCTGTTTTTCTTTTGAACCCATCTCTACAGAAATTATGAAGTAGTAAACTGAAACCTAACTTAAAACAATTCACTTGTTATATAGCTTACTCTGAATTCTATAGGAATGTTCATAACTTAACACTTGAATCCGGTTAAGTGATTCCATGAAAAAATTTTTAGAAAAGTAAAATTGTTAGCCAGGAGCCCTGACATGTACTGGAACACTTTACTAAATAATTTACGAATTTAAAAAATCAAATTAATTTTTATACATTTTATTATGTTGCTTAATAAGGCCAGGCGGGTAATAAGGCCAAAGTAACAAAAATGCCATTTAAAATTATCGTAGCGGCCCAAGATCAGAGAAAATGTTCTAAACGTGACAAATGGTTTGAAATAAGGCCCTAATAGCTGGAAACTAAAAGAACTTTTCGTTATCTCACTACTCACTTGTCAACTCTTCGAGCTAGTGCAAATTAGAAATAAAGTTTATTTCGTGCAATCAAACATAACTTTTATCTTGGGCTTCTCTTGAATTCACGAATCTCAAGTCAGTGTGTCCATCTGTCCATTGTCTTAATTTTGTCTAACATTCTCACTGTCTTAAACATTTTAAGGATATAGAAACCATTTAAATGAGTCTTAAAGGTATATTGTTATCATTTTTTTTTTATTTATTAAGAATCCAATAAAACTAAATTTTTCCTTGACTTCTTTAAAATTCACCTATCCTCTTTCAAATCCTCCTCTTAACCTTCCCACTGCATTTAACATGTAAAGGTTATTTTTAACATATTTTGAACATACAAAAAATGAATTTTCAACTTAATTTCTTTTTTACCAAAAAAAGCAATCAAACAGAACTCTATCATGACTTCTTAAAATTCAAACAATTTTAAATCGGTTTCTTCTCTAAAGTTTCTTTGGTTTACGAGTTAATTTCCTTCCTATTGAGTGTGTGTAAACTATAAAAAAACAAAGTAAATATATAAAACACTAATTTCAATTAACAAAATTCTACTATTAATATCAAACAGAACTATTCGTTGACTTACTTTTCAATCTTCCAATCTTTAATTAGTTCCTAAACCAACCTATTACGTGTCAATGTAAATGTGTAAAAAAAATAAAAATAATTTTTCAAAAATTTCTTTTTCGTTGAAAATGCAATCAGACAGAACTTTTTCTTGATGAATCCGAAGTTGTTAGTTCCGTTTAATTACTTTCAAATTTCTATAACTCTCCAACTATTTTTCATGCTTATGTTATTATATATGTACAATCCTTTGGACGAAAAATAAGAAAATTTTCACCAATCAAACAAAACTTTTCCTTAATAAATACGAAATCATCGCTTATTTTACTAACCTTCCAACTGTCTTTCATGCTAATGTTATTGTAAGCCCCTATAGTGTGAATGTTAACTATTAAAATAAAAAATGCTTAGCAATCAAACAGAACTTTTCCTTGAATTCATGAAAATCTTTTAATCCTAAATCCAAATTTGCATCGTTTCTAACTTTCCTAATATTCCTACTGCGTTTAACATGTTAATGCTATTGTTAGCCCTTAGAGTGTGTGTGAACTTCGCTTGTTTAAAATCCATCAATCCCATTTTCTTTTAAATATTCTGTAATGTTTCTTAACCTTCATAAAACTGTTTAACACGCTAAGGTTAACCCTTTCGAAATTTCACGTTGAAAAAGCAATCAAACAGAAATGTTCATTGGCTTCTTTTAATCTTCCTTAATGGATCATAGCCCTTCAACAATTTTTAACTAGTTAAACTTTTTCAGTGTAAAATATTGAACAAAGTAAATTTTTCAGCAAATCAAACAGAACTTTTTCCATCCACAAATCATCATTAAATGCAAAACAATTTGTCAATATTCCTTCCTACTTTCACATGAATACATTCAGACCCCAAAAGTCAACATCATTCATTATATTATTATCATACCGTTAAATCTCTCGTTAGCACTACCATTGAAATGCATCCACACACAACAACGCTTAATAATAATTTTTCATCATCACAAAAAAAAAAGACAAGAAAAATATCTTTCCAAATGACCATCATCAGCCAGTAGTAAATAAGTCCCCATATCGAAATCGATTCTTAATTCATACAGTTTTCTTTTTATTTGTTTATGTATGCATATTTTTTTTTAATTCTTTAACATTTTCAACACATAATCTTCGTCTTTTTCTTCTTATTATTATTTTTCTTTGATTCATTAGAAGATGAAGAAGAAAAAAAAGCCGCCAATCCTTTTAATAATATTTTTTTTTTTTGAAAAGATAATCCATTGAAATTCATAAAAAGTATTTTTTTGTCGTTCGTCGTTTTTTTTTTTTCCTTTCAAAATCTCTTCTTTCCGGCAACGAACATAGTTTTTCATCGTCATAGTCTCATCGCCATCATCATCATTTGACATTTTCCGCAGAGCACAGCAGCAGCACAAAGAAAAAACTCCCGTTATGTGTGGCCGCCATGAAAATTCTCTTTTTGAATATATTTTTCCTACTTCTTCTTTTTCTCGTTGAACTTTATTTATTATTTACACAAAAAAAATAAAGAAAGAAAAATAAAAAAAAAAAAAACTTGTGGTTTCGGTTACAAAAATGAAACTACTATTTTATGTAAGGTAAGGCAGAATCTACACTGGCAACCTCATCATCATTATCATCAAGCACAAAGTTTAATTGCATAGGGGACGACGACGACAACGCCGCCCAATGACGACAAAAAGTTACATTACAATTTTAATTATTCAAAAGTAAATTATCATCAATCCTTTCATCAGTTAAGTTTAATACACATCTCATCTCTACGTAACAACAACAAAAATTAACAACGTAACGTAACGATGCGGTAGTTACCTTTTGGTGTGGTACATAATTCGTTAAACTAGGGAGATGTGAAAAAATGCTCTACAAACATACCTATACACTTGCTGCTGCTGCTGCTGCCCAACTACAAGTTTCATTTTTCATGATTGTGCGATGTGAAACCAATCTTTTAATTGCTTTTTGATTTGTGGATTCTGTGGCAATGTAATGTGTGAATGTATACTCACTTTGAGTGTGTTCAGTCAGTGCACCTGATGGCGAAACGAGAACCAAACAGTCCAACAAAATGACATAAAGAAAAAAAAACCTGTCTGCTTACTCTTTCGTCATAAATTTTTATCTCTAATAATAATTGTTATTAACTTGTTTCCCTTTTTTCCATTTCCACGTGAAAAAAACCTCTTCACGCAAAGGAAACTCATAATTTTCTTCCCCATACCCCAACAAAAAAAACCCAAGGAAAAAACTCACCTTGAATATTCTTATTATTATTCCTTTCTCGTCCGTTTTGCTCCTCTTTGGAAAGTAGTCGAGTCGAAATTGCGTTGACTGAGACTTTTTCCCTTAAAAAGGATATTTTTTTCCTTAATTTTTTTGCTTTTTCGTTTTTTTTTTTATATAAAATTGAGCGTAATCCTTTTTTTGGAGCTAAAATATAATCCTCATTGAGAACCACCAACCAACGAAAAAAACCGAAATAAAAAAATAATATACTTCTTGGAAGATATTGAATTTTCACAGAACCAAACAAAAAAAAAAACACCAAACAGAACTTTTTTTTTTTCAAAAAAGAAAAATTGATTTTGTATTTCTAGATTTTCTTTTTTATTATTATAATTTTTTTTTTTTATTAGAAACACAGATTGCTTTTTATACCCCAGGTAATATTTTGGTATATTAATATTTTCACTTTCATTTCACATACGCTTAAAAAATATTATAATATTGGTAGAGAGGAAACCTTATCATCATTGTGCACCGCTATTTTTTGCTATTTTTTTTATTTATTACATTAAACTTTTTTTTTTTTTGTATATATACAACATTGATATATAACAATTTTTTTTTTTATATTTTTTAAATTTTAATTTTATTTAATTAAAATTTTTTCTTATACAAGAAAAAAATGAAGAAATTTTATTAAAATTTGATTTTTTAATAAATTTTTTGTTTTCACTGTTTTGTAGGTTTGTTTGTTTTTTAATCTTCTTCACGAGAGAGAGACGAGATAGTTAACGATTTTTACGTTATAACAATCAGTAACAGTCTGTGCGGCGAAATATTTGTCGTACCGTTATTTAGTTAGAGTTTTTCAAAAAATATATATTTTCATTTGATTTTTTGTAATACAACATTTAAGGGTATGGAACTTTCGCAAAAAAAAATAAACGTGAAGCACCCCCACACCGACCCGTCAGCATCATATTCACGGAGTAACTGAATTTATTTTCTGGAATACCTGGATTAGGTCACCTCCGGTTGGTTTGATTTTGTGTTCGCTTCGTTCCTCTAAGTCATCATCATCATCATCTATACATCTTTATATATTCCTTTACTTCAACTTTTCATTCGTTTCATTTTCGTTTAATAATTCTCAGTGTGTTCTAAATGGTGGTGGTGGGAAACAGATTTTTTTTTTTTTTGCTTTAGTAAAAATGCATTAGTTGAATGTGAACTGTAAGAGAGAGAGAGAGTATTCCACGTAAACTTAAAGTAATGAAAGGAAACAGAGAGAGAATTTCAATTTGTTTCTGTGGCGCTGTTTGGCGCATGGTTTGTTTGATTTTGTTAGTTGGTACACTTTTTTTTGTGTGTAGTTTTGTTATTGTAGAAGAGAGAATGTAAATATTTGTTGTTTTCTTTATGCTTTGTGTTGTTGTATTTCTTGTAAGAAAAGAGAAGTTTGTTTGTTTTTATTTGTTTCATTTTCATTTTACATAGAATTTTGTTTCAATTTTTCACATTGTTTCGATGGGTTGATAAAATTAAGAAGAGAAACAGATCTTTTTTTTGCATTGTGTTGTCAGCTTAAGAGCGACAGCAGCGCATTGGGTATGTTTCTCTTCTTTTTTTTTTTTGTAATTTTGTTTGTGGGGTATTTACTGTTATTGATGTTCAACAAAATAAACAGTTAACAATGAAATCAACCGAATAAAAAAAACAAAAAAGGAAGAAAGAAAAAAAGTTAGGTTAAAAGTTCAGAAACATGGAATTATACACATATTGCAAAGTTTTATGCATGTTTTTCTATCGAAATTTCTATTTCTTTGACAATGGAGAGATGCATTTTTATTGTTTTCTTCTTTTCCCCGAAGAAGAAAAATTAAAAAAAAAAAAACTTAACCCTAGTCCCCTTTTTTCTTTGTGTCGGTCGGAGAGAAAATTTTGTGTGTCTCCTATTTTTACTTGCTCTATAGGGCAAGTATTGGTTTCGTGTCGAAAAAAAAAATTGAGGTTTTAATCAAAACCAACATTACGATGATGGAGAATTCCGAAAAAGTGGGTCTCGCAATTCCGTCCGTGCGTCTGTACGTCTGTGCGTCTGTGCGTCTGTGCGTCTGTGCGGTTGTGCGTCCATCTGTACACATTTCCACAGCCTAAACGGGTGGATGGATTTTCTTCAAATTTGGTACAGATGATTTTTATGGAATTCTGAAAGTTGGTTTTTTTTTGTTTTTTTATATCTCGTTTAGAACGTATACCTCCCATACAAAAAAATACGATATTACGAATTTCTCGAAAACGGCTCTAACGATTTTGATTAAACTTTGTATACGTAATATTTAAAGCAGTGGCAATAAAACTGCATTTTTATTTTTTCTCAAAAAGTCAAATAACAAAAAAAAAATTTTTTCATTTAACAAAATGTTGCCCTAAATGTCGGCTCTTCCCCAATATCAGTTTTTTTTTTTTAACTTAGATCCAGCTTTTAAAATCTACAAGTAGACTAACATAAAAGTGCTTTGAGCTGCAAGAGCAAGTACGTGCGACCCCAGTCGTGCATTTTATTTTGATTTAAAATTCTGAATTCTCTTTTTTGGGATACCGACCGACATCGACACGACAACGACAAACGACATTTTTGGAGAGAAGAAAATTCATTTGGCATTTTGCATAATATTAAAATTTGTAGAATTATGATGCTTCTCTTGTTGACAGTTGGTTTTGACTACTACCTGTCTATATATTGAAAAAGGACTTGCCTTCTAGAATATACCTTTTACCCTTATACCTACTAGAACTCTAGGGATTTTATTTCTAGATGGGGCTGATGGTTGAAAAGACATTTTCTTCTGGCAGGAAGCAGCAGAAAGCAGTCAGAAACTCTTGACATTTAGCACAAAATTGGTGCAAATAAAGATTGATTGACGCGAGGGGAGTTTTTTTGAAGTTTTAGTAGGTACGTATAGAGGTGAGTTGTTAAGTGTCAAATGATGAGTTGGAGACACATTTTCTTGTATACCCTGTAGAGAGTCCTATAAGGTGGTGACTAAATGGCTTACGCATTTATTATAGGAAAGCCATAGGTACACAATGGAAATAGGGATGCCAAAGTTTCTTTAATTATGATTTATACACACAGGGTGTATAAAAGAAGAGATTGATAATTTTGGTAGGTAACTTTTGAAGTTTGGAAATTTTGAAATTTTATAGATAAGAGATAGTTAAGGACATTTAAGATGGTTAGTCTGTTGGGGATTTTGAGGTAGGATATATCTGGTAAAAGTCAAAAGTTATGACTTATGAGCATTCAGTATTGATGTTTGTTAGAGAGTTGAACAGTTATGTACATTGTCTCCAATCAACATTCCTCCAGTTACGTTCTTAAGTGTAGTTAGAGTTAGTATTTGCGTGACCCGAGGTAATAGCAATATGAACTGTCAAGTAGAAAGATCGAAATCTATTAGAAGAAACAGGAAGTCATAGGTACCTAAATACAGTAGGTGGCTACATGATTATGACCGATGAAAATTTTACAAACATTTGTCATTAATTCTACTAAATAAATTCTAGAACGCTAAAAACTAATTTTATTTTATTTTTTCTGTACAGTACAGTATTATTACGGTTGTATAAAACATTATGCCACTACTAGTTTTTTTTTAAGAGGCAAAGTCAATAAAATTTATGTAGATAGAAGAGACCACCATTTTTTCAATATTTCGTGTGTTTTCATTTTGTTACAAAAATGCCTTTATTTTTTTTGGGAACTCTGTTTTTAGCTGAATGAGTGGTTGTTCCGTGCTTGTAATGATTCAGCCACTCACAACTAAGTTGGTCCCGAGCAAATTTGTATCAGGAAAATGCTCGGTTCAGCGCTATTAATTTAGCAGTGATACTGACGAAAACACATACCTACGGGTATGATCACTCAAAAAGGTGATCAAAATTATTTGTTGATATTTTTAAATGAAAAAAAGTTCTTAAAAAGATTAATTAATAAATACAAAAATTATCTACCATATTTTACAATTCTTACAATTTGTATTAACCAATAAGATATTTCAATATAAAAAAGTTACACATACACCACAATGAGCCAGCTAGGACGCAAACAAATAACACTGTGCTACAAAATAAAAAAAAAAAAATACACCCGAGAAATGACATAGTGTAGGCTGTTCGTATGGTCGAATAATGCATACCAACAAATATTTTTGTTATGTTTTTGGAACCCTCCATTTTTTTTTTAAATTTACAAAAACCATTTTTACAGACTTTACGATGTAATCTACCAATATCTCAGTAATTTTTTTAATAATTCTCAATATGTTACATGTTTTTGGAAAGAGGATTTCCAGACCTTTTGAATGATGTATATAAGTCTATTGTTTAAACAAATTTAGTGTAGGTTTTTATCCCATAAATCTTGAAAAAGTGATTTTTTTCTCAATTTTTTCAATTTTTTTTGCAAAATAAAACAAAAAAAAGTAAGGTTATATTCTGAAAGAATATACATTTAGGCACAAATTCGCTTATTTTTTTGTTCGTAATTTTAAAATAACTAGAATTTCTATTCTCCTAGGATCTTATATGGTTGAAAATAAACTAAAAAAAATATTCCCCAAGTTTTAAGTCTCTAACTTAATTCTAACCCGTGCCGCCAAGCGGTTGAAGTTTCTAATGGGAATAAAAAATGGTTTTTTGTAAATTAAAAAAAAAATGGAGGGTTCCAAAAATATACCAAAAATATTTGTATGCATTATTCGACCATACGAACAACCTACACTATGTAATTCGTCGGGTGTATTTTCAGTGTCGCACCGTGTAATTAAAACAAATTTATAGCTGACTAAATAATTACACCAGTTCACCTTTGTTGACCATTCAATAAATGTCAACATTTTTTCGGAGCAATTAAGTATCGCAAGCGAAATTGGGTAGTAGTATTTTTTACCCACTAACCCATGCAGAATACAAATCATAAGACAAAATGGCGGAAGTTGGCAGAACTTTCTTACCAGATAAGAAAAAATACTGCGAAAATTATGTTGTACTAAGTTTTTAGGTACTTTTTTGTTAATTTTTCTTTTTCAGATTTCGTGACAAAAACTTTTAACTCTCACCTTGAATGGTAGGTTTGTAGATCACAGCGAAAAGATTCAAATATTTCGAGCCATTGGTTCTTCTATTATGAAGTATGGTGTTTAAGTGTAGGGCTACTGGTAGTTCGATTACATCACAGTTATTCTGGAAAAGCTTAAGCAGCACTTTTTTCTTGTCTCGATTCATCATAAAAGGCTTTGAAAAAGTGTGACACGAATGCCTGAAACTCAAAATAAGAAATGTCCATCCTGAAGGGTTCTATATTCAATTCAAAATTCTAAAAGACTATTAAGAGAATTTTCCATGTTAGACAAGGAAACGAGTATTTACTATTCAACTGGGGAACCACAAGTTAGCATTTTAGGGCCAATTTTGTACCGACATACAAAATGAAAATTTGTTCCATGAATTTAAAATATGAATAATTAAAATAAAAATGCAAAACAAAAAATAGAATTTACCAAACATTTCTGAAACTGTTTAAAAGAAATTTTAAATGTTAAAAAAACACCTCCATGAATTTCTTCGAAAGGGAAGAAATGATAAGGTACCAGTGTTTTATCACAGTTTCTTTTCGCCTCCCTTTTTCCAATAAAATATTCTAGAGAAAAAATTCACACATCTTTGTATTTCGAAATATAAAACGTATGTAACTTGAATTGTGAAACGTTGCATATGACACCACTTGTCGTGTATAGGATAACCGACCTTCAAGTATTCTGCGGCAAAAAAAGAATGTTGGTAGGTACTAGAAAAAAATAACATTTAATAAGGACTTCCATTGAATTAAATTTCTATAGCCAACACAGATTAAAGCGTTTTCTTTTTTTTTTAATTGTGATAGAGTAAGTATTTAATCAGATTTGATAATAATACTTAACACTCTTAAAGAATTCGCATACCTATACTATACTAACTTGTGCTGTATAAAAATCTACTACTTTACAATCCTTCACAGAAAAAAAGAACAGAAGAAACTTGGAAAAAAAAACCCTCAAACATTTTTTAACAACACAATACCTTCCTGCTAGGTACCTGTGCTACAAAACAAGCTACAACCATTTCTAGGTAATCAACTGCACAGAAATTATTTCTTTTTGCTCTTCACGAGCAGAAGCAGCAGCTATACCAGCTATTCCTCTACTACAGACAACAATAAGGACTGCTCCTTTTTTTCCAACATACATCTTTTCAAAAGTTCTTTGAAAAGAAGAGCGTTTCTTTTTTTTTATTTTTCATTTTCATCTTATAGGGTACAATTCCTAGACAGATTTGTGATATACACAATGAACATATTATACAATTGTAGCTTGTAGGGTACCTTCATGTATCTAACATGTGCACACCTTCCTACACATACAAATACCTACCTTTATAAAAATAAAAAAATTTTTACTGAATGAAATAAAGATGGGGTAGTACAGGTACAAAAAAAAAAAAAAACAACATAAATAAAAGTTACTAAAAGTAGAAACATTACCCGCTTGATGGTTGGTTGGTATAAGCAAGTATCATATACACCTTTTACTGTCACAAACATTACATAGTGTGACATGTAACATTTTGTTGTATGTTCGTATGTTGATGGTACAAGTATTATTATTATACTTTGCGTTTTTTTTATGAAACGCTCTCAAAAAATCTTACTTGTGTAAGCATTTTTCAACTTGGTGTAAAGCGCCATTATTCAAAAAGATGCATGGACAAGTTAATACGAAACAACATTGCAAACGAAACAGATATAAAAGAAATGTATATCAAGCGTTGATACCTGCCATGATGAACGTAGAAGGTTAGAACAGGTATTGAAAATATCAATGTACATTATGCTATGTTAAGCGTTTTCATTTTCAACGTATACTTTATGCTTCCATCAAAAATTTTGTAGTACCTAACCTTTTGCTATTTTGATGAGAGGATATATGAACCAGTCTATTCCAATCATTATAAAAAATAATATTTTGTTATAAAAAGAACTTATGTATACAATGGATAAGTATTATTCTTATATCTTCTTCTCTTACCAAAAAGCCTCTGATCGGTTCCACTGTGTTTTTTTATTAGAATCAAAATACTGCTCAATAATTTACTCAAGCAACTAGATCGAAGAATAAGAAAATCAGAGCTATCGTTCCGAAACGATAGCCCGTTCCGATCGGAACTTACATTTCTTTCAAAGGCATCGACTTCTAAACCAACAAAAAAGAAGTATGCAATTACATTCATTTGACACTTTTGTCAGCGTGATTTATTCAATAAATAATCCTTGTGATGCTTAAAAGTCTTCTCAATTTCAAACAACTTCTCTTGCTGAGGCTTTGTAGCTGTTTTTATTTATTTGTATTTGCACTAAAAAATCAAAATTATATTTACATATTTATAGTTCTTTCTGTGAAGATTCCAATTTTCTTACAATATTCCGCAATTATTTTATGTTGGCGAATTTCCGATGAAATTCAACGCACAACTGTCAAAAAGTCTTTGCTGAATACACTTCATCCCAATGTGTTGATGGGCGCCATGTTTCATCGGGAAATTCTCCGATTTCGAACAAATCGGAAAAAATGTCTCCGAACGGATACTTCGATACGGCTGAATAAATCAAACAGTTTAAAGGTGACTTAAATCAGAATAATCTTGGTTTGATCAAAATTAGCCAAACTAACAATTTTGCTTTTAAATTTTGAACCCAAAGTGGCATTGGTACCAAAATAACGTTCTTGTACTACCTACACGTTGAGAAACCAACATTAAACCCTTATCTATATAATTTTTTCTAGCTTTTTCCAACATGCTATATTGTAATGATGCTGGGCCCCAGAACAATATTAAATTTGGGGCCCTTTTTTACTTGCGATATAGGTACTATAGGGCAAGTTTAGGATTCGTAAAAATAGAACTCGAGATAACAATCAGACATGACTTTACAATGATGGAGAATGCCAAAAAAAGTGGGCCCCGCAATTCTGTCTGTCTATAAACCTCTAGCCACAGCCTAAACTAGTAAAGCGATTTTCTTCAAACTTGGTAGTTAGCAGTTTTTGGTGATTCCCTAGAGGACAAATTGAAATTTTTTTAGGACCAAAACTAACGGTAGGTACCTGCCATATAACGGAAATAGAAAAATTATTTGTTTTTTTTTTTTTCAAAAACGGCTCTAACAATTTTGCTTTTTGTGTGTAATGTTATAAAAAAGGAGGCCCAATTTTTGAAATAAATAAATATATTTTTTGCACTGTTATTCCTGTGGTTCCTGCCATAGAACCGTTATTTTGGTTTCTGAATATTCCGTATATAACTGGCGCGCGTCACTTTTGAAAACTGAACTATTTTTTGAAAAATGTTAGAAAATTTGTATAAAGATACGAAAAATTATTAAAAAAAAAGCTCTAACGATTAAAAAGGAATCAGATGTGCATTTTGTTATATATAATAACAGGATTTTTTCTCTAAGGGCCAATTTTTCATTAGTCAGTTAAACAGTCAGTTAGTACTTATTCCCCAGATAGAGAAAAAATCAATTTTTCAACAGTCAGATAAAGCTTATTCCTTTAATAAAACATTTAATAGAGGAATTAAACTATCTGCTTCTTTCAGAGACGAATACAAATTATTCTAAGTAATAAAATCTTGAATTTGAATTTTTTTTCGTTATTCTGTAGAACAAATTTTTCTTGATTGAAAATTTCAATATTGTTATCTGATTGTTTATGAAAATAATAACTTTATTCGTCGAACAGTCGAACTGACTGTTTATTAGAGGATTGAAAAATCATCTCTAAATGATCTTCTTTGGGGCCCTGGCGCCCGGCCCGTAGGGCCACTGGCGCAATTCTCTCGCTTCCCCAATGGTATGTTCCCCATAATATTCATACAACAACTTATCAGTTATCTTGACCACTTATAAGTTGTGAGGTAAATAATTTTAAGACCGCTCTAAAATTATGAGGGCTTGATGAATAATGGCCTAAATATTTGTTGAAAGCAGAAGTGATGTGTGATGAAACTCCCAGAGTGGATGCTAAGCAGGGTTGCCATGTCCGGAAATAGTTCGATCATCGAATTAAAAAAAATGTTTGCTACACAAATTGTTGTAATCCAGTAGTCCAGTTCCAGTCATTAAAAACTTACCACAGAGTCAAAAAATAAAAACTTTCTTTAACTTGCTTTGTTTTGCTAAGTTTTCACAAAAACACGGCTATTGTTACATTTTTTTGGTAACGCATACATAATTTAATTATCATTTCAAATGAGGGTGACAAACTTTTAAGGCAATTTTCTTTAACCCTAGCATTAGTTCTTTTCAAAATTCGTCCAAAAAACCTTATATTAGATTTGAACCCAATTATGGTGTGGCTGTCATACTTGAAATGTTATCGGCAATTTTAAAAAAAGATTGCCCAATTTCCAATAAATAGAATTGGACAAGCCTGATGCTCAAAACCGAAAACCGAAATGCATACCTACAGGGCCGTCTTTAACTATCTTGGGGCCCTTGGGCACAGAAGAATTTGGGGCCCTTTTTGAAAGTAAAATAAGTACAATGGTTGGCTTAAGCGCAATGGTTATGGTTAACCCTCTGTAGGCACACCTCTTTTTTGTGACGTGACAGGCACACGGGTGCGAATTTGGTTCATACTTTTTCATGTCGCTACAACTTTTTTCGGTCTCAATATTTAACCGAGAATCATACAAGAAATTGATGTAGAATTTTCCGAGGAATTCGAATATTGTTTTCACAATTCCGAAAAAAAAAAATATTTTCACCCTAATAAAGAGACATTTTTGTGACCACTTTTTTGAAAAATCGTAGTTTTTTTTATTTTTGTCTTGCCTAGTTCGCACCCGTGTGGCGACAGAGGGTTAAAAAGGGGTGCCAATATATCGTTTCATATAAAGTACCTAGTGTCTTTATTATTGCCAGGGGGTGCCAATAATACGTGCATTGAGGCATCAATCGTTGCCACTGCCAATAATTGTACTTTTTATACTGCCAATAATTATACCCTGTATCCGTTATAAGTTTCAGTTTGAAGAATTGGAAAAAAGAGCTCAAACGGATTGATAGATTAGCTAAAATTTGCTAATGTCTCTTTTTCAACGTATATCTCCAATATAAAGTTTTCGAGATATTGCAATTTTCTCAAAAACGGATAACAATTTTGCTTTGAAAAAAAAAAAACATGTAATGCTGCAAATAAGGCCGCACTTTTGAAAGAAAAAACATATTTTTTGGACCGTTATTAACGGTACCTACTTGCCATAGAACCATTTCTTAATGTAAACGACACAACCGATTTTAATGAAAATTTCTACATAAAAAGGTTTATCCTGATATTAAAATTAAGAAAACTTTTAAATTCTTTAAATACGAGAGCAATTCGCAATGCAAATTAAAAAATGCTTGGGGTGCAAACCATTGTACCATGGCGTTTTCCATTGAACCAAAACATTGATGTACTGTCGGCGTCGACGAGCCGGCAATAGTTTTTTCTCAAACGTTTTCCAAAAGTATTGATGTTTTTTTTGGGGACGAATGGAATGAGAATTCGTTGTTTTTTTTTTATTAATAAATAATTTTAATCTTTTTCTTGTTTTTTTTGAAAATATTACTGTCTTATTTTTTTTTGAAAATTGAATTTGGGTTTGGTGGTTTGGATTTAAAATTTTGTCAGCATACAACGCCACATAATTTGTTTTCTTTTTGAAAACATATATTTTCCGTGTGGAAAAAAATTTATTTGATTGTTTGGTTGCAATATAAAAATTAAAATTTTTTGGTAGATGGTCTGCCCGACAAAAATGTTTTGAAAATATAACAATATAACAATATTGCTATGGGTGGAACATTTCTGGAGCTAACTGAGTATCAGATTTTCCAAAAGCTTATAAAACTTAAGTTTTTCATTATCAGTTTTGGTTTATACAGTTTTTAAGGATAATGAAGTTGAATACTCCATCCGCCTATTTTGAGATTTGGATTACTATAAATTATTTCAGCTTTCTTCTTTTGATCAGATACGGACTGCCAACAACGTCACTTGACAGCAGAAATTGGAACTTTAAAACATTTAATCCAAATTGTTAGTTCAAACAGCCTGTGTATTGAGATTCATTGATCGGATCTTCGGATCCGCAAAATAATTACAAAGCATCATTTCGTATTTAAAACACACAAATCTGTGTTCTCAGTATTTTTTTTATACTCCGAACTTAAAGTAATAATTGCACTCCTTCAACTAAGGTGTAAATTATATGATTTATACATTTTGGTCTCACTTATAGCTCCTAGACTATCATGAATACCTATTATTAAAAAAACTTGAACCATTTATTCTTGTTGACAATCTTAACACAGACAACTGTCTGACTCCTTTTGAATTAATTGGACCAATTTTTTTTTATTTTTACTTCATTCAATGTATAGCTCCTTTTTATCTTTCAAGACTGCAAAAATATCTAATAAAACAATTTAGAACTGACCAATACACGTAACCTACGTGATGTCGTTTATATCTTTTGCTATATGAAAAATAGACGAGTTATTTTTTTATTTTTATTTTTATTTCATTTTGCGTTCTTCATCATGGACGATGATGAGAATATCCACCAAATCCCAATAACGTGCACTACGAGCTGCGATGCGAGTTGTGTTGGCGACGAAGGTCTGAGTTAAGAGAATTCTGTGCAAATTCTCTCGTTAGATAAAATCATGTCACGCTTTGTAATTTTTCATGCGATATGAAAGTGTTTTTTTTTTTTTTTTTAATTTTATTTCTGCCTTACTTCATTACAAATTTAAAATTCAAATGTCCCTTACACCTTAGCCGACGAACCAAATGAAGTTATGGAAACACAAAAAAGGAACAAAACTCTACGAAGTGAGATAGGTTTGCTTTATAACGTTTGATGAAAACATTGTGGTGACCATGTAGAAAACTGCTAAAAAGATTGATATTTTTATGAAAAGAAATTTTAAGTCCAAAACTTTTGGATGTCCAAAATGGTCCAGAGGCTTTAAAAAGTCTTCTTAAAAAATTTGGAGGTCAAAAATGGTCCAGAAGCTTTCAGAAGTTTTCTTAAGAAAATTTTGAAGTCTGAAACGTTTGGAGGTCCAAAATGGTCCAAAAGATTTCTTCAGAAGTCTTCTTAAAAATTTTGAAATCTAAAACTTTTGGAGGTTCAAAATGGTCCAGAAGCTTTCAGAAGACTTCTGAAAAAATTTTGAAGTTCAAAACGTTTGGAGGTCCAAAATGGTCTAAAAGATTTCAGAAGTCTTCTTTAAACATTTTTGAAGTCCAAAACTGGTGCGGAAGCTTTCAGAAGTCTTCTTTAAAAAATTTTGAAGTCCGAAACGTTTGGAGGTCCAAAATGGTTTAAAAAGATTTCAGAAGTTTTCTTAAAAAATTTTGAAGTCCAAAACTTTCCAGAGTGGTCCAAAATGGTCGAGAAGATTTCAGAAGTCTTCTTAAAGAATTTTGAAGTCCAAAACTTTTGGAGTTTCAAAATGGTCCAGAAGCTTTTTGGAGGTCCAAAATGGTGTAAGAGATTTCAGAAGTCTTCTTAAAAAATTTTAAGGTAAAAAAGTTTGGAGGACCAAAAGAATTCAGAAGTCTTTTTAAAAAAATTTGAAGTCCATAACTTTCCAGAGTGGTCCAAAATGGTCCAAAAGATTTCAGAAGTCTTCTTAAAGAATTTTGAAGTCCAAGACTTTTGGAGGTCAAAAATGGTATAGAAGCTTTCAGAAGTCTTCTTAAAAAAATTTTGAAGTCCGAAACGTTTGGAGGTCCAAAATGGTCCAAAAGATTTCAGAAGTCTTCTTTTAAATTTTGAAGTCCAAAACTTTTGGAGGTTCAAAATGGTCCAGAAGTCTTCTTTAAAAATTTTGAAGTCCGAAACGTTTGGAGGTCCAAAATGGTGTAAAAGATTTCAGAAGTCTTCTTAAAAAATTTTGAAGGTAAAAACGTTTGGAGGACGAAAAGAATTCAGAAAATTTGAAGTCCAAAACTTTCCAGAGTGGTCCAAAATGGTCCAGAAGATTTCAGAAGTCTTCTTAAGGAATTTTGAAGTCCAAGACTTTTGGAGGTCCAAAATAGTATAGAAGATTTCAGAAGTGTTCTTAAACCGTTCAAAAGTGACTTTTCGGTAGTTGGTTCTAATTGAGGTCCGAAACTACCTACAGACCTCTCCTGATAGACCAAATTTCGAGTTCAAGACCTCATATATCCATAACAATACCAACGAAGCTGGTCAACCCAGTGGTGAAGCATGTATCAGAATAGTTGCATAGTCCACTAAGACCTGTGGCTTTTTCACTCAAAGAAGTTCGTTACTGGTCGGTGGCGCAGCGGTGCGATGCGGTGGTGTGGTGTAACTTTGCCGGTATTTTCTTTGAACAAGAATTAAAAAAAAAAAAAATTATAGAGGTACCAAAGATGATTACGTACGAGATACTAAAACTTTATTTCCATTTGCAACGCCTTTCCTCGCGCGTCGCTTTTAGGATTTTCGCGCTAACAGGAATGTTAATGTTATGGCAGGCCACCATCATTGCACACCAGAGCAGAGCGCTCCGGTAGTCAGGATATTCCAATTGAATTTCCACTGCATCTCTACAATCTAGGTTGTGTGATACCTGTGTGTATGGATGGTTTGAGAGAAAAGCGAGAAAACCAAAACCTACATAATACGATACCTGCTGCAGACTCTTAGTCGACGTGTTAAATGTACCTACAAATTGATTTCGTATCCTGGATAAAGTACGACGACGAGTACACATAGTACAACTGTGTGCTCTATATGAAAACAAGAAATATTTGCACGCGAGTATTGGTGTTTGTAAAATCTGTGACACTATAGTGGCATAGTTTGTTTTCTGTGTTTTTTTTGGATTGTTTTTTTTTTTTTAAGTGCGCTGGATTAAAGAGGTGAGTTTTTTTTTTTAAGGTGATAGATGTTACCATTAAAAAACAGGCAGAATAGAAAAATAGCGGCGCTTAAGCAAATCTTTTAAAAGATTAATGCATCCCGGTTAGTTAGGTATAACATCGTTTGTTTGCTCTGATCCTATAGAAAAACAGCAGAATAGATTTATTCCAGTGCACTGTTAAAATGTTTTTGCTACCCAATTACTCTTAAATTCCTAATCCTGGCAATAAAACTTTTAGTTCAATGGAAAAAAAACAACGATATTTTCTTAAATTGGTTGCTTTTCGAGAGTTAAATGCTTTGAATTAGAATTCAACTTGTTTTAAATCTGTATTTTTAAGAACTAATCATTTAAGTCTGCAAGAACAATTAACTTAAAAGCTCTTTTATATTCATTTTGGTAGAGGTTTTGATAATGAAATTCGCTTATAATTTAATTTAATTAAATCCTGTTCCTATCTTTAAAATCTATTTTCTTGAAAAAAAAAAATTGCAGAGAAAAAAACCTGACGTGATCGAGTAAAACGAACTTCAGATTCAACTACCAAAAAAACATGTTCTTTACATAGTCTGTCTCAACCACAGGTAAGCAAATTTTTTGTTGGCTGCCACAGGGTATTTTTTGGGCACGCAAAATCAACAGAACAATCTTAAAGATCAAAACTGTTTAGAGATTCATTCTATCTACACTACTAGAAAAAATTAAGGGATCAAAAAAAAATTCCAAATTTTTGGGCAAATTTCAACAGGCCGTAACTTCGAAAGAAATAGTCGTACAAGAAATCGATAAAGAAGGAAATTGTAGCTCCAAGTGTCTAGTTTTTGGATTAGAACTTTAAAAATTTTTAACCTCTGCGGTTTTTGAGTAATCGTAGAAAAACCAGCAACAAAAAAATTTTCAAAATTTTTTTAGTTTTTTTTTTTGGTCTACGGGCGTGGAAAAATTTTTTTTAGCTTAACCACTATAAGGATCGGATACTTTGTTCATTTAGCTTTAATTTGTTTTTTTGAACACCTCGATACGTCCACTTCTCGCCGAGATATCGGTCTTCAAATGGAAAAAAATCCTTTGTGTTTGATTATCGATATCTCAGCAACCAATGATCGCACAGAAAGTTAAAGGTGGGCTTCAAGAACTTGAGTGAATTCTCCTTAACGGCTAGCCATTGCTTTTCCAAAAAAAAATTTTTTTCCTATTTTCACATGAATTTGAAAATGCAACAAAAAAAGGGCTTTTGGTGTTTTTTTGGAAAATCGAGCGCTAGATCGAAAATATTGAGGAAACCGCTAATGTTAAGTGTGCATTTTACAGTTCAATATGTCCACAAAAACCCTACAAAAAATCAAATTAATCCAGCCAGCCGTTTTTTTGTTTCACTCGATCGAATTTTTGAAAAAATTAAAGGATCACGTTTTTTGCTCTGAAAAGCTCAATTTTCTTTTCTCATTTTGTAATGAGAAAAAAAATTGTTTTTCCTAGCTTTTTCCACATTTTTGCTCCAGAAAAAGCTTAAATTTAAAACAAAACAAAATTCAAAAAAAAAAAAAATTTTTCAAAAATTAAATTTTTTTTCTCTTAAACTTTTCAAGAAAAAAAAATTCAAAAAAATTTTATTTTTTGAAATTTTTTTTTTTTTTTTTTTGGAATTTTGTTTTGTTTTAATCACGTCCAGTTTTTGAGCTGGGAAACAGACGAAGTTACGAATACCAGAGTTACGGGCGACAGAGTTACGAGCGTCAAAGTTACGCGAAACCGAAGTTACGAAAAACTAGAGTTACGAATTCTAAAGTTATGTTAAGCTATGACATGTGATTTTTGGGTTGGCAACAATTGCGAGGAACGATATTGAATTATATAAATACAAACAAGAGATTAACATTTTTCTCATTGGTCAGAACTAAATGAGTAAAGCGAAAATGGGTGTTATTTAATCTTGTAAAATTTTGATTGGATAGGTATAGATATACATAGGTATGTATATGGTTTTGTTTTTGTGAGAAGATCGCAAAAACGTTGAAATAGAAAAAAAACATAAGTATTCTTATGTAAGTTTGGGGGACATAATTGAAATTAACTTCTTATTTGTCCAACTAATATTGCACCTACGTATCGATATTCTCTTAATTATGTTTCCATAATTCCATATCGTTCCTCGCAATTGTTGCCAACCCAAAAATCACATGTCATAGCTTAACATAACTTTAGAATTCGTAACTCTAGTTTTTCGTAACTTCGATTTCGCCTAACTTTGACGGCCGTAACTCTGTCGCGCGTAACTCTGTTATTCGTAACTCCGTTACCATTTCTTTTGAGCTTTATGCCTTTCTATTTTCGCTATGTAGTCTCAAAAACTTTTTTTTATGAAATTTTTCTTTGTGGTGTTTAAAGTGTAAATTTTTCTGTACAAAATTGCTTTTTTTTTTAGCCAAATCAAAAGCCAAAAATTGGAATATGCTTCAAAAAATCTAAGAAATACCTATATGTATTAAATTCGCTCCACTTAAAACAAAAATAATTTTAATAATTATTATTATTATTATTTTTGTTGTTTTTCTTCGTTATTTTTATGTACTAAATTTCTATTTTCAATATCTTTGAGAAAAGAAAAAATAATTTTCCAAGAAAGTATATATGTATATAAGCATATATTATATATTTAAGAGACAAAATATGTTTGTTTTTGATTCATGCTCAAGCATTATTTTAAATTTATTTTTTTTTTTTTTAATCTAAGCACAAACAATCCATTTAAATGATACAAAAAATCTACGTGTATGGTTTGAATAAAATCGGTCCATCTTTAACAAGATATGCGTAAGTAACCAAAATGTTAGTTTTCTCATAGCAAGCAATATTTTCACTATCCTATCCACAAAACGAAAACTAGAAACGCAGTTTGATTAGAATAGCTTAGATCATTATGTAAACCAAATTTAGAGCCGTTTTTCGAGAAATTTGTAACAACTCAAAAATTTTGTATGGGAAGATATTAAAATAATAAAATGCACGACTGGGTCGCTGGTAGTTGCTCTTGGAATTTAAACTGTTAAGATTTTTAAAACTACTTTTCTGTACAAATTTGGTAAATGTACCTACAACTACATACATATATGAAAAAAAAAAAAATTAAAAACTCATAAAAATCGTTTTTCAAATGAAAAAAAAAAAAAACAAAACTTTAAATGAAATTGAGCTCGAATAAAAAAATATGTATGTATTTATAAAAAAAATTCCAAAATCGTTAGAGCCGAATTAAAAAAAAACTAATTTTTTATATAAATATTTTTTTGAAAATAAAAGTTAATTTTTTGATCAAAATCGTAGGAGCCGTTTTTGAGAAAATCAAACTTTTCCAAAAAGGTACCCTTATTTTAGTTCCAAACATTTTAATTCCAAAAACTTTTTTGTGCAAAATCTAAACACTGCTACATAGCAAGTGTGAAGTAGATCGGCCCATCCGTTTAGGCTGCTTTTAAATTATTTTCATAAACTTCAACAGATTACACTGGTCTGCGAAATTTAACTTTTTTTTCTCCTTCAAATAATTTTTTGATATTATGAAAGATTAGACTTTTCTGAATCTAAATCTGGTATTAGAAAAATTCTATCAGGTACCATTTTTGTAAAAATGATTTTTGAAAAATGTGGGTAGTTTCTAAAAAATCATCCTTTTAGATTCATTTGAACTTGTATAAAATTAAAACTATTTGTGACAATGACCTCAAATTTAGAGGACTTATTTCTCATAATATAACCTATCGATTGACACAAAATATGTCCTTTTACATTAATGTTTACTCATATTTTAAAATACTGATTGACAAAAAAAGCAGAAATATCGAAATCCTTCACTTTTTAGTAAATCCTACATGAACAAAAACACCTTAATTAAGGGAAATGTAAAATATCAACGCACATTATATTTAAAAAGTCAAATATGTAAAGAAAACCATTAAAAAATACATTAAAGAAAATTTTTACGTGTTTTGTAATTGCATATACTATTTTTCTAGTTAGAAATATCTTATTTGTAATAAACCATTCGATAAACTGCCTTGTAAAGCTTTATATATATACTTTTCTTATAGTTGTTGATGTGCTGAGTTAGAATCCGAAGTCAAAAATATTCTATCACGTCAGGATTTTGAGATATTCGCATTAAAGTATCACAAAATCAAGTTTTTTTTTTTAGAAAATCTCAAAAAAACTACTATATCTCAAAAACCAGGGCTGAATGAAATTTTTTGAGTTCGGATTCTAAATCAGCACACTTTAGTCCATTAGAAAAGTATACTTTTGTTCTAGGGAGAAAGATATATTAACTTTTAGAGATCAGTTTCTTTATGGTAAGATATGCCAAACCTACTAAACTTACTTAAATTAAGATATCTCGGAGAAGAAAAGAGATATTGAGAAGATTGAAACTGAATTTGAAAGAAAAAAATAAGTTCTTTCATAAACCGTTACAGTTTTAATTGAAAAAGATTACATTATGCCAAAATGTTTCTTCGAAAACAGCAAAAATGGGTTTTTGAGATTTTCTAACGGGAATATCTAAAAAACGTGACGTGCTAGGTCAATTCTAGCCTCATATTCGGAATCAGCATACAAAAATCCTTTAGAAAAGTATAGTTTTACTTAAAGGAGGATTTCCTTGCAGACCAGTGTTATTGAAAAAAGAAACCAGATTGAAGTATCGATCCAAAAAATTCAATGCAGTCCTTAAGCACTCAGTCGATTGATATCAATCACTTGAAAGTATTTGAATAACATAAAAGAATATGCAATTGTGTCGCTTAAAAAGGGTTGCCAGGTACAATCCTTTACCTGTAACCTAATCACATAGTCGCCACCTGGGCTCAGATTTATTATCAATTTCGAACAGGTTTTAAGCCGTTCTGATTCTGCAGTAATGTGTCTCTTTTAGAAAGCTATACAATTGATGATTTTTTTTTTTAATTCTTATTAAACTAATCCTTGAAATTATGTTCGATTCGAACAAAATTTAACAAAAACGTGTTACTTTCGCTACACCTTAACAAGATTGTCTTTCAATTTAGAATTTTCTCAGATGTCATTTTGAAAATTAACTTTTCACATAGGAAAAACAAAATCACTTTCGCTATCGGTATCGATTTCAGAAGACATTGTTTCCAACAAATAGTTTTGTAAAGAAAATAATAATGTTATTTCAAAAACAGGAACAATAAACTATTTTTCAATAATACTGTCCCTTTAACTCGTTGAGGATCGGCATTTAGGATCAGGATCAAAGTTGTCAACCCCGATAAATAGAAAAAAGAACAAACAAAGTCCTCTCTTTTTCTAATTCACATTTTGTTCAGTTTATTTGACAATTTGACAATGTTCCAGATTCATTCAATTTATATATTTTTCTGTGATACCAAACAATGCATTACTTATCCACTTGTTAATGATAGATGCAGCTGCTGTAATCCTTTTGCATTTTTGTTTAACGAAAAATACAGTTCCCTTCAAAATGAAAAACTATAATCCCAAGTTTTTCGTTTGAGGCTTGTAAAAAATCTCTCGAATAGATACATAAAATTATAGTCACTCAAATGGAAAAATTATGGTAACAAAAAAACACATGATAGGCCTGACAATGTATTAATTTATCCCTATGACAGCAGTAGAGCTGCTGTGAAAAAGCGGGCCTACCTACAATATCAGTTTTATATTCGGTCCTTTTTTGTAACAAACACAAAAAAAAAAAGGAATCTTGATGCCACTAAAAGGGTCCAACCTACAAAGCCAGAGGCAGCCCTACGATATATAAAGAATGTAAGTGCTGCATTTGCGACAGGAATTGTTTATTGTCCTTTTTCTTACTAGGGAGAGAATTCTAGGTCATTTCATTACCTATCCCGACTTAAGTTGTCAAAGTGTAAGCCAAATGCCATCGTCATCTTTTAGGCTCCATAAGAACAGAGAAAACCTTATTCTTTTGATACAAAGAATGATTTAAAATATCTTCTTTGAACTCAAAGAATTTCTAAGTTTTTTGTCTCCCTCTTTTTTTCTTTCTTTTTTCATCATCTTTTGAATGACTTACAAAAGAAGAAGAAATAATAGCATAATAGAGACGCAATGCCTTACAAGGACATGCGATGGTGTGATTTTGAACACCTTTTCCTGCCATTTCGTCAAGGATATTCCCTCATTATTGTTTCGATGATTCTGAAAGGTGTTTTCTTCTTCTTCTCTCTCTTTTATTAAAGTATGCGAAAAATACTGAAAATACCTAGAAAATCATAGAGCAGCTGTTATAGCAGCTATTACTGATGCTCGTTTCCAATTCGAAAATTTAATTGAATTGCCTCCTTTACAAAAGGTATAGAATAGAGGTACATTTCCTGACTTGAAAAGTATACCAGGAGAAGTAGATTTTATAATGGAATAATTCGAATTATTAATATTTCTTCTTTTTATTTTTTTGAAGGGTACCAACCTTTTAAGTGTGTTTTTTTTTAATGTAATTTTTCATATTTGCTATTTTGAGAGAGAAGGTAAATTGAATGTAGTAAAGGTTGGGTTTTTTTTTTTTTTTGTTGAATTGATGCTTCAATAATGGATTGTTAAATTGCGGTCAGGCTTCATAGCTTCTGCTTAATTTAAATATAATTTATGATTTAAATTAAAAATATGTTATGGTGAAAAATATACAAAAGGATAAGGATGGTTTTTTCTAAAAGACCGTACATTTTTTTTTCTTCAATTTTTACAGAGACACTTAAAATTTGGAAAGAAACGCAGGGAAATGGTGAACAGAATAGACGTTACATAACGAACCTTTGAGAACATATTATTGATTTTAAATTCTTTTCTTTTGTATTTAAATCAAGTGACATATGCTAGGATAGGAAAGAACATTCATTTGGGAATATCTTTTATTTGAGTTAATAACTTATTTAGTCTTCTGCGAATTTATTGCTTCATTGCAATTTTAAAACTTAAATCTTGTGACTTTAATTTTGTTGTTTTTAATATTTAAAAAAAAATCCCACCAAATAGTCCATTGAAATGTTACAAAAATTTGACTGAACCTTGCATTTTGGGTAGGACAAGATTTTTTTGTTTTGATCTGTAGGGGAGGTTAATGTGAGTATACAATCCTGTTTTCGGGGTTGAAAGCCCCCCATTTGGCCGCCATCTTAAAAAAAGGGGTGTAAACTGTTTTTTATCGATACCTTGCGAACCGTAAGTCCCACAAAAAAAATGTCTAAAGCGATTTTGTAGATAATTTATTTCTCTACAATTTTGATTAAGGTACTTTTTTCTGTAAAATTGCAAACAAGAAAGTTATACTTGAAAATAGATGTAGATGGCCGTAGCTTTTTTTCTACAATTTTTAAGTTCTGGAAAACGGTAAGACTTTTTTGCATCCGGTTTTCTGTTTTTGTTTGAAAACACATTACAGTATTGAATTTTGAAAATTTAATTAGTACTTATTATATAAAATTTTGAAAAAAATTAGTTCAAAATATTTTTGTCGTCAAATTTTTTAATTAAAAATAATATAAAAGAAAAGGTTTTCGGCTTTACAAAAAAATATAACACGTTAAAATGGGTGTAACCTTTGATTTAGTAATTTTTTTTTTCAAAAGTAAGACATTTTTTTAGAAAATTGCCCTCCTGACTAAACGGTACTGAATGGACCCTCCGTACTTTGATTTTTTTCTTGTTTCAACCCAACCTACATATCCTTTTGAATCAGTCTGTATTGAAGTAAAAAAAATAAAATAAACATAAAAGTACGAAAATAAATTGTTACATTTTTTCTGTAAAACCATTGCAGCAGCTTTATATAAACGAAATCTGCAAAATGAGCACATCAAATTGTTGGAAATTAAATGATCTTTAAAAACTGTCATGAGTATTTTTTCAAAAAAGTTGTAGAAAAAAAGCTATAGCCCTTAAAAGAATTTTTTCTTGAAAATGAACATCTATTTTCAAGTATAACTTTCTTATTTGCAATTTTACAGAAAAAAGTACCTTATTCAAAATTGTAGAGAAATAAATTATCTACAAAATCGCTTTAGACATTTTTTTTGTGGGACCTACGGTTCGCAAGATATCGATAAAAAACAGTTTACACCCCTTTTTCCAAGATGGCGGCCAAATGGGGGGGCTTTCAACCCCGAAAACTGGATTGAATACTCACATGAACCTCCCCTACAGATCAAAACAAAAAAATCTTGTCCTACCCAAAATGCAAGGTTATTGTAACATTTCAATGGACTAAAACATCGAAATGTATTATGTTGTTTGGAAAGCCTTGTATATAAGATTGGGAATTTCAAATCGTAATAGCGCAGAAAAGTTGCGAATGGTGAAGACTGAGAAGGGTTTCAAAAATAATCAAAATCGGTTTCTACCTTCCAGTGTCGCATCGTCTCTGAAGTTTGAAAAAATTGTATTTTTACAAAAAAAAAAAAATTGACCTCCCTTACATCTTTTTTGAACAAAATAGCTTTCGAAAATTCTTCTGTGAGCTAAATATTAAGTAGAAATAAAATTGATTAAGAGAAAAAAAAAATTAATTATGTATTTTCTTCGATGACGCGGCACGAATTTTAACAGTTTTACGGAAGTTTTAAGTAAAAGTTTATAAATTTGGGTGTATCTTTAATGCAACGAAATTCCAACACTGCCAGAATAAGCGCCTGTATAACTATATATATTTCCCAACTAATATTTCAGCTTCGGTAAAGCTACTACCGAAGCTACATTTCAGCTTCTGTTAAACTGAAGTGAGGTTGTTAGACATTGAAAAAAGAGAATGTTATACAAGTTGGACCCTTTATAACAATATCCTCATAAGATCTGTAAGAAGCTTAAACGGAGCTTTACCGAAGCTCTACCGAAAATGTGAGATTTGACGGATACCTTCGCTCTTTAATACAAGTATTATCGGAATTATGAAAACAAAAATAAAAAAATTAATTTCTATTAAGCTTCGTTACAAACAGATTTTAGAACTCGATACAGTAGTTATAGAATCCTAGTCTTTTCAATATCAAACTTTCCTTTATGTACATTAAACGAAGCTTGTCCTTAATTCGGTTGAATTTCTTTAATAGTATTTAAACAACTTTTTAGAAGTTGTTAAACAAGTTAGAACTTCTGAAAGCAATTTGTATCTGAAGCAAACTCTAAACAAGCTCTGTACAAATTATTACCTGTGAGATTTTAGTTTACAGAAGCTTTTGTATTAGTTGGGATGTATCTTAGGCTGTTCCCTTATTAAGTATACTGATTTACAAAAAATGAGGTATCGTTGGAAGTGTCTTGGTTTACCGCTGTGCTGGCGCTGGTCCCATTAAAAACAAAAAAAGTTAAACTTCAGAGCAAAAACTATGTACCTATGCAACTTGGGACTAAGAAGTTCATACAAAGTTTTGAACTTGTTTTATTCAAAAAGATTGTACCTGCCTTCACTAAAGTTAAACTGACGATGATGACACATGACCTTTTAAAATGCAATTCACCTGAAATACTAAACCAAAACTAAACTTGTAAGCTTTTTGTAAAAAAAATAAACAGTGATGAATCGATTATACGGTGAAATATTGACACATTAATGTTTTCCACTGAATTATATCCGAAGGTGCATGCCTAAGCTGACTCTGATGGTCCATAAAAATACTTTAAGATATTAATATTCGTCAACAAAAAAAAAAAACTTCAACAACACGACAGAGATATTTTCCTCTTAATTGATGGAATGACTAACGCTTACAAGCTCTTGTCTGACATTACCCTGGTACGCGAAAGGATAGTCATTTCACATTTATAATGTATTCAAGTATGAAAGAAGTAAAAAAAAAATCCTGATTTATAGCTAAGGTATCAATTTTTATTAACAGATGAATCCCCGGAAAAAAAATAATTAATTTCACTAAAGCACGCAAAAAAAAGGAAAAACTGCAACCATCATCATCATCAACATCAGCATCATCGTCGTTTTTCGTCTTCTTCGTCAAATTAAAAACTCAAGGTTCCATCCAACAAAACAGAACCGAATATACACAAAACTTGCATTCTTCAACCTTTATCAATATTTTTGCAAAAATAACTCTGATGCTGATTTTTTTTTTTTTTGAAAAGAGATACGAAACAAAATCAAAAAAAGGTTTTATTGCGACCATAAAACTGACTTATCATTTTTTTTGTGCCTTTCTCACTTCGACTTCTTGAAACGTTTTCAGACAAATGTTAACATGTGTATGTGTAAATGGAATTCAAACAGGTACTTATAATTTGGCTTCCAATCTGGCAAAGATGTCAACATACTATTAAGTCGATGTAAGGCCAAAAAACTGGTTTCCAAATCCATTAGCCAAGAAGACAAGTCCAACGAGTCAGAGCCAGAGTCAGAGTCAACCAGCAATTTTATACTCCTATACTCTGGTAGTGCATTGAGCTGGATGCTGCTGCTAGTGGCTGCTGCTGCTATTGATGTTGCAAAGGCTGTTTTGTTGCCTCCTATATCTTTGCTACCGACATCACCTGAAATTAACAAAGTGCGGTTTGCATCCGTGTATACTGTCTCATACTACAGTGAGTCAAATTTTAAAATTGAAATGCCTTCAAATATTTTTTAATATTGTTATGGATAATTCCCTAAAGTGAAATTATAAATTAACGCCAAGACGTTAAAACCTAAAGATGGGCCCTAAAACCCAAGTCCTGAAGGAGTTAAGAATTCTAAGCGCTTCCGACATTTTTCTTCCAGTAAGATTTAAGAACATATTAAGTAGGTAATATGCCAAATTGGATGGTCTTATAGGAGAAATTATAAGAAAAAAAATCCGAATAAAAATAGAAATTGAATTTTTAAAGACAAAAAAAGTGGTTGTCTGTAAAGCTGGTTCACGGACTATGATTTAACGTGATAACGTCATAAGAAAACAGGTTGTGGGCTTTTGTTAAAAAAATGATGTAAAAAATATTTGTTTGTTAACTTTCTTGTAAAAAATTTATAAGATATTAAAGATTAAGACCTTACATATTTATATCTGTATGTTTTGTAGAAAAACGGAATATTTTTTTGAATCCAATCATAATTTACAAGAAGCAGAACCAAAAAAAAATACTTTTTTTTCTTTTCTCCTTATACCTATCAATTTTTTGAATGAAAAAAGCTTACAAAAAAGTATTTCTTTTAAAGAATAAAGCAATATTTAAATTTTTAAAATGTGTAAAAGGTATAAAAATAATTTATTGGAAACAATCATTTTTCCTGAAAAAAAGTGAAAAAATCAAACTTTTTTTCTTTTTACACCATTAAATCCATTCTTTTTATATCGAAAAATATAATAAATTTTATACGATCTAAAAGCCTGTTGTTTCAGCTCAAAATATTTATATCAACCATGTCTGCATGACATCTACAAAATAAGCTAGAATTTTTTGAACCCAATCAATTTTTATCAAAACAAGCAAAAAAACAATATTTTGTATCTTCTAAAACCATTAAATCCATTTTTTATGTGACAAATTGAGAAGCTATAATAAATTTTATATCATCTAAAAGCTTATTATTTTACCTTTTTTATGCCGTTTCAATCATATTTCTATGATGCCTAGAAAAGAAGTAAGAATTTTTTAAAGCCAACCATGTCAAAATTTCAAACTTTGTTCTAGATAAAAAAGAAAGACCATGTTGAAAAATAGAACTTTATTTTACCGTTATCTCAAAATTGTGAACACGAAATTGATTGAAATTTTGCATAGTCCTGCCTATTTATCTATCTACAGTATAAATTCCATTCATTTATCTGTTGAAGAAAAAGAGATAAAAATAAAAAAACTATTAAAAACGGTCTAAAAACTTGGTTTAAAAAAAAAACTTGTTTTTCCCGTTTTTTTTTCAGTCAAAATTCCTTTTAGAATACCAAGTTTTTGCACATGAATTTCATATTTCGAAACGCAGAGACTTGGAAAAAAATCCGTATGTGACCAATAATTTTTGTTTCATTATCTTTTGAATGGCATTTTTTCAAATTGTTAAAAAAATTTCTCCTACATTTATTAGCTACTTTGTCAAAGGTGTAGCACATGTTTAAGTTTAGAAATAAAAACCATTTATAAACTGGTTTTGAAATTTTCTAGAATTTTTTGTTAGTCTAACAATAAATGTTGCGTTTAGAAAAAAGATACTTTTTTGCAATTTTGTTTTACCCCAATTTACCCTATTTATTGATTCAATTTTTTCAAAATCCTTCATTAGTATTCACCTTTAGGTTATTATCTTTCAAATAAGCTATAGAAGATTTTTGTATCTCCAATAGGTCATTTTTTAATTTTTAATTGAAATTTATGCTGCACTGCTAAGAATTTCAGGTGGAACGGGAGAAAATAGCGTCACTTTTTCGTGGATGCTGCCATGGTTCACCGATTTATAAGACGGCGGAATAGTAATTTTTGTGGTTCGATGGTGATGTGTTGAAATATAATTTGTTGATCATGGTGCGGCGAAACCGAATTTTTTTTATCATAGTGCGGCGGTCGTGCGGCGGAATAGTAATTTATTAGCATGGTGTAGCTGTGGTACGGCGGAATAGAAATTTTTGACCATGGTGTGGCGATCGTACGGCAGAATAGAATTTTTTGATGCGGTGGCGCTTGGGCTCGTACAAAATTCCATTTTTACTTGAGAAATCAATCACGTACCAAAATAAGACTAAATTAAGAATTTTGTATCCATTTTGTATGAACATTCATCAAAATGATTTACATACTACAAGTTTTTTTTCCACATTTTTATTAAATTCTGACTATGTAATCTATTATTTTGACTAACTGTATTAACAAACTCCCCTTCCTAACCACCGCATCAGTGACCGTTGACCATGTCATTGCGGGCCGTCCTCGTACTCTTCATCGTATCGTGTCGGTCGTCGTTGTGGTCATGTGAGTCGAGGATATAAAGAACGTCTGTTGATTCGACCCGTCAATATCATTCACGATGCAGATGCAATTAGTCACTATTAGCGTTCTTTACTATCATTTTGGCGGATGGAGGCCCATATGGAGACAGGGGCTTCAAGGGAGACACGGAGGCAATTGAAAGAAGTAACTTTAAACAAAGAGGTATAATAACTTTTATTTCACGGCAGAATGCAGATCCAGTTTGACATCCGCACGCTCTGGACACTTTGATGCCGCCGTCATCATCATCGTCGTCGTCGGTCGTCGTTTGGCGAACTAAAATACAAGTTTGTTGTTTTTTTTTTCTTCATACATTCATTTTTGTTATTTTGTTTGATGGGTCTTCTCATTGGCCTAAAAGATTTGCTGCTGCAAATTCCTCTGAAGCAGCTAATGTTCTGAGAATTTTAAATGGGGAATAGACAAAAAAAAAAAAATAGGAAGGAAGGTAGAAGAGATTGGTTTTGGTACAATGTGAACAAGCCTGTAATTGTTGGAATGAAGTGTGTGCACATCAACATCTCAGGCTTCATCCAGCTTCAGAGCTCAACTCAACTCAGTTTAGAGATAGATAAACGATGATGGCCGACAAGAAAAGTTAGCCGAAGACATATTTTAGTTACCGACATAAAAATAATTTTACAGCTGCTTGTCTTTGATGAAATTTTCTGAAAATGAGTGTTCTTTTATGGACATTTTTTTGTTGTTGTTTCTTTTATACATTTTAATGGAAACACAAAGTTGTTCGCTTAAGATTGAAGTCATTATAGGTATATAGAGTTCGCCTCTGTGTTGCAGATACATATTAATGAGCTCTTTTCTGTAAGAGTTGTTGATAACAAAAATTACCTTTTATTTTTAAGTCTTATGAGCTGTTTTTCAAAAATTTATTCGACTTTTGTAAATAAACTGTTAAGTAGTTTTCTTTTATGTAAAAAAAAAGAGATAAGCCTTGAATTAATTTTTAACTTTTTATTATTATGGTCGAGCTTAAAGATAGAACCATTAAAGTATGAATATTGCAAAGTAACAATTAGTATTTTTTTAAGAGAGGGAATTTTTTTTTATTACTGACTAAGTGCTTACCTGAATTCGTTTGTGTTATAAAAAATTAAGTTAATAGAGGGTTAAAATTTAAAATGCAATCAGATTATTTCTGAGTGAATTTAGGTTAAGATGGTTTTTAACGAAGTTGGTTGAATTTATTCTTTTTATCAGAAAACTATGACTTACTTATAGTATGGACTTAGCTATGTTCCACTAAAGTAGAAGTGAAAAATTTCATATATTACCTAATTTAAAAAAGTGTGACTATGAGAAAAAAGAAAAAGTTTTAAAAATGTCCTTAATCACTTTCTGATTATATCGTCCTTACTTGAAACACAAAAATGGCTCACCATTCACATGCGCTAAACGGGAGAAAAAAAACAAATCTAGTAAAATTCAAAAAATTAAAAAAGCTTGAATTCGAAAAAAAATTTTTATCATTGTTTACAATTTTGGCCTATTTATTCAAATTTACACTTTAATTACTCAAAAAACGTAAGATTAATCAATGTTACATGAAATCTTACGTTTTTTGAGTAATTAAAGTGTAAATTTGAATAAATAGGCCAACAATGATAAAATTTTTTTTTCGAATTCAAGCTTTTTTCATTTTTTGAATTTTACTAGAACATGTTCTATAGTATACTAATGTAAAATTTTTTTTACACTATCAGAAAATAGACATTTTAACGAACGAAATGCCCACCGACTTTTTGAAAAAAGCTGATATTTTGACACGTGAATTTTCGATTGAAAATTAGGGTGTTTTTTTGGTATTAAGTCAAAATAAGGTGAACAAATTAATATTTGAAATCAAAAAAATTACAGTGTATTTGGAACATAATAAGGTAAGTTTTCAACAAATTTCGTAGAAAAATTTTTGTTTTTGAAAAAGATAAAAATAAAAAACCAAAAACTCGGTTTTTTGAATTTTTCACATAAATTTTGAGGTTATGTGAAAAAATTGTTGGTACAAAAGTTGTAGATCTTTTTATTACCTACAACTTTGCCATACAACTTTTTTCTATAGGATTTGTAGTTTTGCCGGAAATCGAGATATACCATTTTTTACCATTAAAAACTCAACCCACCCACTTCCCGAACTCGGCTCGCCCGTAATTTATTTTTCCTTTAATTTTCATCATATTCCCCTCCTTTTCCAATGGGTTTCATCCTACTATGATTTTTTTGTACTTTTTAATGTTTTTGAAGGCATCGGCACTGGTCTAAGAGGTCGGTTATGGCAATTAGAAAAATAAATCAGAACAATTTTTTCATTAGATGTTTTTAAGGTACGATGTTGTCATTCGGTCTGAAACACTAATCGATGATGAATTACATACAAATAAAATAAATTTGTTTTATAGTTGAAGAATTTCTTTTCGTTCGATCTTTCGGTATCAAATTTGGTGATCTTTAATGAATTAATTAATTATTATTTTTTTTCAGATTCGAAAATTGGCGTTCGATTTTCTTAAATAGATAGATAATAAACGTTGTAATAATATAAATGTTGAATAAAACTTTTCTGATTATTCTTTAGATTCTGAAGAAACTGATAGTGAGTCCAAAATTATCCTGTTAAAAAAGGAAATACCAAGAAAATCGTACATCAAATTCGTCTCAAACTATCTAGTTTGTGGATTGATTGCGATTTAGCGATTTCAGATCGAAATGCTTTCAGTCATCTAAAAGTTTGGCATATTTATCTCAAAAGGATCAATCAAAAGTCATAGATCCAGTTTCATTCCATTCAAAAAGTTTTAGTTTTATAAACAAGCAAAATTAATATAGATAAAAACATAAAAATAAAAAATATTTTTTTCGTTATTTAATTTTAATTTTAACTAAAATTTCTCTTAAATTATAAAAATCTATGGCAAATATTTTAACAAAGTATAAATATAATAAACACAGTATTTTTTATTTTTTTTTTGTTAATTTCTATTACATATTTACTAAGTTTAATAAGATCTAAGATCAGTGACTTTTTTTTTAAATATAGCTTATCGTTTAAAAATTCTTAAATTAGACTATTTAAAAACTTATTTACTTTTAAATTTACTTTGTAAAATACAGTTTTGAGTTTTACTTTTTTTTTCTTCAGAATTTTGAAATAGAAGTTGTTGAATTCAGGCTGTATAACTTTTTGTTCTTATTTTTATCCTTTACTTTAAGGAAAAACAAATTGCAGAGTAAGTTTATAAAAAAAAAATAAATGATAAAATTACTTTTTACATTCTGCTAAGTAACGACAAAAAAATTGTTTTATTTTATCATTAATCTTATAAGAAACTAGCTAACCCCCACCCGCTCCGCTGAGTGCACTTTTGAAAAGAATGGAACCTGTTTGAAAATAAATTAAAACCGAAAAAAGAGAACTTGTTTATTGTAATCGGGTTGGGTTCGGTATCCCGATTTTTATAATCCTGTTTTTTAAATTGCTGCTATTAATATCCGGATTTTTTTGAATGCTGTTTTTTTTTTTTTTAAACCCCGCTTTAAAAATCAAGTTTTTTATCATCCCGTTTACTAAACTCCCCTTTTTATAACCCCGCTTTTCTAATCAGCACAAGGTGTTTTATTTTAAAAATCACCACGAGACCCACTTTTTCAGACTTTTCCATCATCGTAATGTTGGTTTTGATTAAAATCTAAAATTTTTTTTTGACACGAAACCAATCCTTGCCCTATAGATCAGGTAAAAAGAGTAAGCGGTTGTCTATTCACAGATTTATGTCAGCTTCTCTCTACTATAAAAAAATTTTTGTTACAATTTTGACTACTTGACATTACATTAGCTTTATTAAAAAAAATATTTACCTACCAAATTTTCCATTGAATTTTTTTTTCAATGCATTTTTTTTTCTTTTTATTGAGCAACTGATAGGTAATACTGATAGTGTACCATATTGAATAGCAGTTCTGAATTGGGATTTGCTGTATAAACATTGTTTTAAAAAGCGGGCTTTCCAGAGACGGGATTTTGCTTAAACAGGATTCTTATAAGCTGGATTAAAAAAAAAACAGTACCTACTTTGAAAACGGGATTGTAAAAAAATTTTTTTCGGGATTTTAGAAAACGCGATATTGAAAATCGGGATTGCAATACGCTCCCATTCCATTATAGTTAACATTAACCAATTATTGCAATGCTTTTTGATATACAACATTTTTTGTTTTTATATCTTTTGCATATATAAATTGACCAGATAATTTTCCTACACGCGAACAGCCAACATATAAAGTTGTCCATGAGAAAAAAAAGAAAAATCAATATGTACCACATATTTTTAAAGATTTAAAACAGAAGACGCTTTAAATCAAATGGAAAAATCTGACGGAATCATTGGAATTCGAGGAGTCAAAACTTCTTCGCCTTTGAATTTTCAACAGCAGTTTTAAATCTTTAAAAATATGTGGTATTGATTTAGGGAATCCCGTTCTTTCTCAATCCACAACATATTGATGAAAAAATCTACGACATAACAAAATCTGGGCTGAGATTCTGTATGGCGAAAACGAACAAACGTTTTCGTGTGTGCGAAAGGTTTGATTCATACAACTTGAAAAACAAAAGAATTTGTTCTGTATCTGTAGCAAATTTTCTTTCATTTTTCAAAAACGAACGATCGTTTTCGTTTCGTTTTTTATAGAATGTACCCCCTGGTTTAGTTCATTTCTGCGAACCATTTACCTGTACGCATAAAAATTCATTGCAAAACAGCAAAGGTAAATACACTATACTATACTCACTTTGCTTTAAGCGATTTTCGGAAATCACTTTTACATCTATAAACTATAAGTTCTTTCAAAGTCCCACTTCAAAAGAAAACGGTTTTTATTTTGAAACTCTGTCTTAGTTAATATTTTTACTACTTACCACGATAAGTTAATTTGAATATTGTTGAAAAATATTTATTTTAATCAAAATCAGGCTTTAAACGATAATCATTATTTTGAAAGTTTTTGAGTGTTTTTTCTGTCGTACAAATTGACAGCTATTTAAAGATGGTAGAAAAAGTATAATTTTTTTTATACAAACCATCTTCTCATTAATACCTTTCAAACAAAAAAAAATTTACCAAAATCGGAGCAGCCAAACGCGAGCTTATCGGCCACACACACTTAACGAACTCTCTTTTATATATAAGAAGATAAAAAAAATATTCATTTTAAAATAACGAAAACACTTTTTCAAATGATTTTAATCTCTAAATGAAGTGTGTCATTTGATTTATAAAAACGAAATTTTTAGAATTTTTTTTGAAAATTTTTGGAGTTTTTCAAAAAAATAAATTTTTGTATACGTATAGTAATTTTCAAAAATTTTTCAAAAAATTATTTGGTATAGGTACTTTTGTGAAGAAATAATTTTTCCACATATTCAAACAAAATTTCAATTAAATTTATTGATCCGTTTTGAAAAAATTGATTTTTTAAAACAAAAAAAATTTATATATTTAAAAAAAAATGCAAAACTGACTTTTTTAAAATTTTCTTTTATAATTTTTAGATTTAAGCTACTAAAACGTTTTTGCATAGTTTTTCAAAGTTGCATCCTCGATGAAGGATTTTAATCCTAGGAAGTCGCACTTTTTACTTTTTTTTTGCAGTTCTCATACAACATGAAGAAGGTCATATTAATTAAATTAAACCATTTTCAACTCTAAATATACCTCTTTATGAACTAAGATTGAAAATGTAACGTAACGGTTTTTTCTTTCATTTTATACAGTTGAGCATGAACATACGACTTCGTTTACTTTTATGGACTAAGGACATAATTTTAAGGTTGTGATTTTTTTTTGTTCTTGTGATTCGGAGTAGAAACATAAGCAAGCGTGCAAATTTAATTGTGCTGCAGTCAAGTCAAGTCAAAACTCTTAATGGACTTCCTCCTTCACCCAATACTACTCATCTATACAACAATGCTTATATGGATACTTCAAAATTCGATCCCTTCCGAAGATTGTCTCCAAAATGTATTTGAGTTTGAAATAAATGGTATAGAGATGCGGTTGGTTTGACAAAATCCAGTTTTACTCTATGTTCGATTGCTTCGCTTTCAAAAATCATTAAACTCTGTTTCTGTGCTGTGAGAGTTGACGTTTTGACAAGCATTTGATTATGATTATGTGTCTGTTTCCAAAAGGGCACTTATAAAACATTGTTCGGGGATGATCGAAGAATGCCGGACTGACAGAATCAATGGATTTTCGATATTGCGGGGATAACTTCAATTTTGTTATGCGGCATTCATGCCACTTATCGTTTGTTCTTTGCTGTCTCTTTTTGTATGTATGTGTATGTGGAGTTATGGATTTCTGAATAGAATAAATACATATATACGAATAATATGAATAGAAGAACGTTATAACCGTGACACTCACAGACGGACATTGAAATTATTATGATTGACATTATTTGATGGAAATTATAAAGGAAAAGCTGATTTCATATTTTAGGGTGATATTATTATTATATAAGCTGGCTTATAGTATGAGTGATATTGTTATATGCTATTGCTATGTGTATTTGCAATAAAATGATTTGTACATATATCAACGATTTATGTCATTTCATATAAGCTAGACATGTTCATGAAGTCTATTTATTGTAAATTGTATTTAATGTAGGTACCAGCATAAATATATAGGAGAATATACTCGTATTTCAATTTAGATATTGTAATTCTATGACTTGACACATTTTGCCCTAGAGCTGATTAAATAATATTGGATATTAAGATTGTTGTAGATTTTATTGGGAAACTTTTCTATTACCCAACAAAAGATGGCAAAAATCATTACATATCAATCATAATTGAGATTAACAAAACATGATTTTAAGAATTACGTTACAATTTTAACTTATATTTTATATTTAACTTGTTATTTTAAAAAATGTTGGCAGAATTTATTTGTCGGCTTATGGAACATAATTTAACCTGATAAAGTCATTAAAAAAACATTGATACAAAATTGCATACTTTTATGAATTGAACTGAAATAAATTGAATTTTTATCACTGAATTATTATTATTTTGGAGTTATTTGAAAATTAAATCTTTTTAAAAAAACTTTCTTCTATACAAAATTTATAACATAATAGTACCATCTCATAGCATTCCTTAAGATAAAGACTATATCTGCACATTTTGTAGTAAAAAAGGAATGATTTTTTGTAGCCAATAATTATATTATCCAAAAAAAAAACCAAAAAATAATACTTCTTTTCCAATTATTCATATAAAAAGTTAAAAAAAAAAACTATATCATCTGAAAGCCTAATACTTTTTCTAAAGAATAAAATTGTATTTAAGTACATACAAATAAGGTTGCGTAAAAAGAAGGTACGTATAATACCGATTTTCAAAGCCAAAAGCCAAAAAAATTAACTTTTTCTATTCTCTTACAATTAACTTAAGTATAAATCTATCAAAATAAAAAAAAAAAAAAAATAATAAATAACTGGTTGAAAACGGTAAAAAAATTCTTGTCAAAATTGTTTTTTTTTCCCTTATTCACCTATAAGCCCTGTAAGTTTGAGATTTTTTCACATTCTTTTAAAAATACCTAAAAAAAAATACTTAAAAATGTCCTTAAAATATTTCAAAAATTCATATATTTTTTTCATAATCTTTCCATTATTATAACTGAAGTAACTGGCAAAAAATTTCCCATACCTTTAATAATAACATTGTTGAAAGTCTAAACCTTGCATTGTTTTTAAAAACCCCGTTCATAAATCAGTAGATATTTAAATTTTTTAGAATTTTTTCAACACTTATGCCATATTCTTCTAAAAAAAATATGTGTCGATTAAAAAGAAATTTAGCTCTTTACGATCATAATTATTGAATCATTTTACCCCGGTTTACCCTTTTTGACTCTATCTTTAAAAAACAACCGATCAATAAAAATACAACATTTTTTAGACAAAATGATTTTGAAGACGCGAAAGAAATGAAAGAAGTCTGCAAATATGTTCTTGGAATAATGAACAAATTAAAAAAACCGTAATATAATAAAATATACTTTTTGGTTTTTCAAATTAAAAAAAAAAACTTAAAAATATTTTTGCGTCTACAAAAGATGAATTTTTGAACGTTTGGTGGATTTATGTCGGACAAAAATAAAATCAACGGTGCATTTCAAAACCTTTGGAATCTTTGTAAAACCTTGAATAGTGTATCCGTAATTCAATACCATCAAAGGTGTCTTATATCTTGCAATCAGACCAAGCGAAAAAGAACCATATCTGAAATTGTACTAAAAAAAAGTACATATACGCCACAGTGACCATGACTACTATGTACAATTTGCTAACGCTTAAACTTTCCTGATAATCTTACCCTCCCTCGTCAACTTCCACGCATAAATTCTGCTAATGCTTGTATATGTTGTCGAAATGAACAGAACCAGCTAGGGTTGCCCTTCCTTATCCCAGAATGTGTCAGTTTTTTAGGGTTTTAATATAAATAATACATACAAATGAGTGCAGTTGTATTAATTTGATGACGACATTGATATTTTTATGGATGCCTTAACAGAAATAAACAGATCATACAAAGTTTTACAGCGGTTTTTAAATATTTTAAAATTTGAATATTTTTTATTTTTGTATATTTTTTTTAAATGCATAGTCAAGAAGTTTGCCTACCGCAGAATAAATATCATCGTCAAAAATGTCACATTATTGGAGAAAAGGATATGTAAACCCAATTTTAATAGAAAATAATTTAGATAGAAAACTTAAACTTAAACTAAAATACAAATTTTTGTTTTTAACATATAAATATAGTGAAAATGAAAAAAATCCTAAATAAGTTCAAAAGGATTTTTTAAGGAAAACAGGCAAACAATTAGGAAAGCATTAAAGTTGATTCATTATTGCTTTTTATTTTAGATTTGAACTTTAAATTGAATAATTTTTCACGGATATAATCCTTTTTAGGATTGCATAGGTCATACTCTTACAGCTATCAGCCAGAAACCTTCATCTCGTGGAATTCCAAACTGAGAATTATCTTTGATTAAAAGTCTCTGTCAAAGGATTAAATACATTAAGGATCTTCGGGGACCTTCTTCAACTTTAATTAATAGCATTGATACGAGCATATACCTGCTGCTAACAGCTTCTATAAAATACAGCAAAAAGTATCTAAAGAAGTTAAGCGAAAGCAATGCATTTTCTTAGCCAATTTATAAGGTTTAAAAGGACACAACGCCAAGAAAAACAAAAAAAAAAATATAAAAAATAAACACCCAACATCTGTTTTCTTTTTTTTTCTTTTTTGTTAAACAAAATATCTGTTACGGACTTTAAAAGGTAATGCCATAGCAAATGCAACTCAACATTAATACCTTCACTGTATCTCTCCTTGTCTCTCTTTGCCTTCACGTACATTATACCAAAACTTGTATAATAAAACGTAAAATTTTTAATCTTCTTAAGTTGTCACATTTGACTTATCGACTACATCTATCTCCTCGTCTTCACTCTAAGAGTCAGATTCAAAAATACGAGTCGTATACTACTGGAAGAATGCTTCTGAAGCAGCAGAAGCAGGAGTAGCAATTCTCGCTCGGTTTGGCTTATACTCAACTCAACCTCACTTCTCTCCAACAGATTAAAGTATTTCCCACACACAGAAGACACAAACCAACTGAAACAAGTCGCTTTTTATCCCGAATAACAATAATTACAAATCTTCTTTTCTTTGATTTGTATATTCTTTGAGGATAAGAAGAGACAAGTATTTGCTATATTATATGGGGCTTATGCTTTTGATATTCATTATCCATACCGATACGAATGGTTTATAGTTCTCCTCTTTTTTCCTTTTTTTTTTGTAAATAAATTGTCGATAACTTAAAAATGTCTTAAGTGCTTTTTTTGATGGCATTTATTATTGAGGTAGGAATTTAATGATTAAAATTTTCAATTACAATTACAACAGGTATTCAAGCAAGTGGAATGACATATGGAAAGAGTAGAAATGAAGGCTGCAAGTAACAACAATTAAAAATACAATTTTCAGGGTTCTTCAGAGAAATTGAATATTTTGTACGTAAAAAACTAACTTACAGACGGATTTAGACCGAAATTGAACACGAGTACCGTATTGAAAAATCAAGGATTTTTACACTGAAAAAAAAAAAAAATTCCAACTTTTATTTTGAATTACAAGTACGAAATAAAAGGAAAAATGAGCCACAGATTGAAATTCATTCTTCACAGGAAAATTAACATTATTACAATTAATTATTTAAAAAAATCCAAATCTAATAGGTTTAAGAAGACATTTTTTTTTTATTTGTAACTTTTAAAGTAATAGTAAAGTATAAAAAATCACACCATTAAAATGCTTACAAATTTACCTAGAGAATAAAACCATACTTACATTTTTACAATGCGCTAAAAGTATAAAAATAATTTTTTTCAAAACAATCATTTTTCATGAAAAAAAGCAAAAAAACAAATGTTTTTTTTTTCTAACACCATTAATTCCATTTTTTATGACAACTTATAATAAATTTTAAATAATCTGAAAGCGTATTGTTTAAGCTCAAAATATTTATATCGACCATGTCTATACAACATCTACAAAAAGAGCTAAAAATTTTTTAACCCAATCAGTTTCCATCAAAAAAAGTAAAAAATATTTTTTTTCTCTTCTAACACTATTAAATCCATTTTTGGAAATGACAACCTATAATAAATTTTATATCATCTGAAAGCCTAATATTTCACCTTTTTTATGACGCTTCAATCATATTTCTACGATGCCTGCAAAAAAGTAAGAATTTTTTAAAGCCACCCATGTCGAAATTTCAAACTGAGATTACGGTACTTCCCTCAAGTAGCACAAAAGTCTAAAATACACCAAAATATTTGGAGTATTTTTTGCACTTTCGTGATATGCATTTTGAATATAAAAAATATACCATTTTCTCGTATATAGGTAATAAACTCCGCTGGTTAAAAAATTAAACCGATTTTGGTATATAAATAGAGCTAGTGGTATAAAAAATGAACTAGTTTTTGGTGAAAAATTATTCCTTTGAAATTGAAAAATACACAATAAATCTATGGATAAAATACACCATTTAAATTATTCTGATTTAGAATTTGAACCAAAGTTTATTTTTTAACCTTAAATAGTTTGATAAATTAAAATATACACTATTTCTTATGAAATAAATGAAAATAAAAAAAAGATTGTGTGTACACATGTACACGCGACTGAAGTTATACTTCTCATTCAGTATATGTAAATGAATTTCATTTGATATTTTTAATTTCTATTATTAAATTAATTAATCCACAATTCGTTTTTTTACATTTTTATCAAGTGAACAATAAATTAATTCTTTCATCCTCCTTGCGTCCATGTAGTTTTCAATTTATTCTGTGAAATTTACTCATGTTGTGCGGTTCAGAACGTACGGTATATGCTTAACGAAAGTAAATGAATTGCGCATAAAATGTGCGATATGGTAATTTTATGAGAATTGTGTGTGCTTCAGCACTAGTAGTAGCAATATGGAACTTGAAGGGTTGCTACAAAGCTCAAAAGTGAGCTGAGCTCAGCTCAAATTTTGAGCTAGCTCACCTTTGAGCTATGTACCATAGCTCAGCTCATTTGAGCTGAGCTGAAAGTGAGCTGAGCTGATGGTTGAGCTGAGCTGTTGGGTGAGCTAAGGTTAAGTGAGCTGAGCTGAGCTGTGATGGATTAGAGGATAAATTGATTTTTATTTGAAAAGTATAATGAAATATGAAGATATTTTAAACTTTTATAAAAGACCATAGCTTAAGATGTTTGGTTCTAGTTATTAATGGAATTATTTTAACACATGGATATTTTTATAAATAAAACAGATAATTTTTCGTGATCTTTTTTCTTGGTTTTTTAATAGTAAATATATTTCTATTTTTTTAGTAAAATATTTCTTTTTTTATCATAAAAAAAAATTCCGGTACAATCCGGTTTTTTGACTTTTTTCAAAATTCCGAGAAAATCGCGTTTGAAAGTTGGGGTAAATTTTTTTTTTTTTCGAAATATCATCGAATCATTGAACGCTCCTGGAAGCTAAACCGCTTGAGAGCAATTTTTGGGAGTGATGCCAAATGATAGCTTGTGTCATGGGCCTACGCTTTGCACATTGTCAGATTTTTAAAAAATCGCCTTCCATGTTAAACCGCCACATCATGCCTATTTTTTCAGAATCGTGCCTATTTTGTTTTTACTTTTAAGTTCTCCCGGTTTGAGAACGCGTGGACGTACAGTGATGGGAGTTGTACCCAAATGGAGGTTAGAGTCCCCGCTACCTTTTGGCATCACAAATTTTATTTTCATTTTCTTCAAAATTATGCGATATAGGCGTTGGAAGTTGGGGGCGCGAAAAAACTTCTGGGAGCTGAACGCTTTGATCTAAAGACAGGGGAGTGGTGCCATATGAAAGCTTATATTCTCAGCTACCCGATAGTGATATAATCCGGTTTTTCGATTTTTTCAAAATTCCGAGAAAATCGCGTTTGAAAGTTGGGGTAAAATTTTTTTTCGAAAAATCCCCGAATCTTTGAACGCTCCTGGAAGCTAAACCGCTTGAGAGCAATTTTTGGGAGTGATGCCAAATGATAGCTTGTGTCATGGGCCTACGCCTTGCACATTGTCAGATTTTTAAAAAATCGCCTTCATGTTAAACCGCCACATCATGCCTATTTTTTCAGAATCGTGCCTATTTTTTTTTTTACTTTTAAGTTCTTCCGGTTTGAGAACGCGTGGACCTACAGGGATGAAATTTGTACCCAAATATAGGTTAGAGTCCCCGCTACCTTTTGGCATCATACAATTTTTTTTTCATTTTCTTCAAAATTCCGAGATATAGGCGTTGGAAGTTAGGGGCGCTCACTTTCAGCTCAGCTCACTTTCAGCTCAGAAAAAATGAGCTGAGTTATGGTACCTAGCTCAAAAGTAAGGTGGCTCAAAATTTGAGCTAGCTCAAATTAGAGCTGAGCTGTGAGCTGAGCTGAAATGTGAGCTTTTTGCAACTCTGGCAACTTGCTACATGGAAATCACCACATGCAACTTGCCACATGTAACTTGCCACATGCAACTTGCCACACGCAACTTGCCACATACAACTTGCCACATGCAACTTGCCACATGCAACTTGCCACATGAAACATGTAACTTGCAACGTGTTGTGTGTTTTATGTTTGCCGTACTGCGGCGTACTGCATTTTTAAATACTAAAGTACTGCCTACTCTAAAGGTGAAACGACAGCCCTGCTACCCAGGGTGATCGCGTCATAATCCCTTTGACATTCCTGTCAAAAAGTAAATTTTCATACCCACCCTCCCATAAGAAGTATAACTTCAATTATTCTCTATCACAATACAATTCACTAATGATTAAATATGAATTTGAGTGCCTAATTTAAGAACGAAACAAATTCCATCTACTGATTTTAGATACTACCCCGTCTAAAAATCGAGCGCCTCAAAAATTTCAATGAATTAATGATTTTTTTTTTCGATTTTAAAAATCAGTTTTTCAAAAATAATAATTTTTTTGTTGTTTTTACATTTTTTTAGAAGTGTTCCCTTATTAAAATATAAACGAATCGAAAAAAAGTAAGAATGCGGGATAATTAGGCCGATATAGTACTATTATAGTAAAATAATTAATCGCTGTCTTAATTATTTAAATGGCGGCCATGGAAAAATATGACGTCTTCCACTTATGCAGTCTGGTGAATTTTATGTCCACAGGGTGTACTCTGTACTTCCTACACCAAAGAGAGTGTACAAAATATATCGTTTCGGTTCATTTAAGAATCGAATAATTTTATGCACCAATAATGGTGTATTATAAAAACAATTGAATATCGGCGTATTTTTTGCACGGAATCTTAAAAGAAATGTTGAAATTTTGCACAGAAAAGATGATGGTATAATTTTTATACCATCTTTTTTGATAAATACACCATTTTATTCAAATTTCTCAATTTTACACCAAAATTAATGAATTTACACCAATTTATACACCAGTGTGCTACTTGAGCCTACACTCTCAACAGTTGTTTTGAGGTATTTTTTATGGCTTTTAATTTAAGATTGTGTAACTTGTGGAGCACGGACCGTTATGAGTGATATATTAAATGAAATTTAATTTTTGTATGTGCTCTAGATCAAAAGATATAACGTGTTTAGTAGGGTGTGTCACTTTTGTATGGCCGAAAAAAAGTACTCTAATTTTGCAATGTAATAGTGGTCAAAAGTTTTATTATGGTCTGAGGTTTTATAATATGTAAAAAAAAATTATAATATCGTTCGTCTTTGGCTCGCTCAAATCGGTTGAAGTTGTTAAGAAAAAAACGATTTTATATGAAAAAATGATTTTTTTTCCTTCGCTTATTTTTCGCAACTTCTTTACTAAGTGTTCAATTCCAACAAATATAAGCTTAAAACTTTTTTCTTGGAATAATCTTTCACGTGAAAGCCTAAAAATATTAATTTAATATATTTGTTTTTGTATCCAAACATTTATATTTCAAAAATCGCTAAAAATCCAAATTTCTTCGATTTCTTCCTATATTTTCAGCTAGCCAAAGATATTAATAATAATCATTTTAAGCAAAAAAACAAAACCGACTTCCATTGATCAAAACTGGGTTTTATGGTTTTTAAAATAGTTCCTATGGCTAAAAGTGAACGAAATTGAAATGGGACCACACTGCAGCCACTAGCTTTCCAATACAAAAAGAATTATTAAAATTGGTACACTCAGTCCAAAGTTATGAGGTACCTAACAAACATAAAAAAAAAAAATACAGACGAATTGAATACCTCCTCCTTTTTGGAAGTCGGTAAAAATGAAAATTGAAAAGGTATTACATTTGAAAATTCCGTACTTTAGCATTTTGACACACCCTAGTGTTTAGAAAAAGAAAGTCTTTTCACCGTTATCTCAGAATTTTGAATATAAAATTAATTGAAATTTTGTACAGTTATATTTTCTTTTGTAACCTATCTACAGTATAAATTTTATCAATCTATAAATAGATAGATGAATGGTATGAAGTATAAAAGTTAAAATCAATTGATTTTTAATGTCGCTTTTTCGTTTCAAATTACTACGATACTAAAGAAGTTTTCACTTCAAAAATTATGCACAAAGGAATTTGGATACTATTTTGCATAAACAAATAAATGCGTTAGTGAGAAAAGTAAAAAAATGTCATTTTTGATAAGCCTTTACTCGTAAAGGACTAATTTTTTTTTATATAAAAGCGTATTATCAACCTTCTTCAAACTTTAAAAATTTTGAAAAAAAAAACTTAAAAAATAAAAAATGTTTTTGGATTTTTTAATTTTTGTTGTTTTTCTTTTTTGAAATATAATGGTTTCAAAACGAATTATGTGTTGAGTATTAATTCTTAAAAATAGCATTCCATTTTTACTTGCGATATAGGTACTATATATCAAGTTATGCATTCGTACAAAAAAAAAAGTTGAGATAACATTTTTCCATGACATTACGATGGTAGACAATGCCAAAAAAGTGGGTCCCGGAAGTCCGTCTGTCTGTCTGTCTGTCTGTCTGTCAGTCTGTCAGTCTGTCTGTCTGTCTGTATAAGGAGCTACAGATTAAACGGATGGACCGAATAATGTCAAACTTGGTATTAAGCGTTATTTGGAGACTCTCCAGAGGCGTTTTTGGAATTAATTTTTTTGGACAAAAAATAACGGTACTTGTCATATACCGATTTTAGTAAAATTGAAATATCTCGAAAACGGCTCCAACGATTTTGTTTAAAAAATTCAAATGTTAGTTTTAAGCTAAAGTCTATCTTCTTATGAATTTTTTTTTTTGGAAAATCATTATTAACGGTACCTGCCATAGAACCGTTTTTTCAAATCCGATTATCTCCGAAACTGCTTATTCGATTTCAACGAAATCGAAAGCATTAATACAATTTAAATATAAACCAAAAAACAAATTTCCAAAAAAATAATTTTTGGATTTTTAAAAAAATTTGGAAATTTTTTTTTTGAAAAGTCAAATTTTCGAAAACGGGACATTGATTTTTTTTGAAATTTTGTTTTTAGATGTTGATTAGTGATTTCTACAAAATGGCATACCAATTTTATTTTTAAACATTTTTTCCAAACAAATATTTATAAAAAAATAGTTTTTTAAACTAACGATTTTGAACATTTTTTTTTCTAAAAATGCATCTAAACATTTCAATCAAAACTGTATACTTGTTTTGGAGGGCAAATTGATTTCATATTTTTAAAATTTTATTTATTTTTTTCCAAATTTCTATATAAAAAGTCTTAAAAATTTAAGCAACCAGTCGTGCATTTTATTTTTATTGTTTCTATTTAAAAAAAATTGAGGCTCTAAAGATTTTGAAATTTTATTTTTAATAAGAAAAATTTTTTCATGCAAGAAATCAAAAAGAAAATAGAGTTTGGATATCAAAGTCTTTTAAAATGATGTTTATGTAATTGTTCAAAGCAATTTTTTGTATTGCATTTCTTAAAAACTTGATAATGAAATTAAATTAAAATATGATCCTGAAATTTGCAGATAATTTGTCTTCTGAAGCTTGGACAGATACCAAAGTCGCGAAACTCGTGCGTTTTTGAAATATAAAATTGCTTCGTTTCATCAAAATCTAGGGGCGACACTATTTATTTATTTTAACAAAAAACGCAAAAAAATACACATACCTAAAAACCTGAACTTTCTTCATCAACAGTCATAAAATTCTGTAAAATGGTAAACGATTTCAATTCTCATAAAAAATAGTTTTTCTCTTTAGGAACACTTTTAGTTGAGTACCTATTATAGAACCCGGACGAACAGCTCCGATTTCGATGAGTTAATACGCACAATGAGGGTACTACGCAATTTTTGAAGTCTTATACCTTTGACTTCAAGGCACAAAAAAACGCAAGGAAAAACCTAACTTTACTTTATAAATCCTGGTTTTAGTTAGTAAAAATAACATCTTATATATTTTAGGTGTTTGCTATCTTTTAGTGAGTTATTTAGTGTTTCAAATCAAATAAAAACATCGTAAATTATCTTATTTTAAACATTTGTCTGATTTGTTTTCCCGATTGTTAAAAACCGGCTTTTTTAAAATAAAAAAAAAAAAACAGACTTGGGGGCCTTTTTCTTTAAAGTCCTTGTAGAAAACTATACCTACTTTAAAATATCTTATGATTCCAAAACTCACTTGAGTTATTCCTAAAACGTTTATCCACACCTTAGCAAACAAGAAAGTATTGATAAATATATTTTATCTTAAAAAAAAAACAAACAAAACAGTGCGCCATCCACTTGAAATTGTTTGCATTAAAAAAAACAATTTCCCCCAAAAAAAACCTCATATAGCTAGCAGCAGTACAAATCCTTCTTATCTTAAACCACCAAACAATTGAACATCAACTCGTCACTATAATCTTTTATTTAAATTCAAAAAAAATGAAATCTGAAACTGTGTTTATAATATTACAATTTTTTTTCTCCTTCCTTCACTTCAATATTTATACGCACGCACTTAAAAAATAGTTTTTCATTTTCAACTGATAGCAATCCATTTATCAACAGGTATACAGAGAAACAGAAGAGAGAAAAAAAAAAAATTATACCCAAAGAAACATAATACCAATATTTTACCAATTTTATTTTTTATTTTTCGAACGCAGAGGGAAACCCTTTTAAAAATCTCAAATTTCTATATCAAAACACAAACAATATAACAAGTGACTCGTCGTCGTCTACACTCCCGACCCTAATTGTTCTTGAATTTATCCGAATCCACACAATCCAACTGAGCCGTAGCCGCTGTGCTGCACTGGGAGACCTATTTACAGAATTTCTTTCACAACACCAAGACTCGAAAACTATCCTATAGAAAGTTTGGTAGAGGTAGACTATATATATCTTTTGTCAATGGAGGAATGAAGTATCGACACGTCTCGTCGTCATCGTCGTCTTCGTTCATCCGTCGGGGGTCTCTCTGGGTTTTGAGCTCCGAGTCTAACTTTCGTGATAGCACTTTATTCATTGAACCGTATGGAAAGAGGTATAAAGATGTCCTTTTTTGAAATTTGATACTGAAAATATTTTGGTACAGGCAACAGAAATAAACAGAACAGACTTAACAGGTATGAAACCCAACAAAAAATATGGTTTTTTTTTTTGTTGTGTTTATTGTTTTATGTCGTGTTGACGGACGACTGGTTGAAGTGGTAAGGATTAAATTCGCCTGTTGTGATTTTGAGAGCAAAGTCTGGTGGACTGAGAGGAGGTCTCAGGTTGTTTTTTTTTTTTTTTTTGTTTGGTTTTAAGAGTTACCTTCGTGTGTAGTGGCAATACTTTTTTTTTGTTGCCCGTCTGGAGAAGACTTATGATTAAGCAATAAGATTGGCGATAAGTCGATATTTCTGGGATGTTCGATGATGCAAAATAATTTTAACATTTTGGTTAAGTTACCTAACAGATTCGTACCTACCTGAGTTCTGGTTTTTTTCAATAAATCATTTTTTTTTTCGGTACAATTTTGTCTGAAATTACCTCATGAGACGAAGGTATAATAGATAGATAGTGATAGACTGTGAAAATTTATTTCCGGAAGCTAAAGTGGCGCTATTGAAGTTAAGTATTTAAGAAGATAAGAGACCTACATGGAAGCAGCGTGTAATTTTCCATTTTAAATTGACTGATTTCCAATCTTATGGAAATACGCTTTACATTCAACTCCTGAATCTGAATAGTGTGCGTATCAAACTAACAATATATCATTCTGGTAAAGGACAATGTCGATGTGGACCATTGGATTAAGACAGCAGCTAATTAAGGTTGATCTAATGCTGGTTCAGTCACCGTGAATTATAGATATAAGATTGCCAATCAATTGTAATCCATCTATGTTCCTTGTGGATGCATCTTGTAAGGAATTTTAGAAATGTGTTATCACTGGAGAGGGATTTAATGAGTCTAAGCTAAAGTGAGACATGCTCCCTAACATCGTAATCAATTGAAAAATCTTTAAAATTTAGCTTTCTAAAAATGTTTGTTATGTATGTTTTGTACACTTGCATTAAGGCCCAATTTATTCAGTCTCCATTAAAAATTTAAAATCTGTTAACTTGTATACAAATTTTAAAATTTCCCTTTTTAAATGGGACTTTAAATTTAATAGAGGGTGAATTAATTGGACCTAAATCAAGGAAGTCAAAGTCAATTAAGAAGATGTTTTAGTTAATAATGAATAATTAAATAATTAACTAGTTTTTTATTTATTTACTTCAGTACCTACTTTTTCTGAAATCGGGAACACGTTTTTTGAATATCGATGTGAGTTGAAGAATGAATACACGCAACTAATTTTGTATACAACTATGAATTGAATATGCATTTTAAATATACATACTACGCTTATTTGTGAATAAAAATGTATGTTTTTTTAGTTTTTTGGAATTAAACGTGTAAAAAGCGATTTTTGAAAAAGTCTGAAAAAAATGATTTTTTTAACAAGCTAAATCTCTAAAATTATAACTATTAAAAATCTGAAAAATTTTCACATAATAGCTAAACTTATTAAATTTGAGTCTATAAAGTTTTAAATTTTTTGAATGAATAGTTTTTCTGGAATTTAAAATTGATCGAACAAGGTCCAAGAAACCCCATGTTATTCCCATAAGAAACTTCAACCGCTTGGCGGCATGGGTTAGAATCAAGTTAGAGACTTGAAACTTGGGGAATATTTTTTTTAGTTTATTTTCAACCATATAAGAGCCTAGGAGCATAGAAATTCTAATTATTTAAAAAAAAAACGAACACCCTATTGTGCACCTTGCAATTCAGATCATGAAAAGCCACATTTTCTATTTACGAGAAAGTAGCATAGATTCCGCAGTTTTGGTCCAATTCAATAAAAAAAAATACGCCAATTTGTGCCTAAATGCATATTTTTTCAGAATATAACCTTACTTTATTTTTTTGTTTGTTTTATTTTGCAAAAAAAAATTAGGTAAAGTTGAAAAAATTGAGAAAAAAATAACTTTTTCAAGATTTATGGGATAAAAACCTACACTTAATTTGTTTAAACAATAGACTTATATACATCATTCAAAAGGTCTGGAAATCTTCTTTTCAAAAACATATATTATATTGAGAGTTGTAAGAAAAATGACTGAGATATTGATAGATTACATCGTAAGGTCTGTAAAAATGGTTTTTTGTAAATAAAAACAAAATGGAGGGTTCCAAAAATATAACAAAAATATTTTTATGCATTATTTGACCATACGAACAGCCTACACTATGTAATTCGTCGGGTGTATTTTCAGTGTCGCACCGTGTAATTGACAAACTAAGTGAATGCTTATAACTCAGAACATTTTCAAAAATGTAATACTTATGTATTGGAAAATCTTTGAAAAAATATTGAATGTGAGTTTTCCTCTCCTTAGGATCTACCTTGTTTTAGAAAATTAACCCAAGTTTAGTTAAATTATATTCATATCAATTTTAACAACTTTAATCGTTTTATTACTGAATTTGGTGGAACCAAAAGTAATCATTTACTTGTAGAGTAGCAAGTTTTGGTTACGTATCAAAAAGGAATTTTGCATTTTTTTTTATCGAAAGCAATACATATTATGATGATGGAGGAATAAATTCTTCATAAACAATTTTTATTTAATTTTAAAATAAATGTACAAAAAATGAAACTTGTTCGTTAATCTAAAATCTCTCATTTTGAATGGTTTCGTGTTCAAAACGGAGCACATTATTTTGTTTTTTTTTTTAATTATTAAAAAACTGTATTAAATCGTAAACCGTTAATGTTTGGTATAAAGAAGTTACCAAATTCTGCTAGCCCAAAAGCTGGCCTTTCAAACAAATGAAATATATATGCTGAAAGACCAATATTTAAGGGCTCTCAGAATTTTGTTACTTATTCATCAAAATTTTGTACGGTTTTCTAGAAATACAATTTTTACGAATTATCTTAAAACTAATATTTTACAATTAAATTTTGTTTTGTATAGTTCTTTCATTAAAACATTTTTTAATAGTGTTCTTAGTTGAAGTATTTTTTTCATCTCGAACCCGATTCTACTACAAATTAATTATGACTACAATTTTAATACTGTCTTAATTTTTAAGACACTTTTTGGCTGAATTAGAAAACTTCAATCTTAGAAAAGCTAATTTGTTGAGCAAATAAAAATATGTACCTTGCATGGTTTTTGAGTAATTGAATTTTAGACTAATATACATGTGAAATAAAAGGACAATATTCGAAAATCGAAATAAAGAAAGAAATTGAAATTCAAATTTGTACTTTTCTTTTTAAACCTGCATAAACCTCATTTTTATAACTACAATAGCTAGTTTTTTTTTTTTTTACTAAAAATTCAGCTTAGATAAGTTAGCGGATGAAAATAAAAAAGTATAAATTTTTTTATGTACCTACCTACAAATTGAAGCTTTTAAATGCTTATTTGTGTGGGCAAAAATTTAATTTTGTAGAAATTTTTCTAATAAAATTTTGAGTTTAAAAATTTTTTACAATTTTTTGCAAGTAATTAAAACTTTGGTTAGAAATCGCAGTTTTGTATTTTATTTTCGTCCCCAAACTTGAGTTTTTTTTTTAGCAGAGTTTTGAATTGCATAACAAAATTCGCGCAAGTTATATAAATTTAACATTTTCTTCTTTTAATTATCTGAAATGTAACAAAAGTTCTCAAATTTTAGAAATTGTATTAAAATACTAAAAACGCCTAAAAAGTGTGTGTTTATATTGGTTTGACTTTTTACATTTCTTATTAATCTATTGTCTCAAATTTTAATTTCAAAGTCCCGTCTATTACAAGTGTTTGTGAATTCAAATGGTCATTCCCCAAAATAAGAAATAAACATTAAAATAATATTTAATAGTCGAAACTGAATTTTTACCCATCATTAAGGTCACATAATATCAAATGTTAGATTTTAATTCCGTCACTTTTAAGATCTAACTTCCACTTAAAATTAACAACAACAACAAAACACAAGAAAAAAAAAAAACTAAGACATCCCAATTAGAAAATAATTATCAAGCTTATCTAAATTTTCTCTCTTCTACCTTTTTGGGTTGAAAGCTTTTGTCATCTTTTTCGTCATTTGTCTATTTTATTTTTAACTGTTAAACGAAAGAAGCTAGAAAAAAAAAAAACAGAATTTCTTCCCAGATACATGGATAGATAGAAGATAGTCTCTCTTTTCTCTTCTAACAGGAATGGTTGCCCAACGGCAGATGTAATTTGTCTTTAAGAAGTAAAGCGGTAGTTTTTCTATCTTTTCGAATGGACCTTAATTGCTTGTCTTCAGCTTTCATTTCATTTTGTGTTTTTTTTTTTTGTTTTTTTTTTTTTATGGGTCTCTTCTTTCGTGAGATTTTCTTTATAATTCTGTTTCTCCTCTTCCTCGCGCGTAATAGGTTTCTTTGCTTCATTGTAATAAAAAGTGTATAAAGCACTTATATACATCACACTTTATGATATTTGTATTAAGTAAACTCATTGTTAAGGGCTTTAAGAAGAATACAACAACAACAGCAACAAAAAAAAAAAATAATAAAAAAAGATAAAAGTGCTACTGGGACAGGGCTATCACAGTCACATTAAGTCGAATGAATGTTTTGTGTTTTTGGCCTAAATGTGTTTCTGTAACGTTCTGTGTGAGTGGGTCAGTTTTAATTGGAAAAGTCGTGGTTTTTCTTATTCTCCCTGCGTCACTGTCTACCCCCGACCTCGAAATAACTACTCTTGAAAATGTGTTTTTGTTCATAAAAAAACTAATCTTCATAACATGAACGTTGGAAATGGGTGGTTTTTTAAGAACTGGAAAGAGAATTAAAAAAGAACTTAATTTAAAAAGTTAGTAAGCTAGATTCTAACATTCCAAATAAAATACCATTTACTAAGTCGTCTCTTAAATGTCTACTCACTGTGTCGTTAGAGATTTACGTTACTTAAAATTTTTTCATAACATCTTTTAAACTGGGCCATTTATTGTTGTATTATATATGCAGTCCTTAACATGAGAAAATTAATAAACAATTTGAAAAATCATATTTGTCAGAACCTATTTGTCATTAATAAAAAAATGTTACGCATACACCATGGTGACCCTTTTAGTTCTTTCTTATTTAATCGCTACTTGGTAGTTAAATTATTTGAATTTTGTTGACCTTTTTTGACTGTTAAATAGTTATTAAGGCAAAATTGTATAGGGTTCTAAAATTTCGGATTCGTTAATACACGCGGGGCTTTAACTTTTTTGTATACAAATAAATAAGTACAATAAATCAATAAATAATTATTTTGAGTGAAATTGTGTTTAAAAAGTAAAAATGTTTCACAGAAATCAAAAATCAAAGCTGTCTATAAAAATGTTTTAGGGTTCTTTTTTTATTTTTTGGGAAATAAGAAAAAATAGTCAGTAAAAAAAGATACCCTTAAGAATAATAAATGGTATGTTGTTCCGGCCCGGCCCAATACCTCTCCCCCGGGCGTCAATTTGCTGTCTCAAAATGCAGTTAAAACAAATATGGTAAGGAAGTTACGAATAACAGAGTTACGCGCGACAGAGTTACGGCCGTCAAAGTTACGCGAAACCGAAGTTACGAAAAACTAGAGTTACGAATTTTAAAGTTATGTTATGTTATGTTAAGTAATGACATGTGATTTTTGGGTTGGCAACAATTGCGAGGAACGATATGGAATTATGGAAACATAAATAAGAGAATATGGACACGTAGGTGCAATATTAGTTGGACAAATAAGAAGTTAATTTCAATTATGTCCCCCAAACTTACATAAGTATACTTATGTTTTTTCTTTTATTTCAACGTTTTTGCGACCTTCTCACAAAAACAAAACCATAGGTATATGTATATCTATACCTATCCAATCAAATTTTAAAAGATTAAATAACACCCATTTTCGCTTTACTCACTTAGTTCTGACCAATAAATGAGAAAAATGTTAATCTCTTGTTTGTATTTCCATAATTCCATATCGTTCCTCGCAATTGTTGCCAACCCAAAAATCACATGTAATAGCTTAACATAACTTTAGAATTCGTAACTCTAGTTTTTCGTAACTTCGGTTTCGCGTAACTTTGACGCTCGTAACTCTGTCGCCCGTAACTCTGGTATTCGTAACTTCGTCGGTTTCCCATTTTTTATTTGTACCCAACCATATATGCATGGTAACAAAATTGTAAAATTAAATTACGTTACAAAATTTATGTAAAAATAGTAGCCAGAAACTGTTTTTCCAAAACAAAGAATGAAGAAACGCCAGATGTTTTTTATTTTTTTCCAATTTTTGTTTTTATTTTTTTTTTTTGTACTTTTGGAAATGGAAAAAGTAAACGAAATTTTTTGCGAAAAAATGCCAGAAATTCTGGAAATCTTCGTTTTGGCTTTTGATTAATTTTTTGGTTTAAATATCTCTTAGTGTGTCATTTTAAAGCTATGTAGTACAATTCGTTGTTTAAATAGAAAGTTTGTTGACACAAAATGATGATCTTTGATAAAACAAAAAAACAAATATGATTCTACTTCAAAGAAGGCAGGAATCTCCTGCTCCAAAATGAGAATAAATTGTTCGGATTGAAAAAAGTGAAATATATTTTTAATTCTTGTTTCGTATTTTTTTTTTATTTTACAATTTTTTTTATTATTTTAAATAAATTAATCTAGCAAAATTCCATAAAATTTCGAGGGAGACCATAAGAATGTCCTTTACCTGCCTTTACTTTATAAATTGAACCCCAAACAATTTTGTATAGGTATTCCACTTATATTTCTTCGGTGTTTGCTTCCCTAAGTGTTTTTGTCTTCTACTCTACGTCTACCTATACATGAAAGTCAACAGGAATTTTTGGGAAAAACAAAAGAATTCAGTAAAAAAAAAAAAAAAACAACAAAAATATATATTTTATTTTGGTGTTAGAAAATGAAATAAACACAAAAACAAGAGAAAACCAAAATAAGAAGAAAAAAAAAAAAAAACACCAGAGTTGAGGAATTTTGTTTATGTACCGACTACCACCACCTACACTGTTGTGGGGTGAAAACAAATCGACGAAAAATACTTTACAAAGATGCCATTAATTTCCAATATGCCCCCTTCGGGTAGGGGAAAAGAAAGAATATACCCGAGGTAGGCATGCCTGTCGTAAGAGGCGACTAAAATCCACCCTCCGTATACTGAGAATGACGTATACAAAAATATGGAATGAATAAAACAGAAAGATATAGTACCCCAGGTGGCAATTCAGATTTTCTGGAAAATCCACCCTCTTCGGAGGTCGGCTCTAAGGATTCTGGGGAGAGCCAATTATTCCAATTCGAGCACTTGATAAATCCGTTTTCAAGAAAAAACATGATAACGCGATCACCACCACCAACATCGAGTGCAACCGGGCAAAAGAGTCTGCCTAAACTGCCAGAGCGTGCAAAAGAAGACTCAGAGAAAAAAGATAATCTTGAAAAAGACAATAACGATCTTCGTCAAAGACTCGACGAAACATTGAAACTCTATCAAGAGTTGAAAGAAGAAATCAATTTTCTAAGAATTGAAAATGAGGCCTTAAAGAAAGCCCATCAAGAAATCGATCTTCTCCGCAAGGAAAATGATATGTTAAAAATAGCTCAAACACTTAAAGAAACAAAAACAACTCCACAGCAAGTGGTAATTCACGAATATAAAACAGACGAAGAAGAGCTAGAACGTGAAACGGAAAGATCCTCCAAAAATTCAAAAAGACGTACCAAAAAACGTAAAGTTTTCTCCTCACCAGAGGGTGCTTCTTCTTCCGAGACAGAAGAAATAAAAGAAGTAAATGCACCAAAAGATACAAATATCAAAGAAAAACCGGTTAAAATAAGGCCACCGCCACCGATTAATGTTGTCGGAGTTGCGGAGTTCAATAAATTACAAACCATTTTAAAGGCGTTACCGCCAACGAATTTGAAAGTTATCTCGCTTAATAACAACAAGTGGAAAGTTTGTGTAAAAGACTCCGATAACTATCGTCTCCTTTCGCGAAGACTGAATGAAGAAAAAGTAGAGTGGTACACATATGAAAACAAGTCGGAAAGACCCCTACGCGTCGTGGTGAGGGGCTTACACTCTTCATGTCAAAAAACCGACATCATTAATGATCTTAAAGAAAAGAATTACAAGATCTTAGATGCGGAAAACATAGTAAAGAAAGAAAGACAACAAAAAGATAAAGAAACAGTCGTGGTACAACGTGGTCTTCCACTATTTATACTCACGTTCGATAAAACAGAAAAACTAGAGGAAATCTACAAAATCAAAAGAATACTTAGCCTCGTAGTTAAGATCGAACCTCTAAAAAAACATACAAAACAAGTTCCTCAGTGTAGACGCTGTCAAGGGTTCAACCACACACAAACTTATTGTAAAAAAGAACCAAGGTGTGTGAAATGCGCGGGAAAACACTTAACCGCAGATTGCACCGGAAATAGCAAGAGTCCAGCGAAGTGCATAAATTGCAACGGAAGTCACCCGGCAAGTTATAGAGGCTGTGAAGTAGCTAAAGAGCTACAAAAACGCCGAGAAAAAATTCATGCCCAAAGAAAACCCACAAAGAACGAAACTTCTAAGACCCCTAAAAGGGTAAATACAACAAAACCCGCCACTGGTAAAGAAAATCAAACGCCAACAACATCAAACACGTCTCCAAAGAAACGTAATGGAAACTCATACGCTGAAATGGCGGCTTCACCCGTAATCAAAAATAATTCCGAACCTGTCGCATTCTCTCAATGCTTGGCTATAATTTTGTCAAAATTTGAGGATCAGTTAAAACTTAACAAATTTATGTCTGAAAGGCTTTCTAAACTCGAAGATTTTATTTTATCCAACACTATTCAAAATATAAATGATGGAAAAGCTTAAAATTATAACATGGAACGCCAACGGATTATGGCAAAGACTTGGAGAATTAGAAATGGTTATGCGGGAAAAAGATATTGACATTTGTCTGATATCAGAAACCCATGTTAAAAAAGAATCAAATTTCAATATAAATGGTTTTCTAGATTACCACGCAATTCATCCGTCGAACAAAGCAAGAGGCGGAGCATCATTATACATAAAAGATTGTGTTAAACACTCGACAGGCCTTAAGCTTGAGCTTGAATCGATGCAACTTATAAGTGTGCAAGTTGAAACTAAGCATGATGTACTTAATATCTCATCTATATACTGCCCTCCGCGGTACAAAATTGATAAAAATGAATTTTCAAACTTGCTAAAATTACTTAGACCAACTTTAATTATCGGCGGCGACTTTAATGCAAAGCACACGTTTTGGGGTTCTAGATGTATATCTCAAAAAGGCCGAGCGTTATACGAAGCCGGTATGGAGAACAATTGTGACTTTCATTCTACTGGGAAACCAACTTATTGGCCGGCAGATACCTCCAAAATACCTGACCTGATTGATTACTTTATAGTCAGGGGAATACCGTCAAATCGAATTAAAATAACGGAATGCTTTGATCTTTTTTCAGACCACTCTCCCGTTATACTCACAATCAGCGAAAGTCTTGTTAAAGTTGAAATGCCACCTAGACTAACAAACGGTAAAACTAACTGGGAAGGCTTTAAGAAAGATATTGAGGATAATGTTGAATTAAGGGTATCACTACAGACACCTCTTGAGCTTGAGAAAGCGGTAGATAATTTTGTGCATGTTGTTTAAAAAGCCGCATGGAACAATACCCCTTGCCAAAGAGAAATTTCAGGGTACAAAGATGCTAAATATCCCCAAGAGATAAAAGACGTACTTAAAGAAAAGCGAAAAGCGCGTAAAAAATGGCAACAAACTCGTGCTCCTCAACACAAATCTAATTCAAATCGCTTAAGTAATTTGCTTAAAAAAATGATATCAGATTTCAAGAACCGCGAAGCTAAAAATTACCTTGAAAATTTGACGGCAGGTAAAGAATCTAACTACTCTCTATGGAAAGCTATAAAAGCCACGAAAAAACCTAAGCTTCCAGCACCTCCGATTATGAAAGACCAAAATGCATGGGCAAGAAGCGACAAAGAGAAAGCAAACGTTTTCGCTGATTACCTAGAGGACACATTCAAACCATTCAATGGGCAAGCATTGAATGATAGTATAAATATGAATTTAACGTCAAGTGAAAGCTTTATCACAAGAAATGTTACACTCGCCGAATTAAAAAATGAAATTAAGAAGCTAAAGCCAAAAAAAGCACCCGGATACGACTTAATTACAGCGGAAATTCTTAAAATGCTCCCACGGAAAGGTTTAATAAATCTCCTCTATATAATGAATGCCACTTTAAGGTTAGAATACATTCCAAATCAATGGAAAGTCGCAGAAGTAATAATGGTCTTGAAACCTGGCAAACCATCACACGAAAAGAAATCATACAGACCCATTTCACTGCTTCCTGTAGTATCGAAGGTTTTTGAGAGAATATTTTTGCAGCGACTTCAGCCAATAATAGAAGAAAAAGGTCTTATACCTGAACACCAGTTCGGTTTTAGAAACAAGCACTCGACGATAGATCAAGTGCATAGAATCACCGATGTCATTGAGAGAGCTCTCGAAGAAAAGAAAATTTGTTCAGCGGTCTTTTTAGATGTATCTCAAGCTTTTGACAAAGTATGGCACGAGGGCCTCAAATTCAAGTTAAGACAAGTCCTACCTGAAGGACTCTTTACCATTCTTAGAGAATATCTAGAGAACAGAATTTTCCGCGTCAGACACGGAAATGATTACTCAGACTTTAGGGAAATAGTGGCTGGGGTACCACAAGGTAGTGTTTTAGGTCCTATTTTGTACCTTCTATTCACACGCGATATACCTCAAACAGAAAACACAATTGTAGCTACTTTTGCTGATGATACCGCAATACTTGCAGTAGGCAAAACAATCAACGAGTCGACAAGTAAATTGCAAAATGCCCTTAACAATGTCAATGAATGGACAAAAACGTGGCGAATAGCGCTTAACGAATTTAAGTCAGTCCACGTGGACTTTACATATAAGAAAATAAATAGACTACCTGTTTTTATTAATACTACTCAAGTCCCATTTGCAAATGAGGCAAAATATCTCGGGATGACTCTCGACGCGAAATTAAAATGGAAAGCGCATGTTAAAAATAAATGTGATCAATTAAATATGAAATTGAGAGAAATGTACTGGTTGCTAGGACAACATTCTAGACTAAGTATCGAAAACAAATTATTAGTTTACAAGCAGGTACTAAAGCCTGTCTGGACATACGGTATTCAACTCTGGGGTTGTACACGCGATACAAATTTAAATAGATTACAAACTTTTGAAAATAAATTATTAAGATCATTTGTAAATGCGCCGTGGTATATAAGAAACGAAGATCTTCACAGGGATCTTGGAATCCCCACGGTTCGCGAAGAAATAAAAACGTTTGCCCAAAAACATCGAAAACGGTTAGTCGAACATACTAATAGAACAATACTAGAAATTCTCGACGAGACAAACTTAGTACGACGTTTGCGAAGGACTAAACCTTCCGATTTGGTACAGTGAAATTTTTCAATTTAATTCCTTTATTTCGAAATATCGGCATTGATTAATATAAATTTAAATGTTTTAGAGATTTTATTTATTTAACTTCCTTTAAAATATTTTTTTGATAACAAAAATTTAAACCATTACTTAATGATTTAATTTAAAACAAAAGTTATTTATTTATTTTTAAATATCATCAGTAGGAACTTTCATCGGAAAGTTACCTACAACACGTAACTTAACTTCGAGAAAGATAAATTGCTAGATAAGTTCCATCTGAACTTAGTTGCAATCGGGAGGAGGAGGTGGTTTTAGTGGTTAAGAGTCCCACATATCTATGAGCACGCGTTTTCCGGTCCTCATAGAATCTTTTGAAGATTTCAACACCTACCCACGGACAAAAAAAAAAAAAAAAAAAAAAAATTTCCACCTTCTTCTGTGGTATTAGAGAAAAGTTAAAGAAGACGACGAAGGAGACAACAACAGCAGCACCCCCTCAAAAATATTACTTTTTGCCACAAACTTTTTAAAAACAAAACAACAATTTTTTTTTGTTCTTGTTTTATTTTTGGTTTGTTTACTTTTTCATTTTTCGCCAACGAACGAAGCATTTTTATAAAGTATGTATATACGACTGGATTTGGTTGTTCTTGTTCTTCTTTTTTATTTATCCGATGCAATATAAAAGGAACGAGGACGAGAATCAGGACGATACGACTACGGGGTTGTTTTTTTTTTTTTATTTTGCTCCTGTTTTAATGGGTTCCGTAGTATTATATATTTGGCCTTTTGTTTCTTCGAGCACAAAAACCACCTACTTCATACACCCGGTTGTTTGGTTAGTAAGAAGCTTTTTAAGAGAATTTTACACAAAAATAATTAAAAGTTTTTCTTTTTTGGTCCAACAACGATGACTACGATTTCAACGAGGATGACGACGGACGGCAAAAAGACAGCTCAACACCGAGATTGATAAGCACGAATTCAAAGTATAAAGTCAAACTTTAGATATTTTTTAAAAGACCAAACTTTGACTTGACTAATGACTATGCTTTGGCTATTGAACACAAAGTTCGTCATATAAAAAAGAACAAAGTCTTCTTGTTTTTTTTTTTTTTTATTAAATACCTTTTGTTTTTAAGGCTTAGAGTGAAACAAACCAGCTTTTTGGGGTGCATTTTGTTGATGGAAAAACATTTGTGTGTGTTTTAAGGGAAGCTTGCAGATTAATATGCACGTTTTTGAGAGCACCCACTTTTTCGGACTTAAATAAAAACTAATTTCACTACAAGAACTATACCAGAAAAACCACCAAGTTAATTAGTTGGATTTTTTGGGCCAATGATCTTCATGAAAACAAAAGAACAAAGTCAAATTAAAAACTAAAGGAATACTGTTTTTGGAATAAAAAGAAAAAACAAAATGCATAAAGTTCAGTTTAAGGTATTTGCACTCCAACGAAGATCACTAAGACTTTGTATGACTAAGTTCCAACGCACAATGTGGGGATATCCTTATGGAACGGAAAAAAAACATGCTATGAGAATGAAGTAGAATTGCGAAATAACATGTTTTTAAGAATATAATTACTTTTCAAAAAAAAAAAAAAAAAAAATCAAGAAACACTCCATGCGTTCGCCAAAAAAGATATCAATTTATGTATAATGTGAACTATTAAAACGACAATATGCTATACATTTAGTATTTTAAGTCTTCAAGTAGGTCTAAAAATAAAACAGATATAGGTCATAGGCTATAAATTAAAATTGGTACACTTAGGCGTATACGTACTTTTTTTTATTATTTATTTATTACTGAAATTTTATAAAATAAAAAATTAAACAACCAATGTCAAGACCATACAAGAACACGATGTTCTTTTATTCAGTGATAACGTAATAAAAATTAATTTTTGTAGTTCTTTGGATTTTTCGAAGTTTCGGGCGTTAGAAAAATCTGGAGTCTGCAAGTCGCGATTTTCAAGGTCAAACAATAACAGACAATGGTATTATATACACTTATGATATACGTAATTTTAAGGTACTTTTACTTGCGATATATGTAGGTACTATGTATGTATGTATATATGAAGTTATGCATTCGTATAAAAAAAAGTTGAGATGACATTTTTCATGACGATGATAGACAATGCCAAAAAAGTAGGTCCCGGAAGTCCGTCTGTCTGTCTGTATAAGGAACTAGAGCCTAAACGAATGGACCGATTGACCTCAAACTTGCTATGTAGCAGGTTTTGGAGCCTCTCCAGAGGGGTTTTTGGAATTAATTTTTTTGGACCAAAAATAACGGTACCTGTCATATACAAATTTCGGAAAAGTTTAATTTCTCGGAAACGGCTCCAACGATTTTGTTAAAAAATTCAAATGTTAGTTTCTGAACAAGGTCTATCTTTTGAAAAAAAATTTGTTTTTGAAAATCATTATATTAACGGTACCTGCCAAAGGACTGCTTTTTTCAAATCTGATTTTCTGCAAAACTGTTGTATTTCTTATACGAAAGCATTTATATAATTTTAATATAAGCTAAAAATAAAATTTTGAAAAAAATAATTTTTGGATTTAAAAAAAAAATATTTTTTTTTTAAAAATCAAATTTTCGAAAACGGGACATTGAATTTTTTTTGAAATTTTGTTTTTAGATGTTGATTAGTGATTTCTACAAAATGGCATAACAATTTCATTTTAAAACTTTTTTTTCCAAAAAATTATTTATAAAAAATTAGTTTTTTAAAATATTTTGAAATTTTTTTTCTAAAAATGCACCTTAATATAGCAAATAAAGCTGCACACTTGTTTTGTGAGGCGATTTGATTTCAGATGTTGTTTTATTTTTTTGAAAAATGAATTTTATTTTTTTTATTTATTACAATATTTTTTGTTTTTTTTTTTGCTTTTTTTATATAACTATATTTCCCAAATTTCTATATAAAAAGTCTTACAAATTTAAGCAACTTGAACTCTAAGAGCAAGTTCGTGCGACCAAGTACATTTTATTTAATTTTGATTACAAAAAATCCATTTTTCATCTGTCGAACCGTATTATTATAACAGTTGGAAACCTACTATCGAAAAACCTTTAAAAGTTAAAGTAGAGTATTCAAATTTTCCATGAAGGTTTGAATATCCATTAGAATTAAGAATCAAAACAATACAATGAAAAACCAATATATATCTACGATAAAATGGTATTTTTTTAGCGAGCGATAAATTTTAGGATATGCACTAAAACACATAACATTAGTTTCCAAAAAAGGAAATAAAAATTTTTTCTACACCAAGTGCAGTTATACTTTTCGTATAGATTTGAGCCCAGAAAACTCAAAAATCTTATCTAAAAAAATATCTATGGATAGATATGATTTTTCAAAGTTTTTTGCAAAAATTGAATACGGCTAAAATTGGATAAAATCTCTTTCAGCCTTTTTTCTTTAACACATTTTACAAGTTGTAATTAGGAATTTTGTATGTTTTTATGTTTATCAATTTAAACTCTATTTTCTAAAACACAATCTCATATCGCACCTCCGGTGGTACAACGACGTAAGTGCAAAAATGTTTATTCTTCAGAAAACTCGATTAAACATTTTGAAAACGTTTGAAAACAATGTAACGGTCCAAAGGAATTTCTGCCCCCTGGATTCAAATAGAACATTTTCAATTGGGTCTTTGTTTCATCGGAAGGAAATACCTTTTCTTGAAACTATGGCATACTTAACTCAGAAAATTCAAAATTTGCACTTACGTCGTTGTTCCACCGGGGGTGCGATATGATATCGTTTATCCTAAATCCCAAAACTATTTTCTAATTTTATAAAATGTTTCAAATATTTTTGTTTTAATATTTTCTAAGTTTCGCAAATATGTTTGCATTAAGTGGTTTAATGATTATAATGTTAAGGAAGTAATTTTAAATAACGAATGCATACAATAAAACCACTGCCAATCACCATTTTTCAAAACATGTGTTAAAGAAAAACGACTCAAAGAGACCAAAAACAGTAGATTTTGAAAGTCCATATTTTATCCAATTTTAGCCGTTTTCAATTTTTGCGACCATTATGTTAAAATATAAAATATTTTCTTTTCTAAGTTACATGCTTAAAGGATAAAAATAGACTATTTAGTAAACACCAAAAATGTCACGTTTTTCTCTTTTTCGAATAGTTTTTCATTAGTTTTTTACAATATTTTAATTTAAAATTTTTTTTTTAAAGGATACCATATCGATAGGAAATTTAATTATCTACAAAAAATTACTTAATAAAAATTTTCATATTCGGCTTCTTTTTCAATAGACGAAAACACAAAAAATAACAAAAAAAAAAGTCGAAAATATTGATCGTTACAAAAATTATCATATCTTTATAACTTATTAATAGATTTTGAAGGAAATTATCTTGTTATCTTTGCCAGAAAGTGTACTAAACACAAAAAAATATTAAACTATGAGGATCCGCAAAGATTTAGATTTTTTATGTCAGTAAGAATCTCTTTTTTTGCAAAAATTTCATTTAAAAAGTCGATTTTTTTAAAAGTGTTTTGATACAATGCACTTAAACTTTTGGAGTGACCCAAAAAAGATATTCCAGTGTTTGTTGCTTATTTGATGAGCTTTCAGGAACCAGTTTTTCTGTTCAGATTAGTTGTTTATTACTCAAGATATAGCCCGAATACTAAGTATGCTGAAAAAAAACGACAAAAAACTTTGAAAAATTATATCTCGAAAACGTATCCATAGTAATTTTTTTAAGTGATTTCCGAGTTCCTGAGGTCAAAGTACGTAAGAAAAAAATAATGGGATTGAGTGTCCATTTTGGCTGTAAACCAGTGTAATTGTACAATTTTGGAAATCGATTATTAAGAATAGGGTGTCAATATAACCGGTGCATACTACACATTTATTTCCGCATAAGGATAGGTAAAAGAAGTTAAAAAAAAGAAAAGTAAACAAAAGGGGCTCTAGTTTTAAAAGACAAGACTTAAATTCTCAGGAGCGCCTTTGTGACGACTGCCTCAAAACTTCCTTGAAATCCACCCACCTCAAAACTCATATTTGGCCCTTTTGATTAATTTATTACAAAAACTGAGAAACAAAATTTATCGCAAAAAAAAAAACAACCGTTGAAGTCGGATATTCCTCCTTACCTGTTTTGAAGAGCTTGCACAGTTTTTGCATTTTTTTTCTATCAATATTTTAAATATGTTAGGCTAAGAAAGAATATATTGTTGAGGAAAAATAAGTACATTTTAATTTCCGCCCCCTTCCCTGCAATTCTGCAAACTTTTTGACCCATCCTCGTTCCTCGTATATTTTTTGGAATTAAAAAAAATTTTTTTCAAAAACTAATTATATTCAATTAATAATTTCTTTTTAAAAGCATGTCAAGCTTATTTATTTTTTTTTTATTTTAGAAAGTTTTCATTTATACAAAAACTATTAAAAAAAACGGCGCTTATAATAGACCAGTGCCAATAATTTTTGAAAATAAAAAAATTATAAGCAGCATATGGGTGGTGGGAAAATTAAGGATAAATGGTATATGAAAGGGGAAAAATAATTTGCCCACAAAAAAATTGGGGGAAAGGGGGTGGGTGGGCGAAAAAGTGGGGTGGGTGTCAAAAATCGTGGTTTTTTACAATTTCTGTCAAAATTAGACCTCCTATCGAAAAAAATCAAATGCAAAAGTTGTAGGTAGTATAAATGTCTACAACTTTTACTCAAACAATTTTTTTCTATAATCTCAAAAATATTGAAAAAAATGCAAAAATACGATTTTTTGATTTTTATTTTTGTCTTTTACAAAAATAGTTGGATTTTAACAAAACTTGGTTAAAAATTACTTTGTTATGTTTTCTATCTATTAAAAATGTTTTTTGAGCAAAAAGTTAATTTTTGAATTTTTGACGAATTTATTTTGAAAAAATAGCCTTATTTTTCAAACAAAAAAGTTACCGAAAAAATTTTTGATTTTTAAAAAGTTTGGAATGCAATTGTGTAGATCAAAACCTATTATTTAAGATTGTGTGGAAAAACTATACTTTTGTTTTAGAAAATATTGACAAAAAATGAAAAAAACAAAAAAAATGATTTTTAAGATCGATTTTTCCGTAATAGACAGTAATATTGGCAAGAAAAAATTTTCAATAGAAACTAAATTATACTTTTCTAATTGCCTTTGACCTTTTTAATTTGAATCTAGCATTAGAATAGCTCTAACGTGCAAAGTTTTTGAGATATTGAATTTTTAACGTCCAAAACACCATTTTTGTGATGTTTTGCATTATAATATCTCAAAAACGTGATGTGATAGAATTTTTCTGACTTCGGATTCGAGCTCAGCGCACAAAAAACCATTATAAAAATATATTTTGATTTCTACAAAAAAAAAAAAAACTTTTTGTCTAGTGAAATTGAACAAGGCATTCGATTTTTTCTGCCCTGTTCGATTTCACTAGTCAAAAAGTTTTTTTTATAGAAATCAAAGTATATTTTTCTAATGGTTTTTTGTGCGCTGAGCTCGAATCTGAAGTCTGAAATCTGAAGAAAATTTTATCACATCACGTTTTGACATATTGCCATGCCAAAAATCAGAAGAATAGTGTTTGGGACGTTCAAAATTCAATATCTCAAAAACTTTGCACGTTAGAGCTATTCTAGTGCTTGATTCAAATTTAAAAGGTCAATGACCATTAGAAAAGTATAATTTGGTTTCTATGGAAAATTATTTCTCGCCAATATTACTGTCATTTACGGAAAAATCAATCTTAAAAATCGTTTTTTGTTTTTTTCAATTTTTCTCAATATTTTCCAAAACAAAAGTATAGTTTTTCCACACAATCTTTAAAAAAAGGTTTTAAGCCAAATAATTGCATTCCAAACTTTTCAAAAATCAAAAATTTTTTCCGTATCTTTTTTGATTGAAAAATAGGCTATTTTTTCAAAATAAATTATAAATCCAAAAATTTACTTTTTGCTCAAAAAACATTTTTAATCGATCGAAAACATAACAAAGTTATTTTTAACCAAGTTTTGTTAAAATCCAACTATTTTTGTAAAAGTTAAAAATAAAAAATCAAAAAATCGTATTTTTTCATTTTTTTCAATATTTTTGAGGGTATAGAAAAAAATTGTTTGAGTAAAAGTTGTAGACATTTATACTACCTACAACTTTTGCATTTGACTTTTTTCGATAGGACGTCTAATTTTGACAGAAATCGTAAAAAACCATGATTTTTGACACTTACCCCACTTTTTCGCCCACCCACCCCCTTTCCACCAATTTTTTTGTGGGCAATTTATTTTTCCCCTTTCATATACCATTTATCCTAAATTTTCCCTTCACCCTTATGCTGCTAATAATTTGTTCAACTTTTGCCTTCTGAAAACCGGATTGGCACTGGTCTATAATGGCATACCTAAAACCAATTAAAAAAATTTATTAAAACACTTTCAAAATTAAATTAAAAATTAGTCAATAATGAATTTTTCCCTAAAAAGCTTTGATAAATCTAAGCAACTTTTACAATTCATTCGGAATCGATTCCATAACTTGGTTAAATTCACTCGGAATTTTAAAAGGTACTGACATAAATCCCAGGAAATATTACAATTATAATAAACTAATCTACACTAGACCTAGGGGACACTTAACTCCCCCAAGTTAAAACTGACGAGACACCTTTATTTAATATGCAAAAATTCTCTGCAAAGTTTGGTGAGGAGTTTCTATTTTGTGTCGTGTTCGCGCTTATTTAAACGGTTTTCAGCCTAAACTTCTTTATCAATTATATATCAGGTATATCAAAATCTTAATTATTTATTTATAACCTCAGAATGGGAAGAAGTGCTAAAAACACAAATAATATCAAAGTAGAATAAGGTGTAGACATAGTCTTTTCTCACCTACTTACTTTTTTTTGTTGAGGTAAACACTTGAATGATTAACGAGTAACAACTTCGTTAAAAATTTAAATGTTGTTGGCGTACTTCTTCGTTCAGTTTATTTTTGTTTGTTACAAAAATTAAGGTAGGTAGTATTTGACTTAAATTTGTCATTCGTTGAGTTTTGTTTTTTTTTTTTTTGTGAGAAGAAGATTGTTTTTGAAAGAATCAAATAAGATCTTTAATGAAAACTGAAAAATAAAAATGGTCTAAGTCTGTGTGAGCTATTTTTTCGATTTGACGAAAACAAAGACTCTTAAAACAGCCCCAAAAGTCTTTATTTTCCCCTTAGGATGTTGAGTAATATAGAAGGGCCTTTTGTTGAAGATGGCATTCTTGAGATATGTGCCTAAAGAATGTCTTGACTCCATTTTAGGAGGAAATTGTTCACTGTTTCGTTTAACGTGCATAAAATTGCTTCTTACAAATTTTGCGATTTGTAAAAAAAATATCATTCCTACTACTTAAAACCTTTGTATTCTTTACCTCGAGGAAAAAAAAAAAACAACACAGACCCCCTATCTTTTTGAATGCAGGTGATTGTGACACCAGCATAAAAGCTGAAAGTGTAAGTAACCTCAAAAGTACAACCTTTCCTTATGCGCTAACTTTGTTTTTTTAAACCGGACTTCCCCTTATATTTACTTGAACATTCATTTTAACAAGATACCATCATTCATTTCATTATAGCTTATACATCTCTGACAGTAGAATGCCCTAGGGTTTATTTCTGTCCTTAGCAAGTAACTCTCTTTCAGCTTTAGTCTTTTTACTAACCATGTATTCAGAAATTTGTCATTAAAAAATAATAAAAAAAAAGAAAAAAAACGATCCCTTTATTTTGTACTCATATTTTCATACTATCTTCATATTATTATTTGCAGGTTTCTGCACTTGAGGTGTTGTTGGGTAAAAATGTTGAGATTTTTTTTATAAAATGTTGTTCGCAATTGAATGAAATATCTACACACACACCAGCTAGTAGAAAGATGGTTTTGAGAGATGATGAGCTCTTATCAATGTTTTTTTTTTTTATTTTTTTAGGTCAAAAAGGTATATGTACACATTTCTTGATTGCATTAAGAACCATAGAAAAGATTCAAGAAAATATGTTGATTTTTTTTTTGTATTCTATTGAGACTGTCTTTTGAGTTATTTAAAGGGAACATAATAAGCAAAAGTTTTGAGAAAAATTTTCAGCCTTGCCAAGCTTTGTTGTCAGGATGGAGTTGAGTATTTTGAAATATATTCATGACAGGTTTTATATGGCGTTTCCTTTACTTTGACCAGTTTCTTGTTAAGTTTTTTAGAAAAGCTCACATGTATATTTTTTTGATAAGTTTAAATTAATGTGAGTCTTCAAAGAGTTCCCATGATTGTGATTGTTTATTAACAAAACTGTGCCATGTCTGATTCTTATTTTTTTTAAAACTCAATACACTATTTTCTATCAAATTCCATATAGTACCTAGATGTACAGTCGAAGTAGACGAAATTTCAGAGGTACGTCGAATTATTAAGAAACTGGACTTTATTTTTAATTTATTGTTACTTGAAGTAGAAGGTATACAAATACTATAGTTGGCGTATTCACTCTTCGTTTCCCCCAGCAATTTTTTTAATCCATTTTTTTTTCAAATATTCTTGGTAATAGAGAAAAAGTGTGAGAAAAAAAAATATTCAACCTACAATTTTGAATAATTTATGCCAAAGGATTGACTCTCAGTAGTTACTAGAAGATAGAGATCAGTAAAGTTCTCGAAATGTTTATTTATGGTAAAAATGCAAATAACTATTTATTTGATGGCCACCCTTAATCCCTTTTTGTCTTTTTTATCCTTTTTACTTGTTTTGAAATAATTTCAATTTCTATTGATTTCTGACTTATTTTAAGTGATTTTTGTAAGTGATTTCAAAAACATTAATTTTGGATTGTTTTAAAGAGACTAAAAAAAAAAAATTTTCAAAACAGATAAATGAATTTTCTTGAAAAGATTTTTTTCCTCAAAAACGGCTCTGACGATTTTGATGAAAAACAAAAAATTCCTGTCATACAACAGTTTCTGAGTTTCTCCTTAATGACTGAAGGGATTTCAACAACAAAATTTATATAGAAGCTTTTTTGGTAGTTCAACTACTGTTTTGTACTACTATTTTGTACTACTATTTTGTAAAAATTATTTTAATTTTTTTATCAATTTTTTGAAAATGGGCTGGTTAATTTTTTTTTAATTTGTTATTTTGCATCGACTAATAATTTCTTTTTATTGGCTTTGCAAATATTTTTTTATAAAAAAAAAATAATATAAAAAAAAAGGTTCTAACGATTTTCAAAAAATAAATTTCTCAAAATTTTTCGTTGTACCTACAAGAAATTTTACTAATGTACTTGGGGGTCAAAACTATTTTAAGATTTCATTTTTGATATTTTAAAAACCAAGTTATATAGTATTTTTTTGAATTTTTAAAAAATTTTTTTTAAAAATTTCTTATAAAATTATATTAAAAATATTTTAAATGAATTAAAAAAAAAAAAACATTAGTGTTATATGGAATTTTCAGCATAAGAGCAAGAACGTGCGATTCAGTCGTGCATTTTATTATATATGAAAAATATAAAAAAAAATTATCATACAAAAGTATAGGTTTTAATGAATTATTAAAATCATTAATTTTCATGAAAAAAGTGAACAAAATTTAATTTTCTGGAAGCTAAAATATACACCACATTCATGTATGTACGACATCTACAAAAAAAATTTAACTTTTTGATAGCAATAAATTTTCACAAAAAAGATCAAACCTTTCCATAAAATAATACTACCCGAAAGCTTATTATTTATGTTTTATTATTTTTTGTGATATTTAAAATAAAAGGTTATATTATATTCTTGCAAAATTAAGTTAAATCAAATTAAAATTTTACTCTTTGGAAAAAAATATTACGTGTCAAAAAAAGAACATCTTTTTACAGTTTATCTCAGAAGTAACTGTGAAAGTATTAAATTTCACTCATCTATGTATATATCAAAATAAATAAAAAGATTTAAGTACAATACTGTTGAAAACTGTCAAAAAAATTGAGTAAAATTAATTAGTTTTTCCCGTTATTCGGTAAAAAATCATTTTAGAATTCTAATTTTTTGCAAACGTACTTAAATCAATCCCAACTATATAATTCCTGAACGTTTGTCTTAAGTTGGACTTAGAGTAAATTCATCGACTTTCACAGTGGCTCACCAAATACTTTATCAAAAATGATAGCCTAGAAATAATTTATACAGAACAAAGTTCAAAAACAACAAATAGTAGAGTAACTAAAGCAAATTATTAGGGAACCCGGCCGAACAGCTCTGATTTTGACGATTTTTTTTTTTCAAACGTAGGTAATTAAAAATACTTTAAAGTCTATGATTAAAAATTGCCGGTGTTGCCGTATTGTTTTTTTTAAATTCAAATTATTTTTTTTTTAACAAAACCATTTTTTTTGCTTAAATTTCATAAAACAAATGATAGCAAAAGATTCTCTAGGTAATTTAAGGAAAATTTATAAAAGGCAGTAAGGGACAATCTTCCATCGTTTAAGCGATAAATGCAATTTTCTAACATTCTGACCTCAAACACAAAAAAATATTTTGAAAACAAAGGCAACACCTACAATATTTTAAAATACATACTTATCTCTTAAATTTAAATCCACTAAATTTAATCAAGACTTTTTGAAAAAATGGTCCTCAAACTCAGAATTTAAAAAAAAAATGTTATTAGAAAAGTTTAAAATGACTTTTTTCCAAACTTTTTCTAATAAAATATGAATTTATTTAAAAAAAAAATTTTTGGCCATAAATATTATCAGTTGAATTTCGAAGCAAAAAAGGTAAAATATATCACACTTTTGGAAAAAAAAATGAAAAATTACTTCAATTTCAATGGTTTTTTTTTATTAAAACTGAATTTTTGCATTGAAATAATTAATTTTCTCAAAGACTGTGGCAAATAGGAACTTTAAATTTTTGCTATTTAACTTTCAACAGTAAGGGTTATTAAATGAATAAAAAATAATTTTATGTTTAGATGTTGAACTTTAAAAAAAAATAAGTTACATTTTTTTTCAAAACTTTTATTAAAAAAAATTCTTCGAAAATGAAATACTTTTTAATTTTTTTCATAAACCGTAATACATATTGACATTTCCTTTTATAATTTGAAATCATAATAAATGCGGCCAAAAAACTTTGAAAATAAATGCATTTTATATTACGACCAAGTTTAAAAAACGACATGTTAAAATTTTTTCAATAATTTTTTTTTTTTTTCAAAAATCTGAGTTCAATAACCATTCTTTCAAAAGCCGTTAATTCAATTAATTTAATTTTTATTTTACATATATGACTAAGCTTCTAGCTTTTAAAAAATGTATATTTGAATATTGTAGGTGTTGCCGTTGTGTTCAAATATTTTTTTTTGTGTTTGAAGTCAATTAATAAGAAAATTGCATCTATCGCTTGAACTATGGAAGATTGTCCCTCACTTCCATATATTTTTTTTCCTTGAATTTCCTAGACAATCTTTTTTCATCAATTAATTTATGAAATTTAAGAAAAATTTTTGAAAAAAATTTGTTTTTGTTCACATAAATCTTCAATTAAATTTAAAAAAATCAAAACGGCAACACCGGCAATTTTTAATTTATAGACTTTAAAGTATATTTAATAACCGACGACGTTTGAAAAAAAAGATCATCAAAATCTAAGCTGTTCGGCCGGGTTCCCTAATATTGCCAATTTTTGAGCTTTAGTTACTCCACTAAAAATAAGGATAGCTTATGGATAGAGACCTCCTTATAGCCTATACCTATAACCTGCATATAATTAAGATGCTTCTAGCCATACCTTCTTATATATTTCAATACGATAAGTAGTTTAGAAGTAATGAGGTAACATAGGTACATTATGCACATGCACACAATCCGTTTAAAAACATGACATTTTGTCTTGCTACTCTGCGAAGCGTATGCCTGGAAGTCAAGTAAAAAAAAAATAAACTACTGAAAAAATATACATACATAATTCACAAATAATAATAACAACAACTAAAAATTCTTCAAACCTTTGCATTTTCTGCATCCTTTTTACCTTATGTTTCCTAATGCAATTTTGTTAACAGACAATAAATTCCAAGCAAATTAATTGCTCATAGCTAAGCAGCTTAACAGTAACAGTTTCTGTTTCAGTTCAGCTCTAAATCATATAATTTAGTGTAGGTATTTTACTTGATTTATTATAGTTACATGTTACATTGAGTAGGAATTGCGACATTTGCGAGGGATGATAAAAAAAAAATTATACCGGTAAAAATAATTTAAAGAGAAAAAAAAATTAATTTCAAGAGTCCAAAACAGCGTTACCACTTGCAGAATAAAAGTCGAAGTAGATTTGAAGAAAAAATGGAAGTAGATTGAGAAAAATCGAAGTAGATTTCAAAATATAATTTTTTAATAAAAATCCATCTTAAAAAAAAAATATTTTCTTAAATTTATTTAAGTTAAATAATTTAATTAGTAAAAACAACTAAAACCAAAAAATTGAATTCCTTCAAACTCTATATTTTCGGTATAAATATTATTTCAATACATTATTTTATAACAATTTTTAGTCAAATATTTGTTTTTCTGCAAAAAGAAGTAGAATTGGCTTATATTTTGATAATTTGAAGTAGATTGTAACAGAGATTTTAAAATGAAGTAGAATTCGTTATTTTCGTGATGGTGCGAAGTAGGAAGTAGATTTAATTTTTTTTTGAAAAAAAGAAGTAGATCTACTTCAATTGAAGTAAAGTGGTACCACTGGTCCAAAATGATAACAACAAAAATACCGAGAAACAAAATGAAATAGAACGAAGGAAATTTAAAAGTGAGTTTATAAAAAATAAAAATGAAAATGACATTTCAATTTAACACTATTTATGAGACAAAATTTAATCTCTTAACTTAGCCATTTAAAGAGAAAGAAATAATTTCAAAGAGAAATTGCATATATATTTTCCATATAGGAACAAAATTGAATTTGAAACATAAATTGCGGTCCAATTGAATTTAATGAAAAATAAAATTGAAAGAAAAAAAAGAAAAGAAAAACAAATAACAACAAAAAGATGGCCATCTTTGATTAGAGACATTTACTGGTATGAATTGTGTGTGTATATTCTTCAAATACACATACTTAATAATGTAAATTGTAGGTAAAATGTTGTTTACAGTTGCTTTTTGCTTGCTTTGTGACCTTTTAACCAAAAAGCGATTAGGTCAAAATGTCAGTCATGTTTTTTTGTGTGTGTGTTGAGTTGATGTATCTTTTTTGTTTAATCAAAGAAAAAATTTAATAATCGTTATCAGTTTGTTGGTTATACCCCAAAAGTTAGTAAGTAAATAAATAAATCATATTTAGTAAGAAAGTCGGTAAAGATAACAAAAGTCCTATCAAAAAGTTAATATTGATATTCCATTTAGATAATTTCAATCTTTGCAATTTAATTTGTTTGTTATTTCTGCATTAAATTGATATTTAAAAATGTATCTTAAATCTAGGTAATGAGATGTAAATAATAATAAAAGCATTTTTAATTACTATTCTAGATGTATTCCAACTACTTGTAGAAGAGACGATATCAATAGCTTTTAAGGAAATCCATTAAATAACAATCCATTGATAACAAATATTAATGGATCAGAAATAGAAAATTATATGGATAGGTAAGTACCAATTGGAACGCGGACGTTTCCCAGCAGAGTTCATCATCATCATGATGAGCATCATCAGCATCAGATGGTTGGTTTCCATTAGCAGCATCAACAACATTGTTTAGTTCGTGTGGACGGACGACTCGCTCGTCTCCAATCCCGTTCCTATTCGCTTTCTGTGTGATCATGGTTGTGCCAAATAAAATAAACACAAGAGTCAGTCAGCAGAGCCTCAGCACTCAGCAATAATAAGTCAGCAAGCCGTGTCGGTCGTCCGCATGTGTAAGTTAAAATTACTCAGAAAGTATCTTTATTATGGTTTGACTATGGAGGAACATACCTCTACACAAGTTATACAAGCTCTGACTCTGAGTATAAGAGGAATTACCATAATTTAATATATGTGAGTAGTTTTTTGTTTGAAAATCATTCAAAAAAAGAAGATACAATCGTCTTCTTCAATTTTGAATATTTTTTCTTTTTTGTTGCTTTTCTGTACTTTTTGTACATTACAAATGGAATGTAGATTGCTGCATATAAAAAAATATGAAGTGGAGGAAAATTATAAGTCTTTTTTTTTTAGTTGAAGTAAGATTGTCGTGAGCGTGGATGACAAATTGTTTGTCGTTCTCACATCCAGTAGCAATTTGAGTTGCAAAATAAATACAAGAAAAAAAAAATATTTATTAATTAATGTGAGCAATTAAGAGAATTGCGTGATGGTTGGATTAATATTATTTATTCTTCGAAAAAATCGAATTAATTTAACCTTAAGGCTTTTAGCTTGATTTGATAATTTTTTTTTTTTTTTAAACATCTGTTCTTTATTTTTAAATTAGTCATGTATTCAATTAGTTTTAGGAAAAGCTCTTAAATCATTTGAGTTAGAAATACTTATCTTTAGCGATCATGAGTTATTGAGTAGATATTGATCTTTTGTTGAAAAGAATGTGATTGAACCATTGATAACACTGGTCAACAAGGTTTTTGTCACAAGAACCAAAATATACTTTTCTAGTAGTTTTTGGGGTGCTGAATCCGAATCTGAAGACAGAAAAGTTTGATTGGCCTTCGTTTTTGAAATATTATTGTTAGAAAATGTCAAAAAACGTAATTTTGGCTGTTTTCGAGGTTATGTTTTTATGTGGGGTAATTCATTGTGAATAAATTTGTAACGTTGCCTATAAGAGCTAGTTTTATATTTCAAAAAATGTTTAAATCTTTCTGATATCTCTTTTATTGCCCGAGATATTTAAATTTAAGTAGCGGTCTTTGAATCAGATACAACACTGGCCAACCAAATAAAACTTTTTTTGGCAAAAGAATCAAAATATACTTTTCTAAAGGTTTTTGGGTTGCTGAACTCGAATACACAGTCAGAAAAATTCTATTAGCCTTCGTTCTTGAAATATTACCGTTATAAAATGCAAAAAACGAGTTTTTTTTATAACGGTTATATTTCAAGAACGGAGGCTAACAGAATTTTTCCGATTGCGGATTTGAGTTCAGCAACTCGAAAACCTTCAGAAAAGTATATTTTGGTTCTTGTGGCAAAAATTCTGTGACCAGTGACTTATATAGATTAAGTTTAGTTTCTCTTTGGCTTATTATATGAAACTTAAGATATCTCGAGCAATAAAATAGATATCGGGAAAATTTAAAAAGTTTTTAAAAGAAGAATGTATGTTGTTATAATAACCGTTACAAATTTGTTTATAATGAATTACCCCACATAAAAACAGAATCTCGAAAACAGCCAAAATTACGTTTTTTTTAGCATTTTATAACGGTAATATTTAAAAAACGGAGGCCAATCAAATTTTTCTGACTTCAGATTCGGATTCACCACCCAAAAACTACTAGAAAAGTATATTTTTGTTCTTGTGGCAAAAAAAAAAGTTAAATTTTGTTGACCAGTGTAATTATTAGGAATGAATTTCGTAATATTTGTTAGTTCAATAACTTCTGAATACAGCAAGATCCTTCCATTAATAACCATAAACTTGTTTCTAGGGAAGAGTGTTAAAAAAAAATAAGCATTATTACAGTTTATTACAATTCACAATTCTCATAATAAAAATGACATCCAATAGAAAAAAATTTAATTTTTAATCAAATTTTGCCTCTCAGTTCACTTTTTTCTTGAAGTTTTGTATAAGAACTAGATAGTTCTCTAAAATCTGATAGTTGATCTTGAAAAAATGTTTAATACAATTTTGTGAATATCGTTCCCGGGATGCAGAAATACACTTATGGGAAACTATTAGCTAATTTGAGATATGAATCACGAACCCGTAGAATTTATGATTACATGGTGAATTCGTGTCAACACAACCAAGTCGAAATTTGGAAAGACTGATGGGAGTCGGACATAATCCCGAAATTCCAAATACTTAAAACCATAAATCCGGAAAAGCCAAAGTGCAAAAAGACAAAAATCCCATTTGCGGGGTTTCGGATCCCATTCGGGATCTTGGGTTTTCTGCAGTTTGGATTTTCTGGATTATGGGCTTTTGAGATTTTTAATTTGCTGGATTTTAGATTTTGTAGATCTTGGATTTTTGGGAATACTTTCAACAAGCCCATAACTTGCAGTTCGGAAGTAAAGCCGTCAAATCAAGTTGCTTTAATATTTTGACTTCTGGGTAGTTGCGGGAGTTAATGTTTGCTGCTTGGAACGTGCGTTTTCCCAAGAAATATGACACATCGTACCAAACTTTCTTAAAGTGTCAACATTTTTCGTACATAATGGTGCTGTAAGCAATTTTTAAAATTAGCATTATCATTCTACATTTTTATTTTTATGAATAAATCTATTAAATGTACAATGGTCGGAAAAAGTATTTTGACAAAATGAACATTTTTCTAACTGATGAGAATAATCTGTAACGGTTAAACATAAAATAAGGAAGTTGACGGTTATTTATTAAGTATATTATGGTGAATCTCATGATGGTCAATATCAGTCATATAGTTGCTATTATGCTTCTAGGCTGCATTTTTTGTATAAAAAGTACTAATTTTTTAAGGAAAAAAGTATTTTGACAAACGTTCTTTTTCAACGTTGGTAAGGTAAGGTAATGCATTTTACGTGTTTCAAGCACGTATACAACTGACAAACTTGTTAAGGCCCCGATTTGTAAAAAATTGGACAAAACGGCGGAACTTAACATTGAAATTAGTTCATCTTCTGTTGCAAGTCATAATTTCTGTGTGTCTGTTAAAAAATTTGTGGAGAACTGAATTTATGGCGGGAAACTAAAAATTACCAAATATACAAACACAAAAATATAATTATACTATTCAAAATTTACCACAAACGGACAAAAAATGAAAAAAATGCACTTAACCCTCTACTGCATGAATTATGAACGAAATGAAATAAAATTTTTTTAACAATTTTTTAGCTTTATTAGGGGTTGAAAAAAGGTATTACATAATTTTTTTTATTTTTTTACATATATATAAATTTTTAGAAACATAAACCATATATGGGTTAGTATGCAGCAAGTCGATTTCCAGAAAACAATTAATAACCCATATATGGTTTAGTATGCATTCAAGGTATGTTTTGTAAAATATGTATTTATTACATTGGACTTTCCTTATTCATGGAATTTATTCAAACTCTTTCTTTTATCATTGTTGCAGAAGAACACCTTCCATTTTCTACATGTACACAATACGTTTTCAGTCCCCAAATTTGACATATTGGTGTTTTTGTTTGCCATTCAGGGATATGGTCGATGTTTTCAGTTAGTACTGATTTCAACGGCTTTTGCCCTTGGTTGTTGTGAGTGAATTGGAGTTTCGGGATAAGATGGGGCTGGGCTTCCGTGACTTGTATATAACTCCCTCAGCTTTGTTTTGTTCCATCTCTGCTTTGATCACCTACCAAAGCTGAAGGGCATCATCTTTTTCGTGACATTTTAGGTGTTACAGATTTGCAAAAGTGCTCGTAGATGGCTTGTTTGATGTTAAAAAGGGCCAGAATCTGAAGCTAGATCGTCATCACTTCGAAAGCCATCACCAGTTTTAGCATTTACACACTTATTTTTTCCATAGAAAGTCTTCGAATTAATTTTACAAAAAAAAAAATTCCCACAAAAATCAGTAATGTAAGTCGCCAACGCATGATAACCCATATATGGTGTTTTGGTAAAAACGCAAAAAAAGACAAAAATAATTAAAAATACAAAAAACAAACTACGTAAACATATAAAAGTATAATAAATTCATACGAAACTTATTTTTAATTGAATGCAACTTACTTATTTCTTATAAAAAAACACTTGAAAAGTTCACACTTTTATTCACTGATTTGCACTTTAGACATGCTCTTGAAACAATGAGCTTATTTCAGAATCACGACTCTCTTACTGATAATAAAAACCGATTTATTATAAAAAAATAGACGTAGTTTTATTATATTTTTTTCTTTTTGACATTTGGTGCAATATAACGGGAATAAATCGATATGAAATCGATAAACCATATATGGGTTAGTATGCGGTAGAGGGTTAAAAAAATTGAAGCATTTTGAAGAATCCAATCCGCGATGATTGGCTCCAAAAAGTCTGAATTTGGAAATGCCATTCTTTCATCAAAAACTTTGTTAGCAAAAGTATCCTTTGCATTGAGCTCAAAGAAGACAATTTTACCATGTTTATGGGAAGATAATACAGTAGGGTAAGGTGGTATAAGAGTGCGCATTTTAGACAAAACACCAAATAAAACAATAACAAAAAGAATTTAACTACTTTTTTTTATATATAGTTTTTAGTTTATAATCAAAGCAACCAAAAAAACCTTAAAACTGGTAACTGTGTCAGTTGTTAACACAGTTAACACTAAAAAAAATAAAATTTTTACCTTTTTTTTTACAATAGAAAGTATTTTCGGCGAAAGAAAGTGTCGTACAAAAAAATTAACAAAAAAATTTCCAGAACATAAAATCTGATATGACTGGTTTAAGACCGCCCAAGGGCAAAACTGGAATTATCTAAGAAAATGTGAAAAAAGAAGGTCACCGTTAAAAGTTATAAAAAGCTAAGCGACAGAAACCAAAAAATACCTACTGTAAGTGATGAATCTGAGGATTTTGTTCTCTCCCAATTATAGCTCTAGCGAACATTTAAGCACGAAATTTTTATCAAAAAACAAAGTTGATTTTTTTAAGAATTCGGTCCTCGAAATTTCCCACCTCCATAATTTTGACCCTTAAAATCTATCGCCCTAGTAAAAATTTCGTGGGTTTTCAAAAAGAACGATATGATGAAAAAGATGGTGCAAAATTAAAAAAAATCCTTTTTTTAGGTTCCATTAAACAAGATCATTTTTTCTAAAATTTTGCAGAAATTAAAATTGGATAACTTAATGTAAATTAATTTTCATAAAAAATCCGTAACATTTCCTTTTTTAAACTACAGAATAATTAAAGTGTTAGAAAAAGAACAATCAATAAAAGAAAGCAAATCTATAAATTGATTTACCGCTTTATACAAAAATTTTCAAGCATTATGAATGAAAAATTGTTCAATCGATACGCTGGATTTTTTAATTTGTCAATAAATTTAATCGAATCATTGACATCATCGATAAAAAAATGAATTCTTTCTATTGTTGAAAGCCTGCCAAAAAATCTAACATCGATAAATGACTAGGCATAGATCTCATAGAGTGGATAGAAAAAAATTAAATTAAAAGAAAAATAATATAACATCATGTTTTACTGCACTCACGGACTAACGCAATCAAGCTGAAGTAATTGAGGTCAGGCCAGTGAAATAATTGATATGAAGAAAAAACCATATTTCTCTAGACTGTATGACGATGGCCTTTAATTTCCTATAGAGTCTATAAAGTCGCCCCTATGTAGACTGTCGCATGTGCATTGCCAAAGTAGCAGTGTAGGTATATCCCATTTAAGACTGAATACGTTGCACGACATATAGCTACCTCTATTTCAATAAATGGTCAGGGAACCGGAAATATTAGTAGTTTCTTTTTTTCCATTCAATTTGTTCAAATTACTCACTTAGAGAAGAGTCTTCTATACATTCAAATACAACCACGATAATAAAAGGACAACCCAACTGACATAAATAAAAAATGAACATGGAATAAAAAGCGGGACATCTCTCATCTCTTGTCTCGGGCAAAAAAGCAACTACTTTGCTTGATTTTATTGACAAAAGAAACTAATGCGATGTGCTCAGTGCATTTTGTGAACTCACAACAATCCCTTAAGTGATCAGAAACTATATAAAGATATTTTCTATGTCGAAAGATGTACATATGCCAGCAGATCACAGCAGAAAAAGGTTTAATGTTTAATGCAATTAATTTTTAGCAATCAAACGACTAATACTCGACGGGCCATAGAAAGAGAGATATTATGTTACTGCATTATTGCGAATCCAATCAAAATGAGCATCGCAATAATACAAAGAAACGACAAAAGGGGTCGCATCGCAAACGAACCATGTTGATCGCAATAAATTCATGAACATAAAATTACACACCATTAAATGTAATTAGTTTCGTAGAAAAACCCTTTTACTCTGTTTGGGGGAAATATATAACCTCAAAGTAATAATTATTATAAAAAATAAAAAAAAATAGAAACACATTACAAAGGCTCACACTATTTTACGATGATGGGGGTCTTTTTTTTAACATTTACTTTGGTGCAAGTAACAATTTTGTATACATTTGACATATTAGTATCCGACCGAAAGAAGTTATTATATTCTTTAAATACCCACAACACCTCAATTAGAGCTTTGTACTTCTTTTCAAATGTTCCTGCACTACACCTACAGTAATGATCTGAATTTTTTTTTTTTTTTGAAAATTACAACTTAAAATTAACTCTTTTTTCTGAAACGCTGAGTCATGAGAAAAAAAATTATTGAATCAGTCATTATGACAAATAACATTGGTCATACTATTGTGCCTATAGTTCTTTTTCAAGGACAGTCACACTCAATAGACCATATGACGGCATTTGATATAAAAGAAAAATGTTTCGAAACCTCAATGTGCAAACAGTTGTTTAAAATTGATATTTTTAAAAACATTTTAAAAACATCACAGAATATCTGAAGCTTCGGTACATACCAAGTAAATAATGCGTTAAAAATATCAATTAAAAACAAAAAGCATTTAAAATTAAAATAAATTTATGGTAACTGAAATATGTTTGAATTAATGAAATTTTGTACCAAATAAAATTATTTTGCATTAAAAAAAATTTTCTTCATTGAAAAAAAAAAAAATCAATGCAAAATGTGTGCATTAAATTTCTTAAAATTTTGACTATTTGACCATACATCAGCTATATCAACTAAAACATTGAACCTAGTGTTAAGCCACATAGTCAAAATTGTAAGAAATTCAACAAATATTAAAACAAAAAAAAAATTAATGCACACGTTTTGCATTGCATTTTTTTTTTTCAATGTAGAAAATTTTGTATTTGCAATTACATTTTTAATTGCGATATAGGTATTTCCAATAAGGCAATTCAAATTATTTTATAGATTTTAGTGAGTAATAAAAGCGTATTTTTAGTTTCGAAAACTAATTTTATTTTTTACTTTTTAGTCTTATCTGAGATAATTGGAAGTAAGCAAAATTGATTTGGGGTGTTACGACCGCCAAAGCCCCTCCCCAGGGTCTGGACTACCAAAATATTGTGTTTTCATCTGAACTACATACCTAAAGGCACAAAGTTTCAGTTCGATACGATAACACTGGTCAACAAAATTGAACAAGAACCAAAATATACTTTTCTAGAGGTTTTTGATGTGCTGAACTCTAATCTGAAGTCAGAAAAATTTAATTGGTCTCCGTTTTTGAAATATTTCCGTTATAAAATGCTAAGAAACGTCATTTTGGCTGTTTTCGAAGTTCTGTTTTTATGTGGGGTAATTCATTGTAAAAAACTTTGTAACGGTAATTATAAAAAACAGATATTATTCTTTCTCGAGATACCTTCAGTTTCAGTCAATAAGCCAAAGAGAAACTAAACTTAATCTAAGGTTTAAGTCACTGGTCACAGAAGCAATCAGAAAATTTCAATTAGCTTCCGTTCTTGAAATATAACCGTTATAAAAAAACCTTTTTCTGCATTCTTGTGGCAAAAACCAGTGTAATTGGAAGTGGGTCAAAATTTAATTGAAATATATTATTACATTATGCTTAGTTAGTTAGTTAGTTTGTCAGTAACAAGTGAAGCTAATAAAAGCATATTAAAAAGTAACAAATATTGAAATTTAGAAATTATACAAAAGATCGTCTATAGCGGAATGGTCCATGCAATAGGGAAAGTTTAGGGTTAGTAAAAAAAAAAAAACATATGTGCAACTCACACCTGGTAGAAGTGAAACCTTAAAACAAAATCTTGCAAACAAAATCCAAAAAATCTACCTTTTTTAATTCCATCCCCTTTAAATCCATTTTTTTATATGACTACGTGTAATAAATTTTATATCATATGAAAGCTTATTACTTAACCTTTTATATGACGCTTCAATCATATTTCTAACATACCTACAAATAAAGTAAGAATTTTGTAAGGCCAACCATGTCGAAATTTCAAACTGAGATTACGGTACTTCCTACACTGGCGGCTGGTCATCGGCAACAGATCTCTCAGGTGTTTTTCTACTTAAGACTGTGTAACTTGTAGTTGTAGGGCACATACTGTTATGTGTGATATCACAACAAAAACATTACTGTTAAAAAAAGAGCCAAGTTCTCCTATGTTGAAATTATGCTGGCACAAAAAGTACTGAGATGTAAAAGTGTACCAAGTTCTAAAGTTTGGGTTCAAATTCGTATCAATAAAATTTTGATTGTTCTCTTGACAATTTTTCTTTTCATTACCGATTTTTAAAGTTATTTCAAAAATTGCCAAGGAAACAATCAAAATTTTATTGATACGAATTTGAACCCAAACTTTAGAACTTGGTACACTTTTACATCTCAGTACTTTTTGTGCCAGCATAATTTCAACATAGGAGAACTTGGCTCTTTTTTTAACAGTAATGTTTTTGTTGTGATTTCACTACTTTTTGCAAGGTATGGCTGCAGAATTGAAGATCTCTATATATGATGAAAATTCAGCGGAAATGGGCGGTTGCCACGCCCCCTGGCTGAAATTCTCAAATTTTAAATTTTTTCCTTTTTATAAACTACCAGTTCTACCATTCCACCAAATTTCAAGATTCTACGATAATCAGAAGTGCTCTATAATATTTTATGAAAATTCAGCGGAAATGGGCGGATGCCACGCCCCCTGGCTGAAATTCTAAAATTTTAAATTTTTTCCCTTGTACAAACTACCAGCTCTACCATTCTACCAAATTTCAAGATTCTACGATAATCAGAAGTGCTCTATAATATTTGATGATAATTCAGCGGAAATGGGCGGATGCCACGCCCCCTGAATTGAAAATCTCAAATTTTCGATTTTTCCCTTTGTGTACACCACAAGCCCTATCACCGTGTAAAATTTCAAGTTTCTACGTTAACGGGAAGTTCTCCATAATTTTGATGATCTGTCAGTGAGTGAGTGAGTGAGTGAGTGAGTGAGTCAGTCAGTCAGTTACGGTTTTTGCGATTTTTGAAGCCCTATATCTCAGAAACTACTCATCGTAAAAGGCTTAAATTTTGTGAGGAGTTTGGTTTTGACAAGCTCAATAAATGTAGCGAGTTTGAATATTCTAGCATCTTTGGTGTGGAAGTTAGAGGGGGGTCGAAAATGGCCTGAGTTGTTTCCTGTAAATAAGGGTGTAGTGCCAAAGTTGCTAGAGAACTTGGCTGGGCACTACCGTGCCCCTTGATATAAAATGAAAGGTAATATTAACAACATTCGTATTAAAGTTAAATAAAATTTGCTCTAGATCAAAAGATATAACGTGTTTGGAAAAAGAACATCTTTTCACCGTTATCTCAGGATTTTGAATATGAAATTTAATGAAATTTTACACAATAATAGAGTTTATTTAATTACCTATCTACAGTATAAATTTCATTTATGTATCTATTAAAACAAAAAAGTTATGATCAATTGATTTTTCCTGTCGCTTTTTTGTTTCTTCGTGTTTCAAATCACTACGATACTAAAGAAGTTTTCACATCAAAACGAACTCGAGATAACAATCAGACATGACATTACGATGATAGAGAATGCTACAAAATTGGGTCACGGAATTCTGTCTGTCTGTCTCTATCTCTAGCTGCAGGCCACACTACTAATCCGATTTGCCTCGAATTTAGTATAGTAAAGAATTTTTGGTAATTCCTTAGAGCGGAAATTGAAAATTTTTCTTTTTTGAACCAAAATTAACGGTACTTGCCATATGACTAAAATGGAAAATGTTATTTTTCTCAAAAACGGCTCTACCGATTTTGATTTAAAACAGCTATCACTTAATTGTATAGTCAAAATCGTTAGAGCCTTTTAAATTTTGAAGCGAGATATAAAAAAAATAAAGCAAAAACTTTTATAATTTATTTTGGGCTTTAATGAAACATATAATTCACCTTTTATTCTAACCTACGTTTTGGCGATTTCTATCCGACTTCCTCAAGGGTTTTTATTTTATTTACATTAGATAAATTAAATTTGAATATTTCACATGTTTTAATATTTTAATAATTTAATAAATTAACAGAAAAAAAAAACTAACAAACCGCGACAACAAAAACTTAGAGCTTCTATCTTTCTTAGAGCTAAACTTTACAAATTCTATAGAAATCATCTCAGCAGAGAAAGGCTCTTAGACCATTGAACTGCTTGCTGATTTTTCCATCGTAGTGTTGGTGCTCTGGTATGTAGGTATAAAAAGCAAAAGTTACCCGAGTTTACTTTTTCAAAATTAATTTTCGGAATTTAATTTAAATAATTTCAAATTTTCTTAGAAGCTGATATTGATTAAAAGTAAATAATTTTTATTTATAACAAGTCCTTAGTAAACATGCAATCAATGAAGCATAAATTATTTCCTAGAATCAAAATCCATACCAATTTTTTTCTTACCATTTCCTTAATATTAAGAAAAATATTATTTCCCCAACCAACTCCTTAATGATGTTGAATCCCTTCAATAAATGTACAAAATAATTAACAAAATTCAATCCCCAAGACTTTCAAAACAGAGTAAAATGCTATAAAAAAAAATTAAATCTTAACAGTGTTTGCACGAGAAACCCATTTTCATTTACAGATCAAAAGAAAAAGTCTATTAACGCTCAATTCTTCTTCCTTTTACCTCAACAAAGACTGCTTAACACGAGCCGTGAAAATAATCAAAGATATATTTCAAATTCTAAGAAAATTCATATACCTACCTACACAGTCGCTGTTTCATTTCCATCAGTAAGGAAATGTAATTTAAAATAATTCAAAATTTCCAAAAAAAGAATCGAGTCTTTTACACTCGATTTCAAAGGCACTAAAAGGAAACTCATTATTTCTTATTTTATTCTTGTTCCTCACCCCTCAAACAGCAAAAAAATACACAACTTGATTGGTTTTATTGTTTCGACTATTTTCAAAATGATACTTCCTTCCTCTTCACTGAATACCCCCCGAATTACCATCATATTGTTTAATATAATCAAAATGTGGACACTTCTCGGGCGCCAGCCATAACTATTTGTGTGCAAAGTTTAAGCTCTTTGGGCTAAAATAGACAAAATTGATTCTAATTTCGGACACAAAAGCAAATGGCTGCTTTTATTATCAAGGGGGATTTGTTCGAAGAAGATAAAAAGAAAAACTGCAACCAGTAGCAAGTAGCTGTAGTTAAGTGATGGCGTGAAGCCCAACAAAAACAGGGTATTCAATTTGTTTGGCCCTTAATGTGCGATGTTAACGTTTTATCCAATCTTGTTTTATAGCTGATATAATACTATATCTTTTCTCTCCCTTCTTAAGAGAGTTCTTTTTCGTTGATATTTATGACTAATTTATTGTTTCATGATTGGACTAATTTCTATTTATCGTGAGAAAAATATAATTTTATATCAGCAGCCATGGTTTTTTTTTTGGTGTGGTCACGAAGGCTTCAAGACTAACCACGCAATTTTCAGCTCTCCAAGATAGCTGCTATATAGTTTGTCTATTTAAGGGTTTCTATTCTCTAAAAATGGTGATCATAAAGTTCTTCCTTCCCCCAAACTATGTATATCCTTGAAGAATTGAATTTCGTTTTTTTTTTGGGGAATCAACTGATTAATAATTTCCGTGTTCAATAGAAAACACGATAGCATGCATCGAGCTTGTGAGTTGTTTAGAGCTCCGAAGCAAGCGAGTGTAAAGAACAGTTTTAGAAATTTCCACAGTAATGGAAGTGTTTACATGCACCCAAAATAAAATATCAGAATAATTTATCAAAGTACCGTTGTTGTAGTAGATTTTTTTTTGCTACCCTTATAGAGCCTGGTATATCCTAGTCGGTCGTAATGCATTTTGTGTGCTATAAAGTATATATCCACTGTTAGCTGCTGCTTCTATACGGTGTGATGGTGTTATGTTGGAAAACCGACACACTCAACTGCGTGAATTTAATTTATTTCTTTAGCTGTGAAGGACTAATCCTGCTCAATTGCCCCCTCAACATAAAGTGCAAACCGAACCGAACCGAACCAATGTCTCTTCCTTTGCTGCCACTTCATGTCTCTGACTCTGACTCTGCAATTCCTCAGAATCTCTCCGAGCTACGAACGACTCCCCCAATATTTTTGGTCTCGTATATATTTTTCTTATATGATGATATGAAGTGAAGGGATAATACTATGCCTTGCGGTGTAGTTGCGGGCAATCCAACCCCGGTGCTTTAGCTTTAGTCACGAAATGCGAAGAGGGAGCTGCTATACAGCCTTAGCCTGGTTGTGTGTTCGTTCTTCGTTCGTTCTTCGAGGTTCTGAAGGTCTCATATGGTTTTCGTATAAAATCGTTCAACAGGGATTTATGTGAATCGCATTAAATGGAAACAACTGCTTGTGATTTGGAGTAGATAGTGTGGGAGTGAAATTGTTTATTTCTGCTGCCGAGGACGAGCGACGACGACTATCAAGACCGACGACGCGACGGTGCATTTGAAGTGAATATTAAATGTATTCCATCGAGTTTTTATTCTATTTTGTGGTGGTTTGGTTTGGTTTGGTTTGGTTGGTTTGCGGAATTACTTACGACTCAAGTTCCCTATAGTTTCGAGTTCGAGTAAAGAAGTCAATGGAAAAAGGGTCGAATATGTATACTACAAAAATGCACATAGTTTTATAAGTACTTAGGCTTACCTATGCCGCCATCATCGCCACCTGAACATAAAATGCCTATTTATAGTGATAAAATAATATGGAACAATCGAACCGTGCAAATTTTTCCTTCGATAAAATCGCACTTTTTTTTATAACAAAACATAAAATATCGAATAAAAAAATTGTAGAATAAATAAGGCAAGCTAAAAACATAAAATTTGCCAACGTCAATTTAAAAGAAAATTATTCTAATGATATTTTAAATTGAAGTATCCGATCCACTTAATAATTCGGACTAAAGAGTGCATCTGTTAACAACATTATTAATAACAAATGAAAGCGTTTCTTACAGCGCAATCACCTTAATCAAAAGCGACACAAAATTTTATGATACCTTCATTATAGAAGTGAAAAAGTTAAGTGGATTAGATAATGTACCTACTATGTAGGTATACTCAAAACGAAAATGTATCGACGGATTTTCTTGAAATTTGGTACTGATGATTATTTTGTTGATTTTGTTTTTGCGTTGTAATATCTCCTTTGGAAAGTTTCTGTAATGTTATCAGTAATTCTAACAAAACTGCGTTTTTAGTTTTTCGCAAAAAAAAAAAAAACGAACAAACGTAAAAATATGTTAGTATTTCATTTTTTTGTAAAAATTAATTCGCCAATGCGGTCGGCTCTTCCCAAAATATCTCTTTATTAAAGGCAAAAAAAGTAATTTGTCGGGAAGGTGATTTTACAAAATTCTGCAAAAAAATTAAAAGTTTGCATTTTGTAAAACTAAATTTTGAAAAGCAGAATTTTGAAATTTTTATCCCAACTTACTAATATTATGTTAAAGCTTTGCATTGAACAAAATAAGTGCAAAAAATAAAATCTGTTTTTACAAATAATTAAATACCGCTTTAAATGATCTTTTACAAAAAACTAAGTATGCCATTTTGTTTCTTGTATAAAAAGGAATTTTTAGAAAAAAATTTTCGAGAATCGTTAGAGCCCTTTTTTAAAAATATAATTTTTTATATATAAAAATGTTCTAATATTAAAAAAAAAAAATGTTGGTATGCCATTTTGAACAAATAATTAATTTACACACAAAAACGGATTTTTCACCAACCCGTTTCCAAAAAATTGATTTTTCAAAACAAATTTTTTAAATTAACTTTTCTATCTCCGTTATATTACAGGTACCGTTAGTTTTGGTCTTAAAAACAAAATTTCAATTTGTCCTCTAGGGAATCACCCAAGACAATTAACTACCAAGTTTGAAGAAAATAACTCCAGTAATTTAGGCTGTAGCTCGAGGTTGCTACAGACAGACAGACATAATTGCCGGACCCACTTTTTTGGCATTCTCCATCATCGTAATGTCATGTAAAATTGTTATCTCGAGTTCGATTTTTTTTACGAATCCTAAACTTGCCCTATAGTACCTATATCGCAAGTAAAAAAGCTAGATTTGGCTACACTGAGCTCTGCAAATATCGATTTTAGGCCAATAGGTTTTTTTTTCATGAGATCCTTATGTCATGAGAATTATGTCATTTAATTTATTGTATATATCAAACAATTTTTTTTCGAAAATCGTAGGAGCTGTTTTTTTTAAATAGTTTTTTTTTTATAAATTAATTTTTTAAACTTAAAAAAAAAAAAACAAAATGGAATCCCATTCTTAAGAAATTATTATTTGGCGAATTGAAACAAAATTTCAAAAAATTCGTCGTCCCATTTTCAAAAAATTGACTTTTAAAAAAAAAATTTAAAAAAAAATATTTATTTTTGAAAAATTTGGAAAACTTTATAATCCAGTCAAATAAGGGTTTAACCTCGGAATGAATGTTAGTAGAAATTTTTTTTTGTCAATATCTTCCTTTTGCCATTCTATAACATATCTGCAGATTTTAAAAAATTGAAAAACTACACTTCAGATATTTGTGTCAGATCAACATGAATAAGGTGCATTACTTTTCAGGGATGGTCAGGTTGACTTGTTTGTGAGTTTTGTTAGAATAAGTGTTAAAAAATACCTTTAAATCATTTCGCTTATGTTGGTATACATATAAAAATTTAAACTTTTCTTATTAATTTTTTAAAATCTGCACCTTATTTTCAAACCAAGAAGAATTAGGACTTGCGGACATGAGATTTTTTTAGATTTTTGAGGGTAGTTAAAGAATATCCAAACAAAGATTAAAATGAAAAAATTAGCCTATTAGCACTTTTTCCTAAGATGAACAAGAATCTTCTTTAGTGCATATCCCAAAATTTGCCGCTCCATCAAAAAATACCATTATTTCGTAGGTATATATATTTTTTGTAATGGATTGTTTTGATTTTTAATAATGATGGATTCTAAAATCTTCATGCAAAATTTGGTTCATCTACCATAACTTTTAAGGGTTTTTCGGCAGTAAGTTTGCAACTGTTATAATAATATGAGTTGACAGATGAAAAACAGGTATAACTTTTTCCAGAGACGTCAGATTGTCTTGATTTTAGATTTTTTGGAATAAGCATTAAAAAATACCTTGAAATCATGTTATGTGTATATAATACCATAGCCTATTTTTGCTAGTTTTGAAAATCTCCATTTCGCGATTTGACCTTGAAATCGCGACAAGCGGACATGAGATTTTTCTAGACTTTTGAGATATGTTATAGAATGGCAAAAGGAAGATATTGAGCAAAAAAAATTTCTACTAGCATTCATTCCGAGATTTACCCCTTTTTTCTCCTTATTTTACTGTATTATTAATATATATATGTAAGCCCAGAATCATTTAAAAAAATCCAGTGATTTTTCACTGTGATTTTTTTTCTATGTACCCACCCATGATTACCTAATTCCAATAGGGTTATCCCTGACCAGGGCTATTAATTCTTTAAAATCGGGTACCAAGGGGTTAAGTAATTATAAAAAAATGCAATGTTGTCGATACCAAAAAAAAAACTTAGAATTTGATTTTGAATTTAACATCTTAACCCAACATCAGAGATTTGGACCGTACAAACTATTCAAATAATAATACTCACCATATTCTCATTTTAGGTGATCTTTATTTGTTACGTTTACGTTACGAATGCCATACAATTTCACATTTTTTGGTACTTTATGTTGCATACTTTCAGTCATTTGAGTCAAATTTGGTCTTCTTGATCGTTAGTAGTTAGATTATGAAGAAGTAATAAATTCGAGAACTTATTTCTTATCTTATCCGGCCTCACAGAGGCTAAACAAATTATCCGAAAATTATAATAACTGGCTGCGTTGCTTATGGTACTAGGATTATTTGATTAAAATTCGTGTCCATTTCAATACGTTGTACATATTTTCTTATGATCACAATGAAAATACTGACATTATAAATATCTCCCCACAATATACTTTTGTTCATGTTTCTCGTATTTACGACCCAACAATCCCATGCACAACCAACTCCATTTTCCTTAATTTTTTGTTATATTTTGCAGGCGCATTATAACAAATTATTCTCGAGAAGATCATCTTTTGAATACATTTTTGGGTATTCTTGTTTTAATTTGAATTATTTGATAAATAGTCCTTATTTTTTTTTTTAATAAATCTGAGTTCTGTGGATTTCTAACTGACATTGCAATCAAAATGCATTTATCATTTTTAATAAATGAAATTTCCTGATAATTTTGAATGAATGACATATTGATAGAGCTAACCTAAAGTAAAATAAGAAAAAAAAAAAAAAAAAAAAAAATTAAAATACTCATGAACCACTTGAGATGGTTGAAGAAAGGTATTGGCCAACATTTCATGCTCAGCACTTCATTGACTATCATCTATCTCTACTACCAATACCTTTATTTTGTATATAACACTATAAACTTATAGTTAGATATTGTACAGTTATATATTTATGTAAATTTCTATATATAAATTCTTGCTTGAATTTTCTATCTGAATGATGCGGTGCATTCTTTTGTGGACTATATATAAAAGATAAGGTAATGCTCCTTAGAGAATAAAAATCTGCATAATAGATGATGCATTCTAAAGTATATATTCCTGGTCGATGACGATGATGATGATGATGAAGCTGCCACGTTCTACCACAGAAATAACTAAAGTGTTATTGGGTTTCTTCCGATCTGATCCGACTACTACCAACAAACTACTAGATACTCTGGTTGGGTACTGTGTTATAAGGTACATTCAGACTTTACCCGCAAGGATTTCCGCCATTACTATTCCATATTACAGCCATTATGCAGATATCGAAAAAGAAGAAGAAGAGAAAAGAGACTTTGAATGTATAAAGATATAGTTTGTCGATTTGCTATAGTTCACTTTTCTTTTGCTGCCTTAACTTTATCGTTATAAATATATAGATAAAAATGTATCTTAAAAAAAAAAAAAAAAAAGAAAACATCTATTTCTTTATATGTATTGAGAAAGCTTTAAGATATTATTCTTGGAATAAAACCAAACCATTAGAAATAAAATGAATAAAGTTTACTACACACAGCAGGCATCAGGAAGTTGTTGTTGTAGGTATATTCAATTCAATATATTTTTGAATAAAAAATGGATTTTTCTTAACTGGTGATGGCCAGAGATGCTGATGGCGATAGTAATGGTGTACAGTTTTGTACAAATATAAAAATTGATTGCAGAGAGTTCTTCAAGAAATTTGTTTTTTTTTTCTGTTTTTTTTTTTTTTTAATTTTTCATAAAAGGAAACAAAGTTCATGGCAGTAAGTTTCTTAACTTTGGTTCTTTTTTTTTTTCTCTAATATTTTTCAATGATGTTGCCTGAGATAAGTTCTGTTGTCCTTCCTTGATTTGACTTTTCTATAGCAATATAAAGAGAGTTATATATGTGAATACGAAAACAGTTTTAGTTTCTTAATTGGATGATGACCAAATCGCGCAAAGGTATATAAAGTTAAAAGACCCGGAAAATAAAATTGCAGAAAAGTTGTTGAAAGTTTGATATTTTTTTGGGATAGTTAGAGCTTGTGATGATAGTGTAACTACATTATATGAAAAAAGAAGTATTCCTAAGAAATATACCTACAAACTCATTTTGAATTTTTTTATTGCACACTCGACCACAAGAAAACAGGATGTTTTGTGGAATTTAAAGAATATGCGATGTAAAATTAAGAAAGTTAAAGAGAATATTTAAGTTCAAAATTTAACCATTTAAGAAATTGTATGACGTTGATAGAGGGATCGGGTCAAAATTCTTCAAAATTCTGCTTTTCAAAATTCTGCTTTTTTAGCGAAAATTCTGTTTTTTAAAATCCTGCTTTTTTTCTATTCTGTTTTTCAAAATTCTGCTTTTTAAAATTCTGCTTTTCAAAATTCTGTCAGCATTATATTTGAACAAAAAAATTCTGCCAATTCTGTTTTTTTTTTTACTTGCTCTATAGGGCAAGTATTGGTTTCGTGTCGAAAAAAAAATTGATGATGGAGAATTCCGAAAAAGTGGGTCCCGCAATTCCGTCCGTGCGTCTGTGCGTCCATCTGTACACATTTCCACAGCCTAAACGGGTGGATGGATTTTCTTCAAATTTGGTACAGATGATTTTTATGTAATTCTGAAAGTTGGTTTTTTTTTTATATATTTCGTTTAGAACGTATACCTCCCATACAAAAAAATACGATATTACGAATTTCTCGAAAACGGCTCTAACGATTTTGATTAGACTTGCCATACGTAATATTTAAAGCAGTGGCATAAAACTGCATTTTCATTTTTTCTCAAAAAAGTCAAATAACAAAAAAATTTTTTTCATTTAACAAAATTTTGCCCTAAATGTCGGCTTTTCCCCAATATCAATTTTTTAAAAATTTAGATCCAGCTTTTAAAATCTACAAGTAGACTAACATAAAAGTGCTTTGAACTGCAAGAGCAAGTACGTGCGACCCCAGTCGTGCATTTTATTTTTTATAGCATAGTGCATAGGCTAAAGAAAAATACATATCATTAATGTAATTCAACATTGGTACTTTCCTAATTTTTTTTTATTTAAGTGTCGCAAATATTTTTTGAATTCCATATACTGACTTTCTTTCGAATAAAATATGTAAACTAATTGGAACCGATGTTGATTGATACAAAATATTCCTTTTCTTATTCAAATTTTTGAATATTATATACCTAAATAAATTTATTGAATTGAACATTTTCCAAACCCTTTTTTAATTTTTTGCAGAATTTTGAAAAGCAGAATTATGAAAAGCAGAATTTTGAAAAACAGAATTTTGAAAAACAGAATTTTGAAAACAGAATTTTGTAAAGCAGAATTTTGAAAGCAGAATTTTGATAAAAGAATTTTGACCCCGGCAGAATTTTGACCCCAACCCGTTGATAGACTGTGATAGAGCTAAGCAATTCCACATTCGGACCAAAAAAAATTGGGACTGTCTAGGGTCAAAGGTTAAAACGTTGTCCAGCATCATCCCTTGAAGGAAGATCAATTTTCTTCTTCTTTTTTATTCATTTGTCTTATGAGGAGGGGAAGAAGTCATTCTCACAAGTTCCCCTTTCAACATGTTAATGTTGATCTAAAAAAAAAAATAACACAGATTCACACAGAACTAACACCCATGTAAGATTAACATGAAAAAATTTTGTTTAATATTATTCTGATATTTTACTTTAAATACTGTTGGATCATAATACATTCTTGAACGACGCACACTGAGCCAACTTTTTAATATAGTACAGGTAAAATAGGCATTTATAAAAAAAAAAATGTTACACTCATGAAACTTTGCAAAAAGTTTGCTTTTGGGATAAGAACCAAGTACAAAAAAAGTCTATAAAAAAAGTTGGGTGAAAGGGTGTTTTTTCGCAGACAAGAGCGAGGAGCTGAAGGTCAAAAATATACTGAAAAATATTGTTTGTTGAATATCATCATAGGACACATGTTTTCAAGGTATTTTTTGATGCTGAATCTAATGACATAAAAATAAAGTCAATACGATTGCTTTAAGAAAAGTTATTTACGTTTAAAAACCAGGGTGCTTGTTTTTTGACCTCAACAGGTAAAATATAACCGAAACCCATGTGAAAAACATGCTACTCTGATAAAATTTTTGATGAAGGTTTAAGATAAATCAGGGACAAAGGATTCATAAAGTTTTTAAAAATATTTTGGGTGAAAGGGTGTCTTTTTGATAAGTTAAGTTGTGTGTTAGAAAGGTATCATAACAGCTAACTTATATTTTATTAATTTTTAAAACTTATTGAAATAGTTTTGGTTTTCATAAGAATTAAGAATTTATAAAAAGTAAAAAATTATTTTGAGTGAAAGGGTGTTTTTTTTTCAAGAAATGATTAAATTCGGAATTAGTACCACAAAAACTGGGAAAAAATTGTTACACCAATGAAAATTGGTAAAAATGTTTCATTTATAACAGAAAGCAAGAACTCAAAAAGTCTATACAAATATTTTAGGTTAAAGGGTGTTTTTTTGGGAAATAGGGAAAAATCCGCGATAAGTCCGATAAAATCAATGGTATAAATGGTACCCTTACGAAATTTATTAAATATGTTCTCTTTCCCATGGGAACTACGAATAATGTAAGTCTATAAATTTTTTTTATGTGAAAGGGTGTTTTTTTTTAGAAGTAAAGAAAATATCTGTATATTTGAAAAAGTGTGAAATACTAGAGTTATATTAGTGGTAAGAAACAAGAATCTTAAGTGTCTATAAAAATATCATGCTTAACAGGGTGTTTTTTTGAGTGAAAACAAAAATGATGGGTCACCCTAATGAAATTTGGTAAACATTGATTTTGGGATAGAAAGCAAGAGTAAAGAGTTTTCATAAAAAAAATTTCGGTGAAAGGGTGTTTTTTTTTCGAAGAGACAGTAAAATCTGTAATTGGTCCCAAAAAGCCAATAATTCGCGTAAAACGTGTAAGAACTTATTTATAAATGTTTAATTTGTCATCAAAACCATAAACAAAATGAATCATTGGCTTTTTGGGACCAATTGCAGATTTTACTGTTTCTTCGAAAAAAACACCCTTCCACCCAATTTTTTTTAATAGACTTTTTCTGTACTTGGTTCTTATCCCAAACTTTTTGCCAAGTTTCATGAGTGTAACAATTTTTTTTTTTATTTCTTGATTTTATGTACCTACTATTTTACCTGTACTAATAGTCGTTGCTTAATTCATATTTCGCTTGTGCTTAAAATACAAAACTAATTTAATATGTGGTTTAATAAGTATTGGAATCTTCAAAAGGGGAAGGACTCGGCTGATAAATAGTCCTTATTTTTTAAAATCAAAGAAAATTTAGTTTTATGAAAATTGAATGAAAAGCTGTTTTTGATTAAATTTTTTGACTTTGAGTTGAGTTTCAAAAGTCCTCAGACTAAACTCAACTGAAATAATCTTTGAATGTTTCGAAAATGTTGAGTAAAAAAATTATCTTCCACTTTTTTGCGTCCAAGAGTGATTAACTGCTGATTTTACGTAAACTGTAAAACATTGACGTTCCCACGACCGGTGAATTTCTTACTTGACAATTTTTTTTATTTGACACCGCTTTCGATTTTACCTTTTACTTTGAGAGTCAGTCATTAATCAACCACCAACCGCTAAGTTTAATTTCCACGACAAATTGGCACAGCCGGTTAATCGTAAGCTTCGATAAAATCAATACAAAAAAAGATAACTAAAAGAACACTGTGTCTGAGAATACTTATATACCTACATAATAATAAGTTTCACTACAAAAAAAAAAAAAACAACACAAACAAAATTTAAAAATCTGTTATCATTTTTACAAAAATATAATTAATGCTTTCACTTTAATTTCAAAGTTAAAAACTTAAAAAACGAGAAAACCTCCTGAAAAAATTGAGTACCAAGACCATGATTTTCATCACGCTGCAGCACCATCATTTTGCTTTGGGGTGTTTAAAAAAAATCTTGAAATGAAATATCTTTATTCTTTCTAATCTAGAAAACGCATAAATGACCGATTTAGATGTAACACCTTTACAAGACTGACCCGGTTCAGGACAGTTTTTTTCGTTTAGCAAACTAAAGAGATATTAATAAGAACTATTCCTTCAAAAAAAAAAGTACACGTCGATAAACTTAAAATGTACTCTATTAAGATTTTGAAAATCAACATTGATCTCAATGTTGGTTGACAAAAAAGAAACCCAAACCCAAAATCAACAGCAAACTAGTACACAGTTTCCAACAAACTGAAATACGATTTCTTTTGCCTTTTACTATTATATTAAAACCAATATTCGTTCATATAATTTGTCTAACCTACGAGGGTTATATGAATTTGTTTCCATCATAAAACCATTTTTTTTAAATATTAAATTTCTATTCTAGGTCTTCAGTATGCCTTCAATGCAAAAAAAAAAAAAAACTTTGCATAAATGCAAATATATCGGTCAGTTGCTTGGCGCATATTCATCATGCCAGAAAAACCTTTATTTTTTGCTTCGACTAAAGTAACACAACACAATTCTGTCAAAACCAAAACCATATCGTTAGTCAAAGTCAGCCTTGCCCGGTTCTATATTTTCCTGTTAATAAACTTTCATAAGAAAGTGTTAAAAACTCGGGAACAATTTATAATTTTTCGTCCTGTTTTTTTTTGTTTTTTTTTCTTTTAATAAATTCAACAACTTACCTTTTGCTGACAAAATGCACCCGATTCCTAACAATCATTAATTAGCGACCAAAACAAACGAAAGAACATTTGCCATCATCATCATTGTCGTCAGTTGTTGTTTTTGTTGTTGGGTTTATATATGTATTTGTATATTGACGATGAGAAAAAGGACTTTTATGACAGTTCATCACGAAAACCAATTACTTTGTGAGCCTTTTGTGTCGATGTCCGCCTTCCGTTTTCCATTTTCTACGAACGAGTTACAAGAAATGTCTTCTTATAGAGTCCGTTGTCGATGTTGGATGTCGATGTCGATCCAAAGAGAGAACTCCAAAGTCGAAGGCAAGAAAAGTCAAGTTCTTTTGTTCTTGCAATGGCTTTTGTTATTTTGAAAATCCTTTGATATTGCATTGACTTACCCTACATAAACTAATTTCCAAGAAAACTATTTAACTTAAAATTACTTTTGTTTTGTGTATATAAAGTTTTCAGTGCCATTTTAGTAAAAAAGAGAGTGAGAGAAAGAGAGAATTGTTGGGTTGAAAAAGTGGGAGGTTTTGGGGTTAAGTATGTATATGAGTAATTTTGTAGGGTATCCATATAAATATGCACATATCTATAACTCTTTTTCTTGTTTGTTGTCGACGACGAAGACGACGACGTTTACCTTTTGGCGGATATAGATGGTGCTGAGGTGCCTGGCGGAGTGTCGTTATGGGGGGTATAAACGGATGGTATCCTTAATTCCTTATCCAGTTGCAGTGCAGTCAAAGTAAACCTTAACTTTGCCAATTTGACTATAAGTTTCTGCTATGAAGCTCCAAGAGAAGAATTGCTTTATGTTTGGCTCTTCAAAAGCTTGTTGTGTGTTTTATTAATACCTTTATATCTATACTTTATCCATTGTACCACCTCTTCTTCTTTTATACGTAAGTTACGTAAGAGATTGTTGTTATGTAAAAGGAGAACATTGTTGGTACTTTAAGTTTTACCTTTCTTTTCTACTATACATCCAGAAAAAAACACTTTTATCAAGCATATTTGACTTGCAAGAGTTGCAGCAAGTTGCAACTTATGAAGAAGAAAACAATCAAGTTCTTTACTTTTTCAATGAAGTACGAGTAAAATAACATAATATCCCCACCAACACTTTCAAGAAGTTTTGTAAAATCTATCCCCTTTCAATTTTATTGCACATGGACAGGATATCCTTTTACATAACAAGATTTCTGGTATTTTGTTCAATCACGTCAAGTTGGCTTTTATATGGTTATTTTGCTTATCCGGAAGAGAGAGATGCTGAATTAAATAAGTTCATTGGCTTTATAATGGAAAAGTGTTTTATGCAATTTGTTGTTATAGTTTTTTATTTCTTTTAAGAAAAAGTCCTTATAATAGATGTATGCACTTTGTTAATTCAACAATTTTGCATATTTGGACAACAATTTCAATTTGATGAGTTGTATAACTCTAAATCCTTTTCTTGTTTATGATCAATCGAAAAAAAAAACTTAAAAATATATTATATTGAAAAATAAAAATATGCAGATATCACTAATACTATTAGTCATTACCGTTGCATTTCCAAAATCTAAAGGAAAATTATTGGAACGAATATTCATTAACTCATTCCATTAGTGAAAGTTCGTGTATTTGTAGCAAAATTATGCCTATGGTGCAATAAAGGGATCAGTTCTGTCATTTCCGTGGTACTCGTTGTATAGCATATAATTAATTTATTGATAAATAAAATAATTAAATTAATATCCCGTGCAGAAATGAAAAATATATTTTAAAAAATACAAGTGTTTTTTAGAAAATATAGTTGATTTCTCGCTTAAACAAAAGAGCTGAGCAGCGAACTTCATTTAGTGTTTTAATTCTTTTTATTCTTTACTTGAAAAGAAATTCAGTACTTTAAACGTATATATAGGGTGTCCCACAGTCACCGCCCCAAATGAAAACCATGGATTCCTGAGATCATTTTAAGTCGAAAAACTTAAGAGGTAATTTTCTCGTTTTCGTCCCGTTTTCGAGTTACCACGGTTTTTATGATTTTTGCTCTCTTGTTCTTTAATTGGCCTTATCTTTGCCAAACTACTTTTTATTTGAAAGAATTTTTTTACAATCAATCAAGAATTTATTACAGTTTTAGTTTGTCTCGAAACTTTTTTCTCTACGGACAACCGTTTCTCCACAATTTTGCATTAAACACAATTTTCTTCGTTTTTTAAGTTGTTTTTTACACTTTCATATCACTTAAGTAAAAAAAAAAAACACGTTAATGAGTATTAATTTTTTGTGCTTTATATTAAAGCCCAGTTTATTTTCATAAAAAAAATAAGTTTTATTTCATAAAAAAGGCTACTGAAAGTAATTAAAAAAAAAAATAAACAAACTGAGTGACTTAAAAAAAAATAATTTTTAAATAAAAAATTATTTTAAATGAATTAAAAACTTTTTCTGAGCTATTGTGGTTAGGAATTGAACAAAAAAATAAAGATCAAAAAAAGTTTTAATTCATTTAAATTAATTTTGTATTTAAATTTTTTTTTTTTAATTCACTCAGTTTGTTGTTTTTTTTTTTTTAATTTTTTCAGTAGCCTTTTTTATGAAATAAAACTTATTTTTTTTATGATAATAAAGTGGGCTTTAATAAAAAGCACAAAAAATTAATACTCATTAACGTGTTTTTTGACTTAAGTGATATGAAAGTGTAAAAAAACAACTTAAAAAACGAAGAAAATTGTGTTTGATGCAAAATTGTGGAGAAACGGTTGTCCGCAGAAAACAAAGTTTTGCAACAAACTAAAACTGTAATAAATTCTTGATTGGTTGTAAAAAAAATCTTTCAAATCAAACGCAGTTTGGCAAAGATAAAGGCAGATAAGGGAAAAGAAAACAAAAATCATAAAAACCGTGGTAACTCGAAAACGGGACGAAAACAAGAAAATTACCTCTTAAGTTTTTCGACGTAAAAAGACCTCAGGAATCCATGGTTTTTGTTTGGGGCGGTGACTGTGGGACACCCTGTATATAATATAACTATACATATATTTGAAACACATTTTTGGATTTTTAAAAAATATTTCAAATTTTTTGTTTGAAAAATCAATTTTTTGAAAACGGCTCAGTGAAATATTTCAAAATTTTGTTTTGCATTAGTTAATTTTAACTAACTTATACTTAAAAACAAAATTTAGAAAAAAAATTAGAATTTAGAAAAAAAATTATAAATCGTTAGTATGCCATATTAAAGAAAAAGTTATTTCTTCAAAATGGCATCCCAACTTTTTTTTTTGAAAAATGTTAGAAAATTTTTATATTCAAAATTCAAATATTTTTTTCTAAAAAATTCTTTTTCACACAAAAAATAAGATGGAATACTTTGTTTTGTGATCAAAATCATTTAAAATGGTGTTTCATTTATTAAAAAAAAAATTATTTTACTTGTGAAATGCCTTTATTAAATTAAATTGTGATTTTCGTTAATTTTTTTTTTCATAGAAAGCTTTAAGATAAGAGCTACTTTTATTATAAGAGCAATTTCTTGCGACCAAGTCGTGCATTTTATTTTAGGTAGTTTTAAAATCACTTTTAAACTGACAGTTGAAGTAGATATATCTTCCAATATCTTTCAATCAGTAATGTTTCACTACTTAGATGGTTTTTCAATAGCATCTATTAGGTCTAAATGAAGGGTTTAGAATTGAATCGTTTATTTCAGAAACAGCATAAGTCCATGAGCACTAACTTTTCAGGAGCAACAAAAAACTTTTTTTTTATGTTAAAAGTCCACAACACTTCAAATTTAGAGTATGCTGAGTTATAATCTAGCTAAAGACGCATTTAAAAACCTTAAAAATATAAACTTTTTTTCAAGTCTTAGCGGTTTTTTAAGACTTTAAAGTCGCTGGACTTATGTCGTTTCTGCTCAAAACGAATTTTTGTTGGTAAACTTTTTTTTTTCATCTAGCTATAGCTTTTGAACCCTGCTTATGATTTTAATGAATAAAATAGCAGTAGATAGAGTAAATATTTACCTCTTCATTGATATATAATTTTAAAGCTTGCGTGTCATGATGGCTGGCAAAATAATTTAAAACTGGTAAAATGTCATATATTCAACATTTAAAAAAGTTGCCACCGCGAGAAATCTGGCTATAACTTTTGAACGCTATGTTCAATTTTAATGAATTTAATAGATATAGATAGAGTAATTCCTTACCTTTTTATAGATGTATAACAAGATTCCTACCACAATAATTTTAAACTGGTAAAAAGTCATGTATTTAACAGTAAAAAATGTTGTCACCGGGTGAAGAATTTAAATATATTTTGAACCCTTTCCTTTCAGTTTTCGTATTTTGGGGAGTCTTAAATACTTAATTTTTTTGTAGAAGATGAATAACTATAATATAAATGAGAAATTTCAAACAAATTTTTTTTGGGAAAAAATGGACTTATGCTGTTTCTGAAATAAACGATTCAATTACTTTCAAGATACAAAATTGTTATATTTGCCTTGACTCTTTATCAGGTGTACCTTGTGCAAATGATGAATTTTCTAATTTTGAGCCAGAGGTAGGTATAGATAAGTTGAAATCAGTTTAAATTTAATTGTTCATATGAAATCACGCCATGAATTAACTTCTATTTCTTAAAACGTAGTGATTTTTCAATTCTGATGAATTTTGTGTATTCCAACAATTTGCTCCACTCTATACATTGCCTTACCTTAAAAATCCTCCTTACTCCTCGCACCAATTTTGAAGCTGCATATCACTTTCCTTGTATGTCTGTTGACGTTGCCATATAGCAACCGTAATAAGTAATCAATCTTTTGGATTGAGATATTTCCTACCTATACTATACCTATAGGTACAAGTACCTATACTCAACGAAATACAACCTAATCAGTAAGAATGGTATTCCTAATTATCTTACGGAGTCAGGAAGTTTCATCTAATTTAATTAATTAACGTTCGATACGGAATATGTTGCCAATCGAAAATCTATTTTATCGATAATAGAGTAATTTGATTACTGCGTCATACATTCATGCACATTTTCATTTAAGGAAGAGATTGCCATTCTCTATATGCCGAGTGCCGAGAATGTTATTCTCTCTCTCTCAATTCCAAATCTCTGAATAGTTTCGAAAATGCCCCCAAATCAATAAAATTATTATGATTATTATTATTATTTGGACTGTACAGTTAGAGATATGCTAGCTATGAAATGCATTGCGTTCAGTAGGAATAGCAGGATAGTTAACTTTCATCTCCTGCCAAAATGCTGATTACCAACATATACAACATACTTGAGTCACCCTCTTTCATGTCCATTTGCTGCAAGGATATCTCTCTGACAATCAGACTTTCGATTTATTGACTCTTAAGCTTAGCCAAATGCTGGCTGCTACTAGCTCTGATCTGAATGGGCGTCAAATAGTATATCCTTTGGACAGAAATGTCTTATATCCGAAGGACACTCTACAAATAAGGGGTTGGAATTCCGGTCCGGAATGCCTGCGTTTATAGAGAGGGGTTAGGGTATGAATGCAGGATCGCTCTTTGCTGTGTGTACGTTCTTATAGGTGAAATATTATTCTGTGTTTTGTGTTGTTGTTCCCCTAGAAGGATGCAGAAAGGACGTTTTAGTATTTTTGCGGCTACGATTGCAACCACATTTTGATTGGTATAAAGGAAATTTTAGCAGATGCAGTTAAATAAGGCTAAAGATATAAGTCCTCTTTCTCTATTTCATGACACAAAGCGGTTTTTTCAATTATACAGTCTTTAATTTTTGATAGGTTTGGGTTCTTGATATTCTTGAAATGGGTACGGGTATTGCAAATTTTTATATTCAACCCCCGCAAAATAAAATATGTTCGTTGAATCGTGGATGTTTAGAAATGAATAGGATTAGCCGCAGACATGTTTGTTTTTTTTTTTTTTGCTATGGAGACCAGAGGAATACACTTTGATCGATGACACTTCTAATTGAATTGAAATAATTTAATCCAGTTTCTTGTTTACATAAGTCTTAAGGATATACAATGGCTTAGGTGCATTTTTTCAAGAGAGTTTTTTTTTAAAGGAAATAAATGAATAGTATCCAGCTGTGATGCAGTTTCATTTAGTATATTTAATATGATTTTATGACAAAATATTACCTATTTAATCTGATTACAAATAAAACGCCCTTGAAAGAATTTTTCGTGCAGATTCATGAAATAATGGTCTTAACAAGCAATTATTTTTATGTATTGATCATAATTTTATATGCGTATTACACAAATAAACAACAACAATAAAATTTAAATTTTGCTTAAATGGTATAATGGATTTTTTTTTCCTCAAAAAAACGGGTCTAATAATTTTGATTCAAAAATACAAGCAGGTACTGTGGAACATAAGGTCCTAATTTTAAAATGCAAAATTATATTTTTCGGGCCGTTATTTGTCGTAGGACCGTGTTCTTGATTTCTGACTTTCCTGTTAACCATTAGTGTTCAACAAAGATTTTCAGTAGACAAGATAGGACGTTTGCATCCCACTCTGCGTCAAATTGTAAAAATTCGACGATTTAAAAAAAAAAATAAAATGTTAAAGTTGCTAAAATGTTTAAGAGTATTTAAATAGAAATTTTAAAAAAATATATGAAAAAAAAACAACAAATTCATTTTTCAAAGGTAAATTACAACATCCAAAACAATTAGTTATGCAGTTTGATTTCTTTCATTAAGATGCATTTTTAGAAAAAAAAATTTCAAAATCACTAGAGCCGTTTTTAAAAAAAAACTTATTTTTTTAAAATAATTTTTTGAAAAAAAAAAAAAATTCAAAAATAAAATTGGAATGTCGTTGTAGAAACTACTTACCAGCTTCTTGAACTAAAATTTAAAAAAAATTCAAGGTCCAATTTTCCAATATTTGATTTTGCAAAAAAAAATCCAAAATCTTTTTAAATATCCAAAAATAATTTTGTTAGAAATTTTATTTTTGATTTATATGAAGGCTATATAATAATATAATTGCTTTTAAATTCAATCATTTAAATTGAACCATTAATTTGGGATATAGTAAGAAATTTAAAAAAACCGTCCTATGGCAGGTACAGTTAATAATGATTTTCAAAAAAAAAAAAAAATCATCAAAATATCGTGTCTTAAAACTATTACTTGAATTTTCGAATCAAAATCGTAAGAGCCGTTTTTGAGAAAATTAAACATTTCCAATATTGGTATATGATAGGTACCTACCGTTATTTTTGGTCAAAAAAAAAAAATTAATTCCAAAAATCCCTCTGTATAGGATTCAAAAACTGCTACATACCAAGTTTGAAGTGGATCGGCCCAGAAGTTGAGGCTGTAGCTCTTTATACAGACCGACTGACACCCTGACAGAATGACAGACAAACGGATAGAAGGACTTTTGAGACTCACTTTTTTCCCTTTTTCTATCATCATAATATCATGGAAAATTGTTATCTCAGTTTTTGAAGGTTTTTGAAGTGAAAACTTCTTTAGTATCGTAGTGATTTGAAACAAGATGAAACGAAAAAGCGACACGAAAAATCAATTGATTATAACTTTTTTGTTTTAATAGATAGATGAATGAAATTTATACAATAGATAAGTTATTAAATAAATTATGATTGTGAAAATTTCAATTAATTTCATGTTCTTTTTCTATACACGTTATATCTTTTGATCTAGAGCACATAACTTTAATAGGCATGCTGATAATATTACCTTTCATTTAATATATCACAAATAACGGTACGTGCTGTACAAGTTATATAATATTTAATTGAAAAACTTGAAAAATACCTCAAAACACCTGTGAAGATTTGTTGCCCATGACATGGTAGAAATATGATTGAAGCGTCATATAAGAGGTGAAATAATAATAATATAAAATTTATTATAGGTTGTCTTTTAAAAAATGGATTTAATGGCGTTAGAAGAGAAAAGAGATTGATTGTTTTGGTTTTTTTATGAAAACTAATGGGGTTAAAAAATTTCTAGCTCTTTTTGTAGATGTTGTATAGACATGGTCGATATAAATATTTTGAGCTGAAACAATAAGTTTTCAGATGGTATAAAATTTATTGTAGGTTGTCAAATAAAAAAAAATGATGGAATAAAAAAAGTTATATTTTTTCGATTTTTTTTTTAATGATTTTTAAGGTTTCACTTCAACCACGTGTGAATTGCATACATGTTTTTTTTTTTTTTTTTAATTTCAAATACATTGTTTTCAATTAATATTTTTAGAGCAAAAATTGAAGTTTTAATTAAAGCTGATGAGGTATAAAATAGTTCCGTGCATTTATGATGTTCATATTTATATGTTAGACCCAGCAGTTTGTACTCGTGAAATTCAAATTTTGGCCGCCATCTTGGATTTTTGTTTTTATAAAATATCTCGACTTCTGTTCTACTTACATAGGTATAAGTTGGTTATACAAAAAACGTTAGGTATACAAAAAAGTATGAATAATAATTTTTGTATTTATAGCGATACAAAAAAAATTTGGATAGCAAAGTTCTAGAGAATTTTAAAGTTAACAATCTTTTTTCGAAATTTTTGTTCATAATTTTGTTAAAAAGTGCTCAAAACTTTTTTGCCTTGTAACTTTATCAATATTCAGAATATTGCAAAAATGTTCTTAACATAAAAGACGCGAAATTGAATTGTCTACGGTTTTTGTATAACTTTTACCTAGGATGAACACAAGTCGAGATATTTAATAAGAACTAAAATTCAAAATGGCGGGAAAAAGGTGAATTTAACTAATGCAAAAAATCAGGGTAATGATATTCACCACTCTCTATCGAATTAGGGAAAATTTGATTGTGGTAAAAAACTAAAAACTGCAGGATCAAATTATAAATGCACTGGACTAAAATTGGTATTCATGCAGCTCTCGCAGATGTTATGATTGTATAGAAATGACAAAGACAGTGGTTACAAAAGGGTTACCAGATGTCATACAAATTTATAACAATTCTGATGATACATAAAACCTTAACTCGGTAGAATTATAATCATTATAAATTTTAGAAAGGAACGATATTGACAGAAGACCAGATATTATAGGGTTACCAGAGTGATGAAGTCTTATTAATCGTTTTTAAAAATCGTCTAAATAACATATTCCAAAAACTACTAAACCGCGAGTTTCCAAAACATAAGAAGACAAGTTTTAAATTATAATTTATAATAATCCCTTGGCATTTTATCAATTATTTTGTATTAAATTAAATGGATTCCTTAATCTTTCCGAGCTATTTACTCAAACTTTAACTTTATTTTCACCTTTCTCCAAGAGATATAGGACAAATAACCTTTACTCCTACGAAAATGCAAACAAAGTTTCTTTAACTGCCACATCCAATAAAATTTATATAAGAAGACAAAAGTTTTGTTCCTCTCTCTCGAAAAAATATATAAAGTCAAAAAGTTAAATACAATTTATAAAAGATAATATTTTAAATTCGTCCTGACAACCGATGGATTATAAAAACTTGTTTTTAATTTTTAATGGGAATCCCTCAGGGGATTAAACGGGGAGATTCCCCATCATTATCTTTTTCCATCTCTCTCTCTTTCTTATTCCCTTTTGTATGTATTAAAGTTCCATTCGGTGGGGGTTTTTGTTTCTCTCGTTCTCAGGCTAATGTGTTTGATAAATGACTTATGAAAATGCGATAAGGAGTTCATCAATCATTTAGGGTGGTGGCATTTTACAAGGTACTAATGACTTTTCCATTTGAACACGTTGCTTTGGCTTGGATAAATTAGACCGCTAGTGCCGCAAATTTATAATAATAAAACTATGATATACCAAACAAATGTGTGTTTTTGTCTGTCTATGTTAGTAGGTATATTGTTTTTGGACTTTGGAATGATAATTATTATTATTATTGTGTTATAGCAAGGATATATCATTTCTACAGGGTATATTATCGCGCATTCAACCTATGTCAAATGGATGTCAACTTTCAACAATATAGAAAAGAGGTTTTGGTTGAATAGACAAGCTACCTATCTGCAATATAAAAAATAGATTTGTGTAGGAGATATCGAACTTTTCATCATATATTATTATAAAGCTATTAATAAAAATGTATGGCTTCACTTAATGGGTTTTTTGAAATAATTTCTTATTTTGTTCTACAGGAAAAAAAATAGGTATCAATTATTTATGGAAATTAACAGGATTAAAATTGAATTTATGAGAATAGGGAAAAGAAATTAGTTCATAAAGTTAATTATTGATTTGAATAAACATTGTCTAATTGCTCTGAATAAATTGAAATTAAAAATTTATGAACAAATGTGAATTGGTTGAAAATTTGCAGGCAAAATGCAATCGAAATGAAAATTTGATTTTAAACAAAATCACAGGGATTTAAAATGAAAAATTTAATATTATTTGCTTTAATCGAGGTCAATTAGGCTGGCTTGTGGTTTTGGTTTTTAAAATACGGACCTTCAATTACTAGGAATCTGTGATACAAAAATTACACTGGTCAACAGAATTTTTGCCACAAGATCCAAAATATACTTTTCTATAGGTTTTTGCTGAGCTCGAATCCCACAATCGGAAAAATTCTATTAGGGGCCGTTCTTGAAATATAATCGTTACACCTTAAAATAAGATGATGGGCAGATTAAATTTTACCACCTTTAAATAAGGTGATAGCCGCTTTAAATAAGGTGATTCCACTTAAACTCAGTTTAATTTAATGTGAATTTCATCTTATTTTAATGTGAATTTTCATTAAAAAAAAAACCGACAAAAAATAAAAATTTTAAAATTATAGTCGCACTTTAGCTTTACTTGCAGTTTATCATACTCATTTTCAACAGTGAGATAGCACAGTGGTAAGGCACTAGCCTAGTAACCCAACAGTTGTAGGTTCGATACCCGGTGGCTGCCATTTTTATTTTTACTTGCGATATAGGTACTATAGGGTTTAGGATTCGTAAAAAAAATCGAACTCGAGATAACAATTTTACATGACATTACGATGATGGAGAATGCCAAAAAAGTGGGTCCGGCAATTCTGTCTGTCTGTCTGTCTGTCTGTCTGTCTGTCTGTGTGTCTGTCTCTATCTGGAGCTGCAGCCTAAACGAGTGAAGTGATTTTCTTCAAACTTGGTAGTTAGCAGTTTTTGGTGATTCCCTAGAGGGGAAATTGAAATTTTTTTTTATGACCAAAACTAACGGTACCTGCCATATAACGGAAATAGAAAAGTTAATTTTTTTCAAAAACGGCTCAAACGATTTTGATTCAAATTTTTGTGTGTAGTACTACACATAATAGCCAACTTTTTAAATAAAAAAAATATTTTTTTGTACCGTTATTAACGGTACCTGTCATAGAACGGTTTTTTTCGTTTCTGAATATCTCGTACAACATAAACCCGATTTAAATGAAAATTTTTATACAAAAGTGTGTAAGTAAAGATAATATTAAAATTTTAGAAAATTTTCAAAAAACGCATTTTTGGTTTTTTTAAAAATATTTCAAAATTTTTTTTTGAAAACGAATCAATGAAAAATTTTGAAATTTAGTTTTTATGTGTAAATTAATTATTTCTTCAAAATGGCATACCAACTTTTTTTTTGAAAAATGTTAAAAAATTTTTATATATAAAAAATTATTTTTTTAAAAAACGGCTCCTACAATTTTCGAAAATTTTTTTCTAAAAATACCTTTTTATACAAGAAATAAAATGGCATATTTTTTATTTTTTTTAAGATAATTTAAAACGGAGTTTAATTATAAAAACAGATTTAATTTTTTTATACTACTTATGAAATTTCTTCAAAATATCAAATTTTAAATTTCTTGAATGAAAAGCTTTAACATTATAGTTACTTTAAGCATAAGAGCAAGTACGTGCGACCCCAGTCGTGCAATTTATTAAATTGTGCATTCAAGAAATTAATGTGACTTGTCAACTTAATTTAAGGTGGTGTCACTTGAATTTAATGTGAAAGTCATCTTAGCAAAAAACCATGCAGAAATCCGCTTAAAATAAGGTACGATCCGCGTAATTCTATGTGGCCTGTTTTCTCCGTGTATAAAAAAAAACTTTTTTTTGCATTTTATAACGATAATATTTCAGGAACGAAGGAAGTTTTCTAATTGTGGATTCGAGTTCAGCAACTCAAAAACCTTTAGAAAAGTATATTTTGGTTTTTGTGGCAAAAATTCTATGACCAGTCACTTAAACTTTAGATTAAGTGAGCAATAAAAGAGATATCCGAAAAATTTAAACAGTTTTTGAAAGAAGAATATACGTTTTTATAAGCACAGTCACAAATTTGTCTATAATGAGCTACCCCACATACAAACAGAACCTCGAAAACAGCCAAAATGAGGTTTTTTAGCATCTTCTAACGGTAATATTTCAAAAACGGAGGCCAATAAAAAATTTTTGACTTCAGATTCGAGTTCATCATATCAAGAACCTATAGAAAAGTATATTTTGGTTCTTGTGGCAAAAACCTTGTTGACCAGTGTTATTTGAGTTAAGACTGGATTTATTTAACATTGGTCAACAAGGTTTTTGTTACAGAAACCAGGATATACTTTTCTATAGGTTTTTGATATGATGAACTCGAATCTGAAGTCAGAAAAGTTCTATAAAGTTCACGTATTTGAGATATTCCCGTTAGAAAATCGAAAATGCCGCTTTTTACCAGTTTTCGAGGTTGTTTCTAAACGTTTGTTATTTGTTTAAATTATATTTGTAACAGTTTCTGGAAGAACTACATTTTTTCTTTCTAAATCCATTTGGATCTTTTAATATGTCTTTTTATCTTTGAGAAATCTTAAGTTGAAGTCAACGTGTTTGGTATATCTCATGTTCATTTGAATCGAAAAGTTCTTTACCAATCACTTTCAAATTTTGACACAACGTTCCATTTTCACTTTCCTAAGTGTACTCTTTTCTTCTAAACAAAAATTGAAAAAAATCTGTGATGAAACGGGTAGGTAGATAGATATATGAAAAAAATACCTTCATGGCACTGGCACCGTTTGTGGACACGAGCTTCGAAGATAGTTTTATTTGTACAAAATTTATTTGCACAAAAATTAAAAAAATATTTTTTGTAAGATTTTCAAAATTTCTTAGAAATTCATTGACTGAGATATCAAAAGAAAGCGCTCTTTAAGTTCTGTTAACGATAGAAATTCAAAAGTTTTTTGGAGGTCTGGCTGCTGAGTTATTTGAAATCAAATCTCTTTTTTTCTTACATTTTGCAATTTAGGAAGCAGGTATCTTTGTACCAAAGTCTCGAAACAAGTTTTGAATTAAAGATATGAGTTTATACTAAATAGGCCAATGCATTTAGCCTCAAAAATTACAAATTAACTTTTTTAAAATTTTCGAAAAAAATCCGAGGTTAACCCCTTGCCGAAAAAATGCATTTTAAAAAATTTCTTCCAAATTCATCGAGTGACATATCAAAACCCAAAAGTTTCTTTGGACTCTGGTTGCCGAGTTATTTAGATGTAAAAATTCTTTTTTTATGTGAGAAAGCTGATATCCTCGGACCCAAGTACCTATCGAAACAAGTTTTCATCAAAAAGTATTAGTTTATTAATAGTGGTCAGGCCCATCCATTTGGATACAAAAAAAATTAAAAACTATTTTTACCAAGATTTTCGAGAATATACCCTTTGCCGAAAAAATGCATTTTTAGAAACAAATAACTTCGGACTCAAGTTTCAAAGCAAGTTTTGGTCAAAATGCATGAGTTTATAGTCCAACAGACCTTTGCATTTAGGTACAAAAATTTAAATTAAGTATTCAATAGACATTATATTTAGACATTCATGATAATTAATTCTATCACAAACATACAGACTTCCCTTTCAAACATTTTCGTGTTTCACTTGACACTTTTAGTAGCTGATCTCTGATAATATCTCATTCCACACTTTCAAAATCACTATTTAATAAGGACACCCTCTAAAAGGACGAATACATATATCCTTTGTTACCTTTTTAGTATGTACGTCCAGTTACACTGGCCATAAACTTCTGCATTACAACATACCTAACGATAAAATCAAGAATTTACAACAATTTTACTGGGGGACGCACAATTTAAGACAATTCCATTAGACTTGATTACTTTTAGCAGGCCATTAAATTGTACCTACATCTAACCTAAACCTCTACCAAACAACAACAACAACATTGACAAATGAAACAAAAGTGTGCTACGTCCGTCTACATCAACCTGTGTCCTCTTTCTCTCTGTGTCACCCACCATCGACCAACAACATTTCATGAAAAAGAGCTCTGGAAACCTGCTGAAGTGTTAAAATTTACCTATTGTCGGTAACGGTAACGCCTGAATTTTATTCTTCCTGAATTTAATCGAAAATAATAACGCAAAAGGCAACACAACTTCAAATCCAGCACGTGACAGGATTGGTTCTGGCGATGGCCATAGTCGATGTTTTGATGGCCAAAAAGCAACAGTGCACAAAGTAAAACGTCCATCGCCAATCTTCCGCAAGCAAATGGGACCAAGTTTAATGATGGAGGCGTGTGTATTCCATTTTTCCGTAGTGAATTTGCCTTTTTTTTTTTGAAAAATGAATGTTTTTTTGTCCAAACTCTTCGGCATCATCATCAGCCGGTAAAAGCAATTGCTTCTATACTACTTACTTCTCTACTTCTACAATATATTGAAATTGAGGGACAAAGTTGAGGATGAGGGGGAGGTTATATATAGAACTGAGTCCTTACTCCTTGGGTGGACCTAAAAGTCCCATACGGATACATTTATTTAATCGGGCAAACTTGAAGGATGTCTGAACTGTGTGAAGGGCTTTGTTTAATGGGGGCCCCAGCTGAGCGAGCTGGAACTGAGAATTTGTGGTGGTGATGATGTGAGAACGCACCATACGGTTCGACTTCATACTTTTGGGTTGTTGCATAGAGCAAAGACAGAGAGAGTGTCGGTCGTAAGATTAAGGTAACAATGAAAACGAGGTGGTGAAATTTATGAATGTGATTAAAATGAATCTCGCATTATGTTGTCTACTTTTGTCGAGCACTTATAGTTCACCCTGAAGCCCAATATGCCCCTGAGCACACGATCTGATCCCAAAAAACTCACTCGCAAACGCAAGTCCTTGGGGGAGAAACGAATTATCATACGCGTGCAGAATAGGAGGAAAGACCCTTTTTATATCCGACAAGGCGCAACGTCATGCTTTGTGGAAAGTAAATGAAGGAAATACTCGCAACAACAGACAGGAAGTATTGTACTTTTGTGTGTTGCTTGCTTGCGACGACTTGCGAGTTAAAAAAAAAATATATATATTTGCATTTCCTTTAGCAAAATGTATTTCAACAAATGTTTTTCTTTTCTTTCTTTCTGTAAAAATAAAAATGTATATGTTCTTCGTCGTTGTTATAACATTTTTGACAAGACGATATATGTATATTTTGTTAAAAATTTCGCTTGTTAGCTTAGTGTTGTGTGTTTTTTGTTCCTTTTGTTCCTTTTTATATTATTCGTTATGAAAATAAAAATAATTTTGTTTTTTGCATTTGCATAAGAGGATTATAGATTTTGGTCGCAATTGAAAAAACTTTTCTTCACCTTTTTTTTCGGGGAATTTCCTAATTTGCAAAGAAAGCGAATTATAAAAAAAAAAAACGGGAAACATCTTATTAAATTGGATTTGGGCATTAAACTGCAAAGAATGAGGTTAAGAGCGGTATTATAGGGTTTCAAATATTTTTTGAATGTTTGTTCAGAAAACCTTTTCTTTGAATGTCATTGGATTTGAATTTTAATAATATCATTGAATTTGGTTCGAAATTTAAATGCGCAGATTATATGACACGTGTTGCCTAAATGCTTGCATGCTTTCTTCAACAAATGAAGGTATTTAGGACCAGAAATATAGAAATTGTGCATAATTTTTTTTTTACGATCAAAGTTATTTAAACTTGTTTGTTCTCAAACCGACAAACTATCAAATGCTTTGAAATACAAAATCAATTCGTTCCACAATCTTTTTTTGTGAAATATTATAATATTTTTACATCAAGAGATTTCTTTCGTTACGTCCACTTTAAATAGAATTATTGAACGAATTACTTTTAAATTGATTTTCTTTGTGTTTCAAACAATCATAATTTACAAGAAAAAGCTTAAAAAAATTACCTTTTTTCTTTTCTCATTATATTATTTTTTTTAATTTTAAAAGCTTACAAAAAAAATTATACCATTAAAAAGCCAAATATTTCTTCTAAATAATAAAACCATTTTTAAATTTTTACTATGAGCAAAAAGTATTAAAATAATTTATTAAAAACAATCATTTTTTATGAAAAAAAGTGAAAAAATCATTTCCATCACCCAAAAATTCATTTTTTTGATAAAACAACCTATAATGAATTTAATACCATTTGAAAGCTTATTGCTTCAGCTCAAACTATATATATTGATTATGTCTATTATGCATCTACAAAAAGAGAAGAATTTAAGCTCGATCAATTTTCATCAAAAAAAGCAAAAAAAAAAAAAAACATATAATTTTATGTTCTCAAGCTATTGAATAAATTTTTTTAGACAACCTATAAAAAATTGTATATCATGTAAAAGCTTATTTCACCTTTCATATGACGTTTCAATCTTATTTCTGCGATGCCTAGAAAAAAAGTTAGAATTTTTTAAAGCAAACCATTTCGAAATTCCAAACTGAGATTACAGTACTTACCACACTGGTGCCTGTTTATGATCAACAGATCTCCACAGGTGTCTTGAGGTATTTCGCAAGTTTTTTAATTTAACATTGTGTAGCTTGTAGTGAATGATCAGTTATGTGTGATATACCAAATGAAAGGTTACATCATCAGGATGCTCAATAGAGTTAAATCAAATTTGTATTTGCTTTAGATCAAAAGATAGAACCTGGGGAATAATAAAACTTTATTTTACAGTTATCTCAAAATTGTGACTACAAAATTGATTGAAAATTGATTTTACACAGATATAGTCCTGTCTATTATCTATCTACAATATAAATTTCATTTATTTATCTGTTGAAGAAAAATAGATAAAAATAAAAAACGGTTAAAAAAGGTAAAAAAAACTTGGAACAAAAAAACTTGGGACAAAAAAACTTGTTTTTCCCGTTATTTGGTCAAAAACAATTTTGAAATACCAATTTTTTGGACATGTATGCGCACTGTTATAGACTACGTGTTCTATAAGCTTGAGATTTTTTGAATGCTGCAAAAAATTTAAATAAAATAAAAACTCACCTCAAAATAAGTAGGTGTTTTTCAAAAATTCATATTTCGAAACTCAGAGACTTAAAAAAAAATCCATATCAGACCCCTAACTTTTTCTTATTATCTTTCGAATGACGTTCTTTAAATTGTCAAAAAATTTCCCCTACCTATAATCAATACTTTGTCAAAGGTCTACCTCATGTTTTAGTATTAGAAAACCATTATTAGCTTGGTTTTGAAATTTTTTAGAATTTTTTCAATACCATTAAGGGCCAATTTTTCAATAGTCAGTTAAACAGTCAGTTAGTACTTATTCCTAAGGATAGAGAAAAAATCAATTTTTCAACAGGGAGATATAGCTTATTCCTACAGAGACGAATAAAAATTATTCTAGGGAATAATCTCAACAAAAATATTGCGTCAGTTGTCAAAGCTGTTTTGAAAGAATTTTGAAAAAAATACAGTGGAACACAAGAAAACAAAAACAATCATGAATAAAAATGATGTTTAATTTTAAATATTTTTGAATTTGACAATTTTTTTTTGTTATTCTGTAGAATAAATTATTTTTGATTGAAAAATTCAATGTTTTTATCTGTTTGTTTATGAGCCTAATAACTTTATTCATCGAACAGTTAACTGACTGTTTATTAGAAGATTGAAAAATTGGCTCTAAAAAAAATAAAAATTATTCCTTTATTCGTGATTGAATTTGAATTTAAAAAAAATATGTTTAGATATTAATAACTCCGAAACCAGAGTCCAAACAAACTTTTAGGTTTCACCTATATGAAAAGACCTTAAGACCTTTCTTTTAATATCTGACTTGATGAATTTGGAAGAAATTTTTTTAAAATGAATTTTTTTCGGCAAGGCAAGGCAACCTTGAAATTTTGTCGAAAATCTTAAAAAATTAGATTTATAATTTTTGAAGCTAAATGCATAGGCCTTTTTACTACAAACTCATATCTTTAATTCAATACTTGTTTCGAGACTTTGGTCCAAAGATATCTGCTTCCAAAGTTGGGAAATGTTAGCAAAAAAAAAGAATGTTGATTGCAAATAAATCAGCAACCAGACTTCCAAAGAACTTTTAGGTTTCTATCTAATGGTCAAAGAGCCCTTTCTTTTGATTTCTAACTCGATAAATTTGGAAGAAATTTTTTATAATGTCTTGGATTTTTGTCGAAAATCTTAAAAAAATAATTTTTAATTTTTGTACCTGGATAGGTCTGTTCACTATATGAACTCATACTTTTACACCAAAACTTGTTTCGAGACTGAATTCCAAAGATATCAGCTTTCTAAATTTAAAATTTTTTAAAAATATATTTTTTTCTTCCTGTATTTTTTCGAAAATCTAAAAAAAAAAAAATTGATTTGTAATTTTTGTACCCCAATGCAAAGGCCTGTTCACTGTGACCAAAACTTATTTCGAAACTTGGTAATTTGGTTACTAAAAATGCATTTTTTCGGCAAATGCAGCTTTTCAAAAATCTTAAAAAGTTATTCATTTTTTTTTTCAATTTTTTTCCTAAATGGATAGGCCTGCCTGTTCACTATGAACTTTTATCTTTAAACCAAATTTCTCTTAGTTCAACAAAGAACCACTGGGTCAGAAAGCTATTGATGCATTAAGTCTTCTAACGCACATCCAGGGGTATGGGAAATGCATGGAATTTAGAATTTTCAAAATAATCATTAAAATATACATATACATGTATTGTATATGTTTGAAAAATTTCAAGTATTCTGAAGTACCTATTGACCTTCCTTTCTAAAAATATGCTTTTGTATTCCTATAAATTCGATTCAACATTCCAAAACGTAAATTAAACCTCTTTAACTTTTCTCCCAAAAAAAACCATCAATATCCGAACATCAAAATTCTCATAAATTCAAAAATATTAATAGGAAATACCCATCATGGCTTGGCTTGACTTGGCTATAGAAGAGGAGCAAAAATTTAGACCAGAAATAGAAGTATTTTTGGAATAACAAGAAAATCGTGTGTATCCTTTTGTGTGCCCAAAAAAGTTAATTCTTTTGCGAAATATGATACAATTGTGTCTGAACTTTTCCTAAGACCCCATACAAGCACATATACAAACTCTTGGTAGACCTTAACAAAAGCGCCTTTATGTTACCATTTCTATCTTCCGCACATATTTTGGCATAAGTTTGTGTGTATTTTGTGTATAGGTTAGATACTGACATTTTGTGTGTGCGGAGCATTTGTCTAATAGGTTTTAAGGTAGTTGAAAGCAATATTTCATAAGGCTTAGTTTGCGGCAGAATTATGGTTGGCTACATGGGTTGGTATATGTTTCCAGATCAAAGCCCATCCAGCTACCAGTTTATGAGATCAAAATCCTTTTGTGCATCATGCTAAGGCACACCGACTTTATGTTGTGTGTGGTGAGTGCAAAAGGCTTATCCCATTGAAATTGTCTGCGATTGTGTGCATTTGCATGTGTGCATGTGTGTGTGCTTGTGTTGAATTCGTCCTTGATGATGCAAAATGCCTCCATCCTACAATACAACAGCATAACCTAACAAAGATACATACAGAAATTGCATAGGAGGAAAGGTGGTTGTACCTGTTTTGTGTATATGTAAGCTTGAATGTGCACTGTCATTGTCATATACCAACGACCAACAGAGTCTCGAAGGACATCGCAAAATCCGAAAACGCATTGTGGCAAGTATATTTTCCGCTTTAATCAAATTATGCACAATGTTTCGAGATAATTCCGGGGTTAGAAAACAATTCATTGCCGCCATAATATTTTGAAGACTTACGCAATGATGCCTCTTCTGTTTTTGCTACTGATGCATTCATAGTAACGCATGTTGTTACCTCTTCTCTTAAAGATTGAAATTTCAGCTTTTTGTTGCCAGATATTCTGAACAGAATAGAGAAGAAACCTTAGGAAATAATGAAAGAACTATATGCATTCATCAGAAAACAAGACTTATTTGTACCTTAGCCAGGTCCCAGAATGAATTAGATTCTGAGAACTGTTGATAAAGAACTTTAGAATTTTACATGGAACTGGAAAATATGAAAGGAAATATGTTTCTTTTCAGATTTTTTAAATGCAGTTATGCAATATTTCAATTGAACTGCAAGTGTTTTATGTTTGTTTGCTGAATGGGATGGATTTTTGGAAAACTAAGATTGTGAGTCTCCTGACTGAAAGCAATTAAATTTTAACTACATTGAAATTTCCTTGAATTTTGGGCTTTGTTACAAAAGTGATTTATGGGATAAGGACAAATATTTTGAAAACCTTTTATATAGCAGAAGTTTCTTACTTTTAAAGTTCAACCGTTGTAAGTTAGAAATATATTTTTGTTTTTATAGATTTTCGAAAAAATACAAGGGGAAGGTACCCCTTGCCGAAAAAAAATTTATTTTAGGAAATTCCCTCTAAATCCATCGAGTGAGATATCAAAAGAAAGGGCTCTTTAAGTTCTATTAGCAAAAGAAATCCAAAAGTTCTTTGGAGTTTTAGTTGCTGAGTTATTTGCAATGAAAATTCTTTTTATCTTACCATTTGCAATTTTGGAAGCAGATATCTCTGGACAAAAGATTCGTAACAAATTTGTAATTAAAGATATGAGTTCGTAGTGAAATGGTCTATTCATAAAGCTTCAAAAATTACAAATCTATTTTTTAAGATTTTTGACAAAAACCCTAGGTTAACTAACCCCTTTCCTAAAAAATTGCATTTAAAAAAAAAAACGAGTGAGATATCAAAAGAAAGGGCTCTTTAAATTCTATTAACGATAGAAACCCAAAAGTTCTTTGGAGGTCTGGTTTCTGAGTTATTTGCAATCGAAATTCTTTTTCAGAAATTTAGCAGATATTTTTAGACAAAAGTCTCGAAACAAGTTTTGAATTTAAGATGCGAGTTCATGGCCTATGACCTATGCGTTTAGATTCAAAAATTACAAATTTCTTGTTTGAAGATATTGGACAAAAATCCAAAAGTTCGAAAAGTTCTTTTGAGGTCAATTTTTTTTTTTTAGATTTTCGAAAATAATTTTGATCAGTATTTTCGTGTTCTATTTTTTTTTTTAAGTATCATGATATTTTATGAGCTTTTTGTTATACTCATAGTACCTCATTTATTATACATATAAGAACTTAACAGAAAAAAAAGGATTATGATTCAGGTATCAGGTGAAATGTGATTGATTTAACAAACGAAAGAGCTGAGCAGCAAACTTGATTAGTTTTGATTACGCAAATAATATCTCCATGCATTTTCTAAACAACATAAATCTAACTATCATCACTTTGGACCCTCCAAAACTTTATCGTTTAATATCCTTCCAACGTTTAATTGCAAATATTTTTATTATTATAAGCTTTTTATTATTTACAATATTTAACATATTATAACATTTTGTATCGACTTTCAAACATACATTATTGACTTAGTATTAAAATACATATAATGGTTAATAAATAAAATATATATCGATATGCAAAGTCTGAATTATTCATTTTCTTTATAACAATAATTCATGTTAAGTTTATTTTTTTTATTTATTATATGCCCAAAGTTCTCTGTCTTTTGCTTTGTCAAATCATCAGCATATCTCTTTTAAGGTCTTCCGACTGATCTCGTATCTTCTGGAGGCCATTTTGTTAGGATTTTTGTCCACCTTTGATCTTGTAGTCATGAAATATATCCTACTCATCTCCATTTTAGTCTTTTTGCTCGTTCTAGCACGTCAGTTATCCCAGTTCTTCTTCTTATTTCTTTATTTCTTATTCTTTGCTAAGTCGTATTTTTAAAATTGTTCTCTATATTTTTATTTGGCATAGCTTTTGTTTTTATTTTATTCATGTATTTTAGAGTCCATATAATTTGAAAGAGCGAGTCAGTTCATCTAGCAAATATAACAAAATTCTATTAAAAAAATTATTTTCTAAACAAAATGAACAATAAATTCATCAAATTTTCAATATATTATACAGATTGTCTATCTCATCAATCAATCAAACAACCTGCAGAATTTCTTTCTAAGTATTAGACGGACCTTCTAAATCATCATCATTTTCAGCCAATAAAATTTGAAAACCAAAAACAGTTCACTAATTATAGTCTAGTCATTATAGAATCAAATTGACCATATCATTATGTTTCCGCGTGATAGCTATTCCTCATATTTAGAACTATAAAGTTCTAGACTAACTGATTCATGGAAATATTATACTAAACAAAGCCATATTTGAAATATCACAAAACGCAATTTATCAATTATACGACATAATTTATGGACATTTATCTATCGGTGCCATTTTAATATATCCTACAAACTCTACTCCTAATGTACTTATATACCAATACAAAAAACATCAATGTCCTCATGCACAAAATAATGATCCCAATTACTGCACATCAATGAAAAAAAAAAATTAAATTAAACAAAAAAAAAAAAAAGTAATAATAAAAAAACAATGCAAACAATTTGAACACAAAAATCCCTTATCTACACTCGATCCATATTCCGTGTCTATATATAAAACCCAATACAATCTGGGTGCAACTTTAAAAAGGCATTGGTCGTCGAAGTTCGTCCTTACTAGTATAGTGATGATGCAACCCGAAGCTATCTCTCTGTATACCGTTATACGAGTATTAATCGGTTTAATTTGAATTGCGGAATAGAGTCAGAGTCATATAGCGCCAGAGTCGCCAGTCCAGAGTCAGGCCAGCAGAGAGATCCTTGCCAGTGTATATTCCGATGGCACATAATGAATTATTAAATTGTGTAATCCCCGTTCATTGATTTCCGGCTCTTAGGCGCAATTGACAACTACATGCTGACCTTATTACCCCATACGTTTGTTTTGTTTGCCAATACATATATACGAATATTATACAAAGCAAAAGAGACCTACAACCATGATGGAGCCTAGAGTTGTTCCAGAGAGAGAACGAGAGCTTCGAAGGGCGATTGTTTTAAGCTGATGGCCATGGTCTGCTTTTGCTTTTGCTATGCTTTGCACTACCACCGACCGATGATGATGATGGTGACCGTGATGGCAACGGTGATGATGACTATCAGCAAGCAAGCAATGGCTGCATTAATGCATTATTATTGTTTAAATTCTGGGAAACTATATACATACATAGCTTTTATGGGGACTTTCCCAGCACATTGAAGTGAAAAGACAACATCATATTTTTATTATCAGGAGGCACATCAATTATCATGAATGCAATGCATGAGTTAATATTTCATCGCTTAATTCCATTGTTCAATAGCTTGGCACAACTTGATAAACAGGTTATTGTTTCGAAAACGCTTATTTATAAACAACACAATATAAATTGATATCCAGAGAACACACAGAGACAATACAAAACAACACAACACGAGCGGAAGGTGATTGCACTTACACCCAAAGTTTATCAAATATTAATGTTGTTTGTATACATAATATTCAACTCATTCACTTAGCACACATTACAAACATAATTTATATAATACAAAATAGACAAGCAGCCCGTTCGCACAGTATAATAATATTAATAATAATATTGCATAGGATTAACCCTTTTTTAATAAAATTAACATTTACGTAATTATAACAAAAATATGTATAAGCTGCTGTAAATTGGTTTTAATAAGATAAAAAAATTGTTGAAAAATAAGTAAAAAATTACATACATTTACAATAATTACATTTTTTTGAAAAAAAAAAAACTTCTAGGAATAAACTCATTTCAATGAGTTCAAGGTGTTAAGACTTTAAAGGAAGGTTTGTGGCAAGAAAGTTCTTAATCCTATCAGCTACAATGAAAGGAGGTCGCGATGGGGGCTTATAGCGACTCTTACAACCATAAAACTACCTCATTACAGTAGAAGAATCAAAAACGGATAGGAAAAAGTAGAGTAGATGATTTAGCATTTACTTTTCTGCCTTATAAAATTAAAAAAAAAAATAAAAGAAAAACTTTACAGGCATAGTTATGATTGATATATGAAACGAAAGAGCTGATTAGCAAACTTGGTTGATTTCGATTATGCGACATACAGGGTTTTAAAAATATTTATACATAACATGACTTTGGAAATTACAAAAAAAATATTTATTGTAAATAATAAAAATTTGCATAAGAAAAAAAATATTTATTGCTATTGAAAAAAATTTGTATTAAAAAAAATTTTTGTTGCAACTGAAAAATATTTGCATTAAAAAAAAAAAATTATTTGTTGCAAATAAAACTATTTTGCGTTAAAAAATGTAATTGCAAGTTTAAAATATTTGGATTAAAAAATTTTTTTTTAGGTGATAACGTCTTAAAAATCGATGAACCATGGCAGATACCACAAAAAGTGACGCCATTTTCTCCCGTTCCACTCTCGCACTTTCGCAGTGCGGCAAAAATTTCAATTAAATATTAAAAATAAACTATTAGAGATACAAAAATCTTCTATAGTTAAAGTTAAACAAATTTCAAGGATTTTAAAAAATTACATCTTTTAATAGGGTAAATAGGGGTAAAACATAATTTCAAAAAATTGGCTATTTTCTAAACGCGACAATGTAAAGAGTTGATTTTTTTTTTAATCAATAGATAAATTTATTGCAAGACTGACAATGGTATTGAAAAAATTTTAAAGAATTTCAAAACCAAGCTATAAATGGTTTTCTAAAACTAAAACATGAGGTAGACCTTTGACAAAGTAGTGATTATAGGTAGGGGAATTTTTTCTTTGACAATTTGAAAAACGTCATTCGAAAGATAATAAAAAAAAGTAAGGGGTCTGATACGGATTTTTTTTTTAAGTCTCTGCGTTTCGAGGTATTAATTTTTGAAAAACACCTACTTATATTGGGGTATTTTTGGGTGAGTTTTTAAATTTTTAAATTTTTTGTAGCATTCAAAAAAATTCAAGCTAATAGAACAAGTAGTCTATAACTGTGCGCATACATGTGCCAAAAATTGGTATTTCAAAATGGTTTTTGACCGAATAACGGGAAAAACAATTTATTTTATCTTTTTTTCTTCAACAGAATAAATGAAATTTATATTGTAGATAGATAATAGACAGGACTATATCTGTGCAGAATTTCAATCAATTTTGTAGTCACAATTGAGAAAACGGTAAAATAAAGTTTTATTATTCAACACGTTTTATCTTTTGATCTAAAGCAAATACAAACTTGATTTAACTTTATTAAGCATCTTGATGGTGTTACCTTTTACTTGGTATATCACACATAACTGTACATTTACTACAAGCTACACAATGTTAAATTAAAAAAAACTTGCGAAATACCTCAAAACTGTAATCTCAGTTTGGAATTTCGACATGGTTGGCTTTAAAAAATTCTAACTTTTTTTCTAGGCATCGCAGAAATAAGATTGAAACGTCATATGAAAGGTGAAGTTATAAGCTTTTACATGATATAAAATGTATAGGTTGTCTAAAAAAAATTGATTCAATAGCGTGAGAACATAAAATTATATATTTTTTTTTGCTTTTTTTGATGAAAATTGATCGAGTTCAAAAAATTCCAGCTCTTTTTGTAGATGCCTAATAGACATGATCGATATATATATTTTGAGCTGAAGCAATAAGCTTTCAGGTGGTTCAAAATTTATCATAGGTTGTTATATCAAAAAAATGAATTTTTGGGTGCTGGAAATGATTTTTTCACTTTTTTCATAAGAAATTATTGTTTTTAATAAATTATTTTAATACTTTTTGCGCATTGTAAAAATTGAAAAATGTTTTTATTATTTAGAAGAAATATTTGGCTTTTTAATGGTATAATTTTTTTTTGTAAGCTTTAAAAAAAAAAATTAATATAATGAGAAAAAAAAAAGGTAATTTTTTTTAGCTTTTTCTTGTAAATTATGATTATGTTTGAAATGAATAAACGCTTCAATTGACTCATTTTAAAAGCACACAACCTGTTTTCTTACGACGTTATTACGCCAAATCATCGTCCGTAAACCAGCTTTACAGACATCCTCTTTTTTTTACATTTTCTGGTTGTTATCTCGATTTCTTGTTTTTACGAATACTAAACTTTTCAAAACTTGTACCTTAATAAAAATAAGAAAAATTTAGGGTTTTGGCATATAGCTCAGGGCAATTAGTCAAAATATGGGCATGAAATCGCATTTTTCGCGGGACAAAATTTTTTTCATGGAATGTGTTCGGGTGGTTGTCCTTATCATAAAAGTCAATTTGTTGGGAAAATTGGAGGTTGGGAACAGCCGCCATCTTGGAAAAGAGATTGGTAGCGTTTTTATTGAATAGCTCCATTGTTATTCATTTTAACAGAAAATGACAAAGGTAGGACTTATTAACAATAAAATTATCTAAACAATGATATACAAAACAATTCCGTGAGTTGATTAAATAAAATTTTATAGTTGGTCAAAGTGCGGGTTTGTATCGCAAGGTTGGGACAAAATGACATTTTTTCATATATCTGACGAACTTTTGATTTGTTTGGATAATTCTTCAAGAATGAATTATAGTACTTATAATTACCTATAAAATGAGCCCACAATCGTTATTGTCACCATCGTATTGTAGAAGTAATCTAACTCCGAAACTCTCCATGTACTAGTCAAAAGTGAGAAAAAAGCTAGTTTTTTGCTAGTAGGCCGAGAAAATTTTGGGAGTAGAGGTATAACCAAAATATAAGTACGCAGTTTTGCTGCCATACTCGTGTTAATGTCGATTTCAAAGGTCTGACAACTCTAATTTTGGGCTTTATACGGGTTTTGGGGGGTTAAATAACGTAAGTTTTCCAGTTAACGTGAATGGGCTAAATTTATACTATTTGAAATTATAAATATACAAGCTGATTCCCTATTATTTTTCCTAAATCTAGACACCCCAATCTTGAGGATGTGACCAATAGAACTCAAGATATAAGCCGTTTATACGATTATGTTTTAGAGGCTTTTTTGTTTCGATTTTTGTTTGTTTATTTGAATTGAAAAGCCTGATATGGTTAGTTAAAAAAGCTTATATCGTGAGTTCTATTAACCCCATAGCCGAGATTAAGGTGTCCAGATTTAGGAAAAATAATAGAGCATCAGCTTTTATATTTATAATTTCAAATAGTATAAATTTAGCCCATTCACGTTAGCTGGAAAACTTACGTTATTTAACCCCCCAAAAACCGTATAAAGCCCAAAATTAGAGTTGTCAGACCTTTGAAATCGACATTAACACGAGTATGGCAGCAAAACTGCGTACTTATATTTTGGTTATACCTCTACTCCCAAAATTTTCTCGGCCTACTAGCAAAAAACTAGCTTTTTTCTCACTTTTGACTAGTACATGGAGAGTTTCGGAGTTAGATTACTTCTACAATACGATGGTGACAATAACGATTGTGGGCTCATTTTATAGGTAATTATAAGTACTATAATTCATTCTTGAAGAATTATCCAAACAAATCAAAAGTTCGTCAGATATATGAAAAAATGTCATTTTGTCCCAACCTTGCGATACAAACCCGCACTTTGACCAACTATAAAATTTTATTTAATCAACTCACGGAATTGTTTTGTATATCATTGTTTAGATAATTTTATTGTTAATAAGTCCTACCTTTGTCATTTTCTGTTAAAATGAATAACAATGGAGCTATTCAATAAAAACGCTACCAATCTCTTTTCCAAGATGGCGGCTGTTCCCAACCTCCAATTTTCCCAACAAATTGACTTTTATGATAAGGACAACCACCCGAACACATTCCATGAAAAAAATTTTGTCCCGCGAAAAATGCGATTTAAATTACTAATTTCCCTGGGCTAATAGGTAAAAGTAATTTTTAGCTAAATTAACAAAGTCAATTTTAATAAATTTATTACTCTCCAGGGATGAGAATGTAACGTTAAATGTAATTTTCCCCCTTCTTCAGTTGAAGCATATCCAACTTAAAACAAAATAACCCTTAGAAGTTTATTTTGTTTCTTGTGAAAATATTTATTTAAAATAGTCTGTGCAGTAGTTGTGTCTGTGATTAAGAAAAAACCCGTAACGTTAATACAAAATAAATAAAACTAGGTACACACCTTTGCTATATTATGAAACCCATTCTAACATTGATTAACAAAAAAAAAATATGTTGTCCTGTTGTCCATAATGACAATTGTATATATGCGTACAAGGGTAAAGTATTAGTAACACTCTAGACAAACAGAAGAAGTATTTATGCGTGTTTTTCTTTTTTTAATTTAAAGGGGTTAAATTGAGCTGTTCTTTTTTGTAATGTGGTTGTTGTTGTTTTTTTAATTCTAAAAAACGATGCTTTACAAAACGGACGTTGTCGGTTGTTGTTGTCGACAGTCGCATTCGTCCTTATTAATACATATACCAAACCTAACAACACAGAAAAAGCAGAAGCTACACGTTTTCTTATCTAAAGTTGAACACGTGACGATTTAGTATGCAGAAATCCTTTGTCACAAAGTCGCCTAGGCGTTAATAATTTGACCAAGGGGATCTATTATAAAAGCGTAACGTATTTGACTTTTCTCTCCCGTTAGTTACAATTTCGCTATAGAGTAGAGAGTATACCTACCAGTAGAAAAGGATATATACAATAATTATACTGGGAGGATATTTTTCCCTCTAATTTGGATTTTCTAGTTTTTTTTTTATGATAGCGCGCGCAACGGCTGCTGCTGGCGCGATATGTGTTTTCTGCTGCTGCTGCATGTGCAGATGGAGTCTTCTAGTTTGAATCTAGGTATGGAAAATTGTTATACAAACAAGTTTCTGATGGTTGAGCAAAAGTGCATTTTTATTATTCCTATTCAATCTCGATATAATTATAAGGGTTGTGTTAGGCTAGGCAGAGTGGAGTGGATGAAATAGCAATGTTTTGTGTTCTATTGATGATGTTGCATAAGGACCCTTAGGTAATTTTTGTGTGAAGTGCAATTAAAGGCCATGCAAATGTATAACCCCTTTTTTTTCGAAATGTGTGATGGCTTATGGGAGTGTATTGTATTGGGTTCAAGAAATTTCTTCCTTTTATCAATCAGGTATCCAGAGAAATAAAAAAATAATTATACTCAAAATGATCTAAGGGGTGTTTCGTTTGGTTGAAAATTGTTCCTAATTGTTTTGACCAAAACGAATAAAATTGAGGCCTTGGTCCCGAGTAAAAATAGGAATTGAATTTTTAAAGAAAAAAAAAAATTAAAACAAATCTTGGCCACCACACCACCGCACCACGTCAGCACCATTTAATTTTGAAAAAATGAAAAATATGAAAAACATCACGACTGCACCATGTCCGCACCATTTTGGCTAGGTATTGAAAAATAAAAAAAAACTACCGACGAGAAGGAGATTCGAACCCGAGATTCCAGAGCACTTTCAATTAGAAGTCCAACGCCTTAACCACTCGACCACCACTGTGCGTGGTGCACCGAATTTTTCATTCAAAATGAAATGGTGCAGTCATGGTGCGGCTGTGGTGCACCGAATTTTTTTCATATTTTTTCATTTATTCAAAACTTTTGCTCATTGGCGGACGTGGTGCAGCGGTGGGGCAGCGGAATTCCATTTTTACTATGGGTAGTATTTCAAAACATAAATAAAAAACTTTTGAAAATCTTTAAAAGAGTCCGTGGTATTGATTGAAAAAAAAAAGCCGCAGAAAGAACTAAATGAATAAAAAACTTCATATTGCCTAGTAAATGAGTCACTAAAAAAATCTAGCGAGATTGCACAACATCATCATAACCCCTTATTTTATGCTTCTATTCACAAATATAAAAGAATAAATAGATTTGTTGAGAGGATTAATTAAATATCCAATCGAAATCATACATCTATATTTTTTAACTGCCATATTAGATACGGCCAATAAGATAAGCCGCTCTTCTGCACGAAAAACTTATTTGTAACTGTGTTTTTTTTTTTCATCGTTTTATTATTATTAAAAAGCCACCCTTTGAATTTTTTTTTAAAGCAGGAAGAGGCAGTCAGTTCAGCCAGCCGACACAGGAAATGAAAATTCTGTGTTGATTTCAAAAAATTTAAATTAGCGTGCTTGAACTGATGACCGTTGTCTGATAGCAAAAGGATAGAAAGAAGGGTCGTTGTTTGCTGAGATTTCAATTTTTTTTTTTTTAACTTTTTGTATTGGGGTTAGAAATTAGGGGAAGATTTGAGGGTGGCAATAATATAATAATAATTCAAAATTCTAATAATATTTTTGCTCGTCCTCGTTCATTGATTTTTTTAAATTCTTCACGTTTTTATTAAATAATCTATTAGTTTATTTCCAATTTGCAACCATTTGGAATTATACAGTTTTTTGTAATTATAAAAAAAGATTAAAGTCCTAATTAATTGTTAAATGATGAGTTGTTTTTAAAAATAAATCTCTTATAATGAATTAAGTTTTATTCAGCTTCGTTTACAAAAATTAAAGGAAAACAGTTTTTGATTTTTTTTTTCTCAAACACTCTTTCGCCTTAAATGCCTAAAATATTTGTAGAGATATTTAAATTTTTCAGTCCATTTTGTATCCCCCTTTAACTTTTATATGAAAGAATGTTAGAAATTTAAAGATCGCATTACATTTATGCTAAGCTAGTCAAAAGAAAGTATTTTTGAAAATGCCATCTTCTTATCATGACAAATTTCTGAAAACAAACAAAAAGAGATATTTAAGAGATTTAAACGGATTTAGAAAGACAAAATTTAGTTCTTTTAGAAACCGTTACAAATTAATTTAAAACAAATAACCAAACGCTAAGAAATAATCTCGAAAACTGGTAGAAAGCCGCATTTTCGATTTTCTAACATGATTATTTTAAAAAACGTGATGTGATAGAATTGTTCTGACTTCAAGCTCAGCACCCAAAAAACTTATAGAAAAGTATATCTTGGTGTCTTTTACAAAAACCTTGTTGACCAGTGTAATCTATCTTGGTAACGCAGTTGTTTTTCATACAACATACTGCACGCCCATAATACATCGTATATGGCGTTATAGTTGAACATTGTTGTCAAAGTAATGAGTTTTTAAATTAATTTCAATCACATACTTTATTTCACATAATTTCACAAAAGAAAAATCTTAGCTACCCTGCGTTACCAATGGAAAAAAATTTAAAGTACCTATCTTTAGTTAATTTTGGTAACTTCATTTGGATCGGCATGTTTTTCCAATTAAATTAATATTTACGATATATTTAATAAGATATTTAAAACTGCGTTACCCGAAAGAATAAATAAAAGATTTATTTCAAAGTTACTTAACTTCATTAAATTTCTTATAATTGAATTCAGCTTACTGTGGAAGAGTACTATAAATATCATAAAACAAAGTTATTCAATTTTTCGAACTTTTCTATTTCATAAAAAAACAAAAAAAAGACACAACTTTAAGCCTCATAGGTATTTAATTACAAACATCCTGATCCTAAATATACACAAATGTGCCTTTATATAAGCAAACCATATGAAAACACAATAAAGAAGTTCAAAAAGTTTCTATTAAAAACGAAAAAAAAAAAAAAAAACAAGTCAAACATTCACAAAATAACGCCTCCAATTCGATTTGCGTCACCCTGACTTTATAGAAAATTGTATTTCCAAAATTAATTTACCTCAACGTGTAAAATTATTGATTTCGGATATTTAATTACAAAACTTTCTTGATCTTTTGACTAGAAAAACAAGGTTATATCGTCTAGGATAGGTACGAGTACGGTTAGCAACAAAATATTCTAAAATAATCCCCAACAAAGTTAAAGGGTGTTCTTGCAGTGTTGTATAAGAGGGAAAACCCAAAACTCAAAACCAAACCAACCAACCCCTTATCAATATGCGAGAATATTTTAAAATATTGAGGGGTTGAATCCAGAGATTTACATAACGTATTTTCAATTCCAAAAAGCCCATAGTCCTATAAGTTATTGGGAATACGAAAATAGGCTTATCTAGTATTTACCAGGAATTGAAATATGTTTCTGCTTATACTCAGCAGAGAATCAAGCAATCTCAGAACTTTAAAATGTTATTTTTTTTTCTTATTCTGGGGAGAAGTATAAACTTAAAATCATAAAGAGGGTGGTTTTCTACCTATAGTACCAAGGTACACTACCATTCAGTAGGTAAGGCAAGATAATTGCTTTAGATTGTTTTATAATCCTTTAGGTTTTTGTGGGTGATGTTGATTTAATATTTTTGTGTGTTATCATCCAAGCCAAATTGTATCGAATGGCTTTATTTGAATTTAAATCGCTTAATTTCCCCTGAGAGCTTTATCGTAGAATTTTCAAAAAACATTTTTTTTTTTTGAAAATTTAAATAAATCGTTTACCTACTTTTAATTTTAAACAAACAAATATACTCTAATAGAGATAGTCACGTATACAAGTCGAAATTGTTTATAGCTTAAATCTTTTTTAGTGCGTGCTTTGAGACATTAATGAATTAAAAAAAAATGTTTTTATGACTTAACCTTTTGGGAGTTAACTTGCACCTAAGAGGCATGAAGATTGCTGATTTTATCATTAATGGAGAAAAGTTTTGTCAAATGTGCCATATATGAAAATTATCCCTTTAAATGGGATTTTTTTAATTGCAATTGTAGTTCTAGGTTACTAGATGGTAAGAGACACACATATCCACCCCACAGGTTAAACGCATGAATGTGAAGACTTTACAACTTGATAATATCGAAAGCTAATAGCTGCTGTCGTAAATTGTGACCGAATTTATCATTTCCCAATTTTTCAATCGAGATGTAAAATGACTGAAAAGCATGCTTTTGGGTGATATAATTGGAGTTAGTTCTCTCAACAAGGATAAAGATAATCTGGCACTGAGAACTGGGTCCTTCTGGTTCAATAGATGAAGGATTTGCGTTGCATGGAACAAAATGTCTTACCTATTCGATTTAAATTTTAGTTGGACGTCTGAATTGGTCATACTATGATTTATGCCAGGAATTGCTTTAGAGCAGTTGATTAGACACACGCTTTGAAAAAGCAACGACTGCATTGCAAGTCAAGAAATGCAGTGGAACCCATTCACTCAAGACGGTAAAAGATCCGGAAAATAGAGAAACTCAATGCAGAGAACAGTCAAGGAAGAATCAGCACAACTTGTCAAGAGCTGGTATTTCATTTGTTGCTGATCGGCAGTTTGTGAATTGTGATTTGAAAGTATGTATGGTGGATTAACTAAAGCAAATTATTAGCGGACCCGGCCAAACAGCTCTGATTTTGATGATTTTTTTTCAAACGTCGGTAATCAGAAATACTTTAAAGTCTTTAAGTTAAAAATTGCCGATGTTATCGTATTGTTTTTTTTTTTTTTTAAATTAAAATTAAATTTTTTTTTAGCAAAACCATTTTTTTTTTGGCTTGAATTTCATAAAATTAATGATACCAAAAGATTCTTTAGGTAATTTAAGGAAAAAAAATATAATGGAGTAAAAGCCAATCTTCCATCGTTTAAAATATAAATGCAATTTTCTCACAAACTGACTTCAAACACAAAAAAAAAATATTTTTAACATAACGTCAACACCTACAATATTTACAATTTACATACACTTTTTTAAAAAGCCAGAATCTCATTTCTATCTGTAAAATTTATATCCCCTAAATTTAATCAAGAGTTTTTGAAATAATAGTCCTCAATTCAGAATTTTGGAAAAAAAAAACGTTTTAAAAATTTTTAAATGACTTTTTTCAAACTTTTTCGAAGTAAAATATGAATTTATTTAAAAAAAATTTGAGCCATAAATATTATCACATGAATTCCGAAGAGGAAAAGGTAATATTTATTACAGTTTTGAAAAAAAAAAAAATTAAAAATTACTTCAATTTCATTGGAATTTTTACCGACTTCCAAAAAGGAGGAGGTATTCAATTCGACTGTATTTTTTTTGTCTGTGTCTGTTACCTCATAACTTTGGACCGAGTGAACCAATTTTGATAATTCTTTTTGTATTGAAAAGCTGGTGGCTTTCCCATTTCAATTTCGTTAAGTTCTGGAGATAGGAACTATTAGAAAAACCATAAAGCATGGAAGGCATGGAAGTAGGTTTTGTTTTTTTTTTTTGATAAAATGTATTTTTGATAAAAACTGAATTTATGCTTTGAAATAATTGATTTTCTCAAAGACTTTGGCAAATAAGAACTTTAAACTTTTGCTATTTAACTTTCAACTATAAGGGCTATTGAATGAAGAAAAAATAACTTTATACATATTTCTTGTTCACAAAAATCTTCAATTTAATTTAAAAAACCAAAACGGAAACAGCGGCAATTTTTAATCTATAGATATTAAAGTATTTTTAATTACCGACGACGCACGTTGGAAAAAAAAGATCATCAAAATCAGAGCTGTTCGGCCGGTTTCCCTAATATTGCCATTTTATGAGCTTTAGTTACTCCATTAGTAAATGAATCTGAATGAAGAATATTTTGAATTTTAATTGAGTTTGAAAGTTTGAAAGAGCTTCTTATTATTTCAGAATGTCGTTGACATGAATGTTGACATGAAATAATCATGTTTATCAAAAAAAAAAAAAAAAAAAAAATCAAAACCGACTTGCATGTATTAAAACTAGGTTGTATGGTTTTTCTAATAGGTCCTATGAAATTGAAATGGAGCCACCAGCTTTCCAATACAAAAAGAATTATCAAAATTGGTTCACTCAGTCCAAAGTTATGCATGAGGTAACAAACACAAAAAAAAATTGAATACCTCCTCCTTTTTGGAAGTCGGTAAAAACTACATATCTTTTTCTGTAATCATAAGAGAAGTCACCTCATATCCAAATACAGCATTATTTTTTTTTTCTTCTTCGGAATAGTAAAAATTTTTTAGATTTCCATTTAGTAGTGAAGAAGTAGTTGCTTTGGAGTGTTTTCAGAAATATTATCACCAATTGGAATTGTTGCTGTGAACAGAGCTGATAGTTTTATCCAACTTATTCCTGAGGCTTCTATGAATGATGTTACGGATTTCTTCATGAATCGTCATAAACTTTGATTTTATCGAAACATTTGGCCGACTCTTTGTTGTAGATGCTGATGCAAATGATGGTGATGGATTCATTCAATCTGATAATTTTTGGTATGGCCCAACGAACGGCAGTAACTCTAATCTGGAGACAGGGCCAGATCCGTAAAGACAAAAACTGAACAACTTTCTTCTTCTTGACTTTAACGCTGAATATGTCAAAGAAACCTAAGAAGAAGACTGGAAATGTAGATTTGAAATTCTTCAGCTGTAGCTTGGATTCGAGAAAAAGTCCTGCGTGTTGTAAACAAGATCGAAAAACTTAATTCTTGAAACCCTTAAAATTGTACAAGTTGTCGCTCTTCGATCCCCAAGTAATCCCCAAAATATACTCTCGTATTATCAAAATTCATATTCAACACCTCCATCTACTTTTCAAAACAAAAAAAAATTCCATTTCAGAGGACAATAAAGAGTAAATTCATATAAAATATTTTTCAAAACTTCAAGTAAATATACATACCCCCTGATATACTTTTGTATCCACCCTTATAAAGTTTTTGTTCAAAAACAATTTGCATTGCTCATATTTATCCCCAAAACTGACAAAACAAAGGCCTCGTTAATGTCCCAAAGAACTCAAGTATCATAGCACAGTCATCCAGAGTGGTAATGGCATTTCAGTGTGGTGTAGGTAGTGTGGCAAAAAGTACCTTTCTTTTGGGTGAAAATTAAATGGAAAATGATGAAATCGTTTCATTACCACTTTTTGGGTATGTTTAAGTATACAAAGTACAATATATTCTACTTTTACTCCGCTCTGACTGAGTGTGATGGGGGGGGGGGGGGGGGGGGGTAAAAGAACTTTTGAAAGTGTTTGGAGAAGATGTAGAAAGTCGTGATATGTGCCGCACATTAAGGGAAAGTAAAAGCAAAAAAAAAAAAAATGAAAGAAGAGGGAACAACACACATATCACTATAATAATAATACACTAAGAAGAAATGTTTCCCTTAGAGAATGTGCAATTAACAAAATATTTCAAGGGTTACCCCTGAGGGTATCCGTGCCATCATTATTCTTTCCCATCCAGACAAAAGTGTACAACATTCATTAACATTGAAAAAGGGAGCCGAGCTGAGCCGAGTGGTGGCAGAGCTGCTAGATGGTGTTAAATTCGACATCTTTCACCCCTTTCTCTCGTTTTTAAGTTCGTGTATCTTTTTCGCCTTGTGCTGTCAGTTTTATAAGGAAAATGGGCTTTTTAACAAAAATATTCGAAACCCAGTCCCCCCTCGAGATAGCAGCAACTTAAACTATTATTCGTCCGTGGTCGTGGTGTAACGACGAAAATTTGAAAATTTACATTGGAATTTTTCGTTTTATAAGAAACACGCACACACTCAGTTCTTTTTTTTCTTTTGGAGGTTCAAGAGGAAGGTTCATCATCGCAGCATCACACACAAAATTATCAGCAGCATACGATATGGCTTTGACGCATGAAAATGAATTTTCAACTTTTCGTTCCACCTCCTTCTTCTGATACCTCTGTCTCCTGATGAATCCTGACGTAAATTTTATGCAAGTTAAGAAATATTTAGGATCACAATTTAATTAATGTGGTGCTTTCTGCTCTTATCTTCAAAAAACCACGTAACTTTATGTTGAGTTTTGTTCATATACTCGTACACTTACTTTTACATTAACCATCGGCACCATGTTTTAAATTTTTCAAAAAAGAAAAATGAAAAAAAAAAGGGACAAGTAATTGACAAGGAATTACGGTGTGTAAGCATTTTATAATATTTGAGAAAATATCACGCGAACATGTATAAGAGAATTTTGAGTGCGGAAGAGAATGGATGGTGTTGTGTCGAGAGAAGGTTATTAAGGTTTTAAGTTTGAAACTTTGAATGCAAGATATTTCATAATAAAAGTATGTAAGAATGTGATATTTTTCGGAGCAAACACAGGTATTTTATCTACATGGCTTGATAAACCTTAAATTTTGTAAAATGTTTGAGGGAAAGAGAAAGATCATTATTAACGGTATGCACATATTATGTACCTTTCATAAAACCGTTATTTTTAAATCATTTGTTCTCAGAAATGACTAACTCAATTTCAACAATTATTTTTAAACAAGGGCATTTTTTGAATTTTAATATAAATAAAAAAAAAAAAAATTTTGAAAAAAATAATTTTGGATTTTTAGAAAATTTTGAAATCTTTTTTTTTTTTTTAATTAAATTTTCGAAAATAGGACATTGAATTATTTTGAAATTTTGGTTTCAAGTGTTGATTAAAAATTGCTAAGAGATTGCATACCGAGTTTGTTTTTCAAAAAAACTATTTATAGAAAAATTTAGAGTTTGAAAAAGGATTTAAAAGATTTTGAAATTTTTTTTCAAAAAATACATCTGTACAAAATAAATTAAACTGCATACTTTTTTAAGAGCTCAATTTTATGTAAGGATTCATTTTTTTCATTAGAAGAACGAATTTTATGTTTTTTTTTTTATTTTCAAATACAATTACCAAGGTTCTATAAAAAAAGTCCTAAATATGTTAATACTTTTTATTCTAAAAGCAAGTACCTGTGACTCCAGTTTTGCATTTTTTTACATAACAACATCGATTCCGCTTAGATTTTTATGAAGATCGTACATTCTAGCCTTATCAGTTGTTGAGAACATGCGACATGAGACGTGTCACGTGAGACATATCCCATTAGACATCCCCCCAATACCCCTCCTCTATTAATCAAGTCTTATTTTAGGTTTATAGATTTTAGTGAACTTTTTGACGTGATAACGTCTTATAAATCGATGAACCATGGCAGCCACCACAAAAAAGTGACGCCATTTTCTAACGTTACACTCTCGCACTTTCGCAGTGCGGCAAAGATTTCAATTCAAAATTAAAAATAAACTATTAGAGATACAAAAATCTTCTATAGCTTATTTGAAAGATAATAACTTGAAGCCTAATCCAAATGAAAGATTTTTAAAAATTCAGTCATTTAATAGGGTAAACAGGGGTAAAACGGAAAGATGAAATTTGGGCTAAAATCTAAACGCGTGGTCGTAGAGAGTTGATTCTTTTTGTTATAGATAGAGGAGACTGATTTAAGGATAACTGCATTTAAGAATAAATTCTGGAACTCCGCTATAAGGTTTTGTTTGAACGTTGATCAGGTGTTGTGGTTATGACAAAATGTTGATTATGGGTAGGGGAATTTTTTTTTTTTGACAATTCCAAAGGTGCCAGGTGAAAGATGAAGAAAAAAAAAAATTAGGCGTCTCATACGGATTTTTTCCAACACTCTGCGTTTCGAAATATAAATTTTTGAAAAATATTTACTTTTTTAGGGGTATTTTTGGGTAGTTTTTGATTATTAGGTTTTTTGTAACGCGTTAAATTTCAAATTAGAATCGTTTAAAGAGTTTTGACTGAATACGGAGAAAAATAAGTTTTAAAAAAACAGATTTTTTGGCCGTTTTTAACCGATTTTCATCGTTTTTTATTTTTACCTTTTTTTCTTTAATAGATATAGCTCAGGGCAATTAGTCAAAATATGGGCATGAAATCGCATTTTTCGCGGGACAAAATTTTTTTCATGGAATGTGTTCGGGTGGTTGTCCTTATCATAAAAGTCAATTTGTTGGGAAAATTGGAGGTTGGGAACAGCCGCCATCTTGGAAAAGAGATTGGTAGCGTTTTTATTGAATAGCTCCATTGTTATTCATTTTAACAGAAAATGACAAAGGTAGGACTTATTAACAATAAAATTATCTAAACAATGATATACAAAACAATTCCGTGAGTTGATTAAATAAAATTTTATAGTTAGTCAAAGTGCGGGTTTGTATCGCAAGGTTGGGACAAAATGACATTTTTTCATATATCTGACGAACTTTTGATTTGTTTGGATAATTCTTCAAGAATGAATTATAGTACTTATAATTACCTATAAAATGAGCCCACAATCGTTATTGTAACCATCGTATTGTAGAAGTAATCTAACTCCGAAACTCTCCATGTACTAGTCAAAAGTGAGAAAAAAGCTAGTTTTTTGCTAGTAGGCCGAGAAAATTTTGGGAGTAGAGGTATAACCAAAATATAAGTACGCAGTTTTGCTGCCATACTCGTGTTAATGTCGATTTCAAAGGTCTGACAACTCTAATTTTGGGCTTTATACGGTTTTTGGGGGGTTTAATAACGTAAGTTTTCCAGTTAACGTGAATGGGCTAAATTTATACTATTTGAAATTATAAATATACAAGCTGATTCCCTATTATTTTTCCTAAATCTAGACACCCCAATCTTGAGGATGTGACCAATAGAACTCAAGATATAAGCCGTTTATACGATTATGTTTTAGAGGCTTTTTTGTTTCGATTTTTGTTTGTTTATTTGAATTGAAAAGCCTGATATGGTTAGTTAAAAAAGCTTATATCGTGAGTTCTATTAACCCCATAGCCGAGATTAAGGTGTCCAGATTTAGGAAAAATAATAGAGCATCAGCTTGTATATTTATAATTTCAAATAGTACAAATTTAGCCCATTCACGTTAACTGGAAAATTTAAGTTATTTAACCCCCCAAAAACCGTATAAAGCCCAAAATTAGAGTTGTCAGACCTTTGAAATCGACATTAACACGAGTATGGCAGCAAAACTGCGTACTTATATTTTGGTTATACCTCTACTCCCAAAATTTTCTCGGCCTACTAGCAAAAAACTAGCTTTTTTCTCACTTTTGACTAGTACATGGAGAGTTTCGGAGTTAGATTACTTCTACAATACGATGGTTACAATAACGATTGTGGGCTCATTTTATAGGTAATTATAAGTACTATAATACATTCTTGAAGAATTATCCAAACAAATCAAAAGTTCGTCAGATATATGAAAAAATGTCATTTTGTCCCAACCTTGCGATACAAACCCGCACTTTGACCAACTATAAAATTTTATTTAATCAACTCACGGAATTGTTTTGTATATCATTGTTTAGATAATTTTATTGTTAATAAGTCCTACCTTTGTCATTTTCTGTTAAAATGAATAACAATGGAGCTATTCAATAAAAACGCTACCAATCTCTTTTCCAAGATGGCGGCTGTTCCCAACCTCCAATTTTCCCAACAAATTGACTTTTATGATAAGGACAACCACCCGAACACATTCCATGAAAAAAATTTTGTCCCGCGAAAAATGCGATTTAAATTACTAATTTCCCTGGGCTAATAGAGGAATATTATATATGAAGTAATGATAGACCATGACTACGACTATATGTGTCCGAAATTTCAATTACCTTTCATTTAGTATATCACACATAACGGTCGACTAACAACAAGCTACACAATGTTAAATTAAGAAACTTGCGAAAAACATCATACCACCAGTGGAGATCTGTTGCGCCATGAACAGCCACCAGTGTGGGAAGTACCGTAATCTCAGTCTGGAAATTCCACATGGTTGACTTTAAAAAATTCTTACTTCTCTTGTAGGCATCTTTGAAATGAGATTGATACGTCATTTGAAAGGTGAACCAATAAGCTTTCACATGGTATACAATTTTTTATAGGTTGTTAGGGAAAAAATTCATTTAATAGCATGAGAACATAAAAATAAATGTTTTTTTGCTTTTTTTGATGAAATTTCATCGAGTTTAAAAAATTCTAGCTCTTTTTGTAGATGTCTCATAGACTTGATCTATATATATATTTTTAACTAAGACAATAATTAGATGGTGTAAAAATTTTTATAGATTGTTAAAAAAAAAATGGATTTAATAGCGCGAGAAGATAAATTTACATGTTTTCTTTGCTTTTTTGATGAAAATTATTGTTTTAAATAAATTATTTTAACACTTTTTGCTCATTGTAAAAATTTAAAAATTTTTTTAATATTTAGAAGAAATATTTGGCTTTTTAATTGTATAATTTTTTTTGTGAGCTTTTAAAATAAAAAAAAGTAAATTTATTGAGAAAAGAAAAAAGGTATTTTTTTTAGCTTTTTCTTGTAAATTATGATTGTTTGAAATAAATAAACCCTTCAAATGGCTCATTTTAAAAGCACACAACCTATTTTCTTACGACATTATCACGTAAAATCATCGTCCGTAAACCGGCTTTACAGACAACCTCTTTTTTTCTTAAATTTGCAAATTTGGAAGCAAATATTTTTGGAAAAAAGTCTCGAAATAAGTTCTGGTTTTCAGATATAAGTTCGTGGCAAACAAGCCTATGCATTAAGTTTCAAAAACTAAAAATCTATTTTTTTAGATTTTTGACAAAAATCCAAGGTTAATCTCTTTCCGAAAAAAATGAATTTTAAAAAATTTTCTCCAAATTCATTGAGTGAGGAAAGGTCTCTTTTAACCCAGTTAGCGATAGAAATCTTAAAGCTTCTTGGAGTTCTGGTTGCTGATTTATTTGCGATCAAAATTCTTTTTTTTTCATAATTTTTTGCAATTTTGGAAGCAGATACCTATTTTTGGACCACAGTCTCGAAACAAGTTTTGGTTTTCAGATATGAGTTTGTAGCAAACAGGCATATGCATTAAGCCTTAAAAAATTACAAATCCATACGAAAGCAAAATTAATGTCAAATTTTGCAAAAAAATGTATGACGGAAATCATTTTTTTTTTTCTACCTATCGTGACTTTTTCTTTTTATTTTTTTTTTATTAAAACTTCTCAATTTTTTTTTTTGTTTTGACAGCAAAATAAAATTTAATAAGTAAATTCACGTTTAAGCCCCAGCATAGAATTAAAATCCTTTTTTCTACTCATTTTTTTTTAATATTATTAAGTAATATTCACTTAAAAAGCAAAGCAAAACAAAATATGAAGTAAATTTAAAAATTAATGACACCATGACAATACTCTTCATGACTATGTCGTCCTGTCCATTTATTAAACAACAACAAGAGAAAAAAAATATATTATAAAACGCACACAACAACTAAGGATTTTCTTTTCTCTACAAAATAACAATCTTCTTGGATAAAACGGATATTTTGTAATACTAACTCAACACTTGTTTTTTCTCTTCTTACAAAAAATAATGAAAAAAAAAATTAATGAGTTTCGTTTTTCAAGAGGATTTCACTTACTCATGATGATGCCGAGTTTTCACTTTTTGTGCAAAATGTGTGCGTATGTGTGTGTGTGAGTGTAACATTTTCAATTATCTTTTTTGTGGTTCGATGTAAATTGTTTTAAGACAGGTAAGGTAGATATCCATACCTTATCTATATCCCCTCTACTAGAAGGAACTGAGAAGATATTATATTTTTTGTTTTTATTAAAGAAGATTAAACATAAATTTAAAAAGAGTCGCCTAGAGGATATCCAAAAGCTGAAAATTGAGTTTTTGGTTTTGTTTTAATATAGTGTTTGCATATTTTTAATTTGCAAACAATCTGATTTTTTTTTAATTGGTCAGGGTTGCCATGGTTGTAACCTTTCATAATTTTTTTTATTTTAAATTTAAATATTTGCCTCAAAATTTTTTTTATGAAATTTTGAATAACAAAAAAAGATTTTTTTTCGAAAAGTCCTTTTTTTTGTTTTTATTAAAATAAATAACAATACCATTTTTTTAAACATTTTGACGTGATAACGTCTTATAAATCGATGAACCATCTCAGCATTTACGAAAAAGTGACGCCATTTTTTCCCGTTCCACTTGAAATTTTTAGCAGTGCTGCAAAAATTGTAATTAAAAATTAAAAATAAACTATTAGAGATACAAAAAATTTTCTATAGCTTATTTGAAAGATAATAACCTAAAGTTGAATACATTTTTGAAGGATTTTAAGAAATTCCGTCATTTAATAGGGTAAATAGGAGTAAACAAAATTGGAAAAAAGTTGCTATTTTCTAAACGCGATGTTGTAGAAAGTTGAATTTTTTTTAATCGAAATAAATTACCTCAATGAATTCCTTATCAAATACTGAAAACCACATCTTTCTGTGCCTTCTAGTTTTTGAGAAAATTGAAAAATAGGAAAACTACTTTCTTTATCGGGCTCACTAATGAGCGTTCTGGTACCACACTGGTACAAGAAATTTTATTTTTAAGATCCAATTTTAAATGGAAATAAAGCCCAATCATGAAGTCGAAGTAGATTAAGCACAATACTTTTTAATTTTTGATTTTTGACAACGGTTAAGCCAAACAGCTAAGAAAATAAAAATCTGATAATGAAAGTAGTTTTCCTATTTTTCAATTTTCTCAAAAACTAGAAGGCATAGAAAGATGTGGTTTTCAGTATTTGATAAGGAATTCACTGAGGTAATTTATTTTATCGATTTATCCCGTATTGAAATCTATAGTCTTGACAAAAATAATAATCAATGTATTTTTTCATACTTATTTTTCACAAATATTGACTTTGAAATCGATTATTTCGAAAACTACTCATTAAAAGATCTTGATTTAAAAACTCAAATTAAGTGTACAATTCTAGCTTTTGAAAAAGGTATCACTGATAAATGTAAGTGTTGCCGTTGTTTCTTAATAATTTTTTAGTAGTTTTTTATTAAATCGCCCCTCCCTTCTAAAAGAGGGTGCATAGACCCTCCCTCCCATAACAAAAAATGAATGTATTGAATACTTCTACAAAAAACCGTATTCAATTCTCGGCGCCTAAGTTATCGTACTCGAGCCTTGCGTTGATATGAACTTTTTTCGAAAAAAAATCGAAAAAAAATCTCGAAAAAGGAAGCTAATCCGATTTTGGTAAAAACGGATTACTATTGCTGAGGCCTTCAGGAACAAAGCTTCATTTGTAGTTTTCGTCGTCATTTTAGGTCAACCAACTTGTTCAGGCTCACTGTGACAGCCCTCTTTCTATAAAATTTTTAGATTAGATTAAACTCAAGAACTATTTCTCACTGTTTAAACAAAAAAAAAGGCATTTCAAATTTAATAATTTTATCCCCTTTACCTACTTAGGTAATTTCCTACAAAAAAAAAATTAAATGGAAAAAAGTTCATAAAACTCAAGAAGACTTTTAACTCTTGTTACAGAACGAAATAGAGTGACAATTAAAAAATTTTGTTTTTTTTATCAAAAGAGATTGCATTCAAAAAATTTCAGCTCTTTTTGTAGAGGTCGTTCAGGCATGATTGTATAGTGAATATTTTTGAAAAAATAATAAGATCTTAGATGGTATAAAAATAGGTGATCAGGTGAAAACATTGAAAAAAATTGGTGCGAAAAAAAAATTGATATCATTTTAACAACACTGAAGAAATTGTTCTTAGCAATATGTTTCCTTATCGACTGAAATATTAAAATATACAAAATAATTGAGCCATTGAACTCGAAATGCTTTTGAATGATTTTGAAATGTCTCTCAAAAACTGTCTTCTTTTTCATAATTTTTATTTAAATAACCTTAGTAACAATTTCAAAATCACGTCTCAAACAAAGTTATTCTATCAAAAGTAAATAAATACTAAAACTTGAAACAATTGGCTGAAATAACAAAAAAAAAACCGCACATTATTCAATTTTCATTCTTTGAAATAAAAACAAACGCAAAAAAAAAACTCATTCAAATTGAGTAAATGCAATTTGTTCATAAACTTTTCTCATACAGCTCAAAAATATGTTCAATCTCCCTCCACTAATTCAATTCAAAATGAAACAAACAAACAGACAAACAATATGAAATTAAGTCTGCCATTTTGAATGTTTATTGAAAAATTCAAGCTGAATTAATTTAGTTCATCCACAAAATTGAAACGAACCGAAACTAATAAGCACAAGTTTTGCGCCTCTCCCACTCTCTCTCTCTGCCTGGCGTTGTTGGCTGTATAATAATCTAAATTCTCAACCAACCAACCAAAAACGAAAACCAACCAAACAACTTGAAGTTGGTAACGAGTTCCGGATGTAAATTAGATTTCCTGTCAGATGTCACAATGTTCATCGATTCAAACCGATGGCACGCATTAAAATGATATTGTCAGCACTTCAGCAATGTTCTTCTGCTGAGAGCACCAGCCGAAGCCGAAGCCAGTGTTATAATATCGCCCCCTAAAAACAGTAACAGTAGACAAATTAAATTTTCTCTTTCTCTCTCCTATCATCTGGACCGAACGTTTTGGATGTAATATTTTGTCATAAAATAAATTTCCGGTAACAGGAAATTTCTATAACAACCTCACACTACTCTCACAAAAGCTGGCAACAACTTTTTGTGAATTGACGATGATGATGTGTTTTGGATGATACTTGATTTGTCATTGTATGAGAATAGGTTAGGTATATGCTCGGCTCGTGTTTTAGTAATGTTTTCAAGGTCAGACGAAATAAATTTTAAATAATTAACCGTTTGATGAGTTTTTTTCCCATTTGAGTTCTTTAAGTTGGAAAGAGATATTCAGCTTGATTTGTCAGTTGATGGTGGCATTGGTACAAGGTTTATGATTAAGTACAGAACAACGGATTTTGTGCTGAATGAACTAGCTGCTATGCTGAATGAGCTAGAATTTTTTTAACTCGATCAAATTTCAATAAAAAAAGCAATAAAAAACATTTATTTTTATGTTCTCAGGCTATGGAATCAATTTTTTTGTTTGACAACCTATTAAAAATATATACCATGTGAAAGCTTATTATTTCACCTTTCATATGACGTATCAATCTCATTTTAAAGATGCCTACAAGAGAAGTTAGAATTTTTTAAAGTCAACCATGTGTTCGGGGGGCAACAGATCTCCACTGGTGTTTTGAGGTTTTTCGCAAGTTCCTTGATTTAACATTGTGTAGCTTGTAGTTAGTCTACCGTTATGTGTTATATAGCAAATGAAAGGTAATTGTATCAGGATGATCATAAAAGTTTAATAAAATTTCTATCTACTCTTGGTTAAAAGTTATAACCTGTTGAATTCTAAAATTTTATTTTACCGTTATCTCAAAATTGTGTTTACGAAAATGATTGAAACTTCTCACAATTATAGTCGTTGTTATGGTCTATCATTACCTTATATACTTTATTCTTGTATCCATTAAAGAAAAAAAGATACAAATAAAAAACGACGAAATCGGTTAAAAACGGTCAAAAAACGTGTTTTTTTTAAACTTGTTTTTTCCGTTATTCAGTTAAAACTCACTAACCGATTCCAAGTTTTTGCACATATATGCATAAGTCCAAAACCTACATGTCCTATCTAAATCTAAAAATCAAAAACTACCCAAAAATACCCCTAATTTCATAAATTCATTCACGCAGAGTGTTGGAAAAAAATCCGTATCAGTCGCCTAATTTTTTTTCCCTCATGTTTCACCTGGCATCTTAAGAATTGTCAAAAAAAATTTCCTACCCAAAATCATCATTTTGTCATAGCCATAACAGCCAACACGTGTACAACGTTCAAACAAAACGTTATAGCTTAGTTCAAAATTTTTTAGAATTTTTTCGTAAATGCAGTTATTCTTAAATTAATCTCATCTATCTATAGCAAAAAAAAATTAATTCTCTACGACTTCGCGTTTAGATTTTAGCCTAAATTTCATCCTTCCGTTTTACCCCTGTTTACCCTATTAAATGACAGAATTTTAAGAAATCCTTCATTTGGATTAAGCTTTAGGTTATTATCTTTCAAATAAGCTATAGAAGATTTTTGTATCTCTAATAGTTTATTTTAAATTTTAAATTGAAATTTTTTGCCGCACTGCGAAAGTGCGAGAGTGTAACGTTAGAAAATGGCGTCACTTTTTTGTGGTGGCTGCCATGGTTCATCGATTTATAAGACGTTATCACGTCAAAAAAAAAAAAAATGAGAAGTTTTAATCAAAACAAAATAAAAAGAAAAAGTCACGATAGGTAGAAAAAAAAATGATTTCCGTCATACATTTTTTTTGCAAAATTTGACATTAATTTTGCTTTCGTATAGATTTGTAATTTTTTAAGGCTTAATGCATAAGCCTGTTCGCTATCTGAAAACCAAAACTTTTTTCGAGACTTTGTTCAAAAGATATCTCCTTCCAAAATTGCAATTTAAAAAAAAAAAAAATTAATTTTGATTACTCGATGAACTTGGAGTATTTTAGATGTTGATTAGTGATTTCTACAGAATGGCATACCAATTTAATTTTAAAACTTTTTTTTCCAAAAAATTGTTTATAAAAAATTAGTTTTTTAAAAAACGGCTCTAACGATTTTTAAAATTTTTTTTCTAAAAATGCATCTTAATATATCAATCAAAACTGCATACTTGTTTTGGAGGGCAACTTAATTTCAGATTTTATTTTATTTTTTTTTTTAAACGAATTTTATTTTTTTTTTCCAAATTTCTATATAAAAAGTCTTAAAAATTTAAGCAACTTTAACTCTAAGAGCAAGTTCGTGCGACCCAGTCGTGCATTTTATTTGTGGTAAAATAATTTAGGAACCAGACTTCTGAAAAACTTTTAGTTTTTTATTGCTAATAGAACTTAAAAAGTCCTTTTTTTCTATCTTACTCCATGAATTTGTAAGGAAATTTTTTAAAATGCATTCTTTTTTTTTAAATTTCATTTCAAGTACGAGATAGGACTACTTATACAGCTTTTTGTTTATTTCTTTTAATTCTTTGTAATAAAAACGAAAATCAGTCATTGGTAATCAGAACTCGTTCATTTACTTTTAAAAACCACTCACTCCCCCTCAACTCTGAATGACTGCAAACTCTCCAAAATAATTTAAATTCATATAATTTTCCTTTTTACTATAATTTATTTCGTTTCCTATTTCGAAATAGCAATGGAAAGCAAAAATAAAACGTAAAAAATCCATCTAACATTTTTTTAATTGTTTGTTCATAAAAAAAAGAGAAGAAAAAATAATTCCTTATAATTAATTATAAGAATTCAAGAAAGATTAATTGAATTAATGTGCTTAAGAAAAAAAATCTAACACAAGAAAAAAAAAAAAAAACTCAAAAGTCAAAACTTTATACAACAATAGAAACTCACAAAAAGCATCATTTCAGCAAAAAAATAATAAAAAAAAATCAAAGAAATCAACCAACCAACGAAAAAAAAGAAAAGAAAAAAAAAAAAACTGAACAGTCGTCAAACTTTACCGGCACATTAGGATTTAAATTCTTTGTCAAACTCTGACAAAGAAAGAAAGCAAAAGAACCAAACAAAAAAAAAGACCTAGAATTTCCCAAACCGTTCGTTGTTGTTTGTTTACAAATAAATAAGAGCCCAGAGAAAAAAGAAGGGTGATGGCAAATGGCAATGGCAACTACCATAAGGACCTCTCATCTAAGCTCTAATACTCTTTCTCATCCCCCGCAGCTTTTCACATCTATAACCTACTTTAGTGAAGTGGATACATTATGTTACCGCATTTTGGGTGTTTTTTCAGAAGAAAACAAAAAAAAAAACCATTTGATTTTGAATTAGGTAAATCCAAGATGAAATTAAGGATTCCTTCAACCCTTATTCCTTTTTTGCTCTGACAGCAAAGAAAATTCATCATATTATCTGCTTTATTCTTTCTTTTTCAATTCAAAATAGAATAAGAGGGTTGCCCGTGGCCCATTTGAAGCCCCATCTGAGAACACAGACATAAGAACCACCATTCGAAACGAAAAAAAAAAAAATTGCTGATGTTGTTAGTTTCTTTATCATTTAGTCTGATTTTATATATTTTTTGTTTGAAAATCGATGAGTTTGTAAAAAACAAAAAAGAAAGTTTTTTTTTTTTTGTTCTTTAAGATGTACGAGTCTACTATCTTTCATATCGAGAAGATGTATTTTTGAGTTCTTCTTTTCTCTTTCCTCTCTTTCTTCCAGAATTCAAGTGCTTTGTTTTTTTTTTTTTTTTTTTTTCTGTTTTTAAATCAATTGGCAATAAGAAAGTCATTCGGTGTAAAATGAAATGAAACAAACCAACCAACCATCTTCTTCTGGCAACGAATTTGTAATGCTTTGCCAAGTAAAGCTCAGCAGTTTCTTCGCCAAAGTATTTTTGTTTTTTTTTTTCTGATATAAGGTTAAGGTATGCATGTAGATACACTTTTAAAAAAAGAGGATGCTTTGTGCTAAGCAAAAAGGAGGGAATTAGTATTTGGGCGCCAAAACAGTGGGGGCACCAAGAAGCTTAATGAGGCTTAACACTTTTATAATTTATTGAAAAGAGGACCAAATGTGAACGACATGGCAAAAGTTCTATCATCTTTATCATAGCTTTTATTCGGAACGTGACTTTCAATAAGTATAGTTAAGAGATCGGTCAATGAATTTAAATACATGCCGGTAAAATAACATTAGTGCACATACCAAGCATATGATAAGTCTTGTAAATAGCTGCTTTTTAGTGGAATTTTTCAAAAGTTTGCCCGGGAATATACATATCACAGGTTGCCTGGTTGGTATCAAGGGTTGCTCGATAAGTATCATGGATTGTCTTGCTTATTATCACAGACTATAGCGGAAGAGCTAGGGGCTTTGTAGTACCTACATATAACGGGTTGTCCCGGTAAGTATCACAAATTGACTTCGTAAGAATAATGAGTTGATCAACTAAGTATCACGGGTTTTTCAGTTTATTATAAAGGTTTTTCCCAGAAGTATCACAAATAGCCTTGGAAAGTGTCAAAGATTGCCCCGATAGATATCAACCATTGTTCGACAAATATCACCAGCTGTACCAGTAAGTATCACAGGTTGCGTCGAAGGTAACATGGATTATCCCGATATGTATCACAAATTGTACTGATAGGTATCACAGGCTGTCGGACTAAGTATCGCTGTCCCAATTAGTATAATAGTTTGTTCCAGAAGGTATCACAGATTTCATATGTATCATGCATTGGATCATGGATTGGCCTCGTTAAGTATCACGGGTTTTGCACGTTAGCTTAAAAGTTTTTCCTAGAAGGTATCACAGGCTAAGTATCACGAATAGACTCAGTAAATATCACAGATCTTCTTTGTAAGTATAAGATAATACTTTAGTAAGTATCACAGAATGGTAAGTATAACGAATGTCCTTAGAAAGTGTCACAGTTTATTATAAAGGCTTATCCTAGAAGTATCACAAATAGCCTTGGTAAGTGTCAAAGATTGCCCCGATAGATATCAACCATTGTTCAATAAATATCACCAGCTGTACCAGTAAGTATCACAGGTTGCGTTGAAGGTAACATGGATTATCCCGGTATGTATCACAAATTGTACTGATAGATATCACAGGCTGTCCGACTAAGTATCGCTGTCCCAATTAGTATAATGGTTTGTTCCAGAAGGTATCACAAAATTTCATATGTATCATGCATTGGATCATGGATTGGCCTCGGTAAGTATCACGGGTTTTGCCCGTTAGTTTAAAAGTTTTTCCTAGAAGGTATCACAGGCTACCCTGGCAAGTATCAAAGACTACACTGGTAGATATCACCAGTAATTATCACAGGTAGCCCTGGAAGGTATCAACTGCTACCCTAAGTATCACGAATAGACTCAGTAAATATCACAGATCTTCTTTGTAAGTATAAGATAATACTTTAGTAAGTATCACAGAATGGTAAGTATAACGAATGTCCTTAGAAAGTGTCACAGTTTATTATAAAGGCTTATCCTAGAAGTATCACAAATAGCCTTGGTAAGTGTCAAAGATTGCCCCGATAGATATCAACCATTGTTCAATAAATATCACCAGCTGTACCAGTAAGTATCACAGGTTGCGTTGAAGGTAACATGGATTATCCCGGTATGTATCACAAATTGTACTGATAGATATCACAGGCTGTCCGACTAAGTATCGCTGTCCCAATTAGTATAATGGTTTGTTCCAGAAGGTATCACGAATTTCATATGTACCATGCATTGGATCACGGATTGAACTCGGTAGGTATCACGGGTTTTGCCCGTTAGCTTAAAAGTTTTTCCTAGAAGGTATCACAGGCTACCCTGGCAAGTATCAAAGACTACACTGGTAGGTATCACCAGTAATTATCACAGGTAGCCCTAATAGGTATGAACTGCTACCCTAAGTATCACGAATAGACTCAGTAAATATCACAGATCTTCTTTGTAAGTATAAGATATTACTTTAGTAAGTATCACAGAATGGTAAATATAACGAATGTCCTTAGAAAGTGTCACAGGGTATCTCGGAAGTATCATGGGTTATCACAATAGGAATCAGTTAGTATCATTGGTTCTCTCGGTTGGTATAAAGGTTTGTCCTAGAAGATATAACAGGTTGAATTGGAATGTGCATATATATCACCCGGTAAGTATCACGGGTGCTTTGAATGTTTCATGAAGTACCCTAGATTAGTGTCATAAGTGTCTGTGGTAAGTATCATAGCTTGCAACGGTAGGTATCACAGGCTTCCTTCGTAGATTTTGGAGCCGCTGACTTTGAATTATTTTTAAGTCATGACTTTTACTTCTAGAAGTAAATTTAACATAGCCTATATACAGCAGACAAGAAAAACGCTTCTACAGATAACTCATGTCTCCAATTTGTGTGATTCAGTTATTAAAAAGTTTGACTTACAAGCGTTTGCTTCAATTAAAAAACTACAGTAAAAAAATCAAGTGTTACACCCATAACGAATTATTATCACACTCTTGTGATTTAAAGTTCACTACCGTAACTCAGCTTAATTGAATACCGTGAGTTTATTCATAACAAACTTGAATTCAATTAATATATTCACCATTGGCTTAATAATGTATAAAAAATATGAGTGAATATGAATAAAGAAACACCTAAATGATATACAAAGCAAGCGTCACACCCGTAACGTGCATCTGTAATACAAAAAACAGTGCTAATTTGAATATTTGATAGTTTTTCAACAAACTAACACATGCAATTCAATGTCCTTCCTATTCACAAATCATTAGTTTTAAGGGTCACACCAGTAACACAGCTGAATTGAATACCATGAGCTTATTCAAAAGTTGTGTTCTAAACAATTCATAAGAATATGAGTTAATATGAATGTTTAAACACTCAAATAATTTAAAAAAATTCAGTGTCACATCTGTAACGTGTATCTGTTACACCCTAAACAGTGTTAAATTTAACATTTTTGATAGTTTGCCATCATTTTGTGTTATTGTGGAAGAGGTATATATTTGAAAAAGAATCAACAAGCACATGAAATTCAATAACCTTATCAGGATTCATGTGTTTTCATTGTCACACCCGAAACGCAACTGAATTGAAAGCCAGACATCTTTTGATAACTCAAGTTGAATTCTTTTGATAAGGAACATTGGCTAAACAATTAATACAAAATATGAGTGAACATGTCACACCCGTAACGGTGGAAAGGCTAAAATGATAAATTGCTATCAGTTTTCTGTCAATTTTCTCTGTTAAATGCGTGACGAAAAAGTCACGAATTCTTAACAAAAAGAATTTCTCATATAAAATCACCAGACTTTTGTAATAACTTTCACACTTAAATGAGGGCCCTCTTTTAAACCGAAACAACCCTGTGATATACGGATTTGTGTATTTTATACTGTATAGAATGACCTTGTCGCATTTTAAATCACAAATGAAAGCAATTCTATATCTCACGTCTTCCGCATCTTGTGTTTGAGTTGTGAGAGTTTTTTTTTTCTTGTCTCCTTTTATACATTCGTCGTTTCAGTTTTTACCTTGAAAAAAAAAAAAAAAATAAATAAATAAAATAAATTTTAACAATTCAGTTGGGGACGCCTCGTTTTCGCACCCATTGAGAAATACGTACAGAAAAGTTTATCCAAGTGCTTTCAGGTGAATAACGAGTGTTTAACTTTACGCCCAAACATCATAAGAAACTCATCAAGACAGACTTTTATTCCTCGAAGCACACCAAATAAACATAAAATCTATCCTAAGAAAAAGCTAGTGCGATATGGTCTATCATTCTTTCTCTCTCTTTCTTTGTATTTGTGTTATGAATGAGGGTTTTTTTTTTGGCATAAACTTGAGCTCTATCCTCACCTTGTGTATGTCAAGCCGAAAAACGGACGGAAACCGTTCAATATATTTATATTTTTTTTTTTGTGTATTTTTGAAATTATATTTCATATCATCTGGCTGGTTTTCTGGTGGAATAAGGAATAAGGATATTATTATTATTATTATTACGATGGTGAATAAAAAGGAATTTATTAAACAATATATACAAAAGCTCTCGTCTCCGCTCTGAAGGACCAAAACCAAACAAAACACTCTTGAATTGCCTACCTTTTGCCCCCATTGCCAAAAACTTTGACACCTGTCACTGGCATTGGTTATAAAAGGCAATATAAGACTCATCAAATGATTTGAAACGAAGGAGATCTGGAATATATTGATTGCCCCTCCAGCTTGTGGTGGCAGGTACTATTTTATTTATGTGTGTGTGTTTGTTTGCCTTTAGGTGGTGATGGTGTGGTATGGAAATTGTGAATAAACATACAATCAATTGAAAACATATGTGGTTGATGTGTCAGAAATGAAGGAAGGTAGTGTAGAAAAGGTATAGGTACCTCCTATATGCGAATGAAATACGAGTGAACTTGAGTAGAGATCTGGTAGAGCTCTTAGCGGATATTGGATTTGGTATGGTTATTAACACTGGAGTGAAATAAATTGGGTGAGTTTTCAAAAGACAGCCAAGAAGAGGAAGAACAGTTAAATGTGAATTGAAAAGGTATAACCGGTGACCAGGGCAGAATGGGGAGCAATTTATTTGAAGTTTAAGACAACTTAAAGTGATTGGGATAAAAAAAAGTGCCAAAAATGGTTTAAATCGCTTAACTTAAAACTTATACCTACTTAAAACTTTAACAAGTGTCATTTTCGTAGATCCCCCTCCCCAGTTGAAAAGCCACTAGGAGTACCTTTTCTCATGTTCTGGGCGTCGCGTCGCCATTATTTAACTTTAACTGGTAAAATCGCAAGCGAAATTGATAAATCGCTTCCGAAACAAACATAAAAATCGCAAACAGAATTAAGAACACAGTCGAAATAAGTAAATCGCAAGCGATATTCGAAAATCGTAGGCATTAATTGAAAATCGCAGGCGTTATTTGAAAACCGCAGCCATAAATAGTGAATCGCTTTTGAAATTAGTTAGTAACTGGAAAATCGCAGGCTAAATTGGTAAATCAAAATTAGAAAAGTAGTCGAAGGTATTAAATCGCTGGTGAAATTATTCCAAAACCGTTATTGTAACTAGTAAAACAATTAAAACAGGTAAATCGCAAGCAAAATCAGAAAATCGGACCCATAACAGATAGATGATCGTCTTTGAATTTGGTAAGCCGCTGAAACAAATAAATCTCTCGTGTATCTAGAGAATCTTAGGCATAATTGATAAATGGAAAATTAATTAAGGCAGTCGAAACTAGAAAATCGCAGATGATATCAGAAAATCGCTCCAATAATTTGTGAAACGCAGCTATAATAGATAAATCGCAGTTGAAATCGCAGGCTTAAGTGGTAAACTGCAGCCAAAATTTGTACAGCAGTCGAAGCTTATAAATTGCGAATGAAGAATGACCCTGAAAGTAGCAGACAACAGACAAAAAAAATCTTTGGCAGCGGATATCTAAGAAATAAGAATAAAAAATGGATTTCTGTAAATGGCGATTTGTTGTAATTTGGATTTTGAATATGTGCCATTTTTTATTATTTTTATTTCGGTAATGTGTAAAATTTTACAGTAAAAATAAAACTTTGGCAAGCTCTCCTGGGCTAACGAATGGACATTATTTAATGAAATTGAAACAGTATACTTACTTCTCAAAACTCTAAATGTGCTATTTTTTTAGTTTTTTGATTTTTTGCTTAGATCATTTGGCAGCGCATAACTTCCTCAAAAATGACTATTTTTGAGTAAATAAAAAATATACATAAAGTATTTTGAATAATCTACATGTGCTATTTTTTAGATTTTCAAATTTTGTAATGGGTGATTTTAAATTTCAAAAAAAATAATTTTTAAAAGTTTGGCCGCGGATATCAAAGCCAATATTAATCTTAAAAAACAAAACAAAATATGCATGTATTTGTTTTTTCAAAACATACATGTGATATTTTTTAGATTTTCAAATTTTGAGTTTTTTAATTTTAAATTTTTAAAAAAACTAATTTTTAAAAGTTTGGCCGCGGATATAAAAGCCAATATTACTTAAAAATGTTTGAAAAAAAATTTGCATGTATTTGTTTTTTTAACACCTACATGTGCTATTTTTTAGATTTTCAAATTTTTAATTTTTTAATTTTAAATTAAAAAAAAAACTTAATTTTAAAAATATTATTAAAAAAAAAAAAACAAAAATATATTAATCCAGTCAAATAAGAGTTTAACCTCGGAATGAATGCTAATAGAAATTTTTTTTGTTCAATACCTTCGGTTTGGCATTCTATAACATACCTCAAAAGTCTAGAAAAATCTCATTACCATTGTCTATTATTGCTAATTTTGAAAATCTCGATTCGCGCTTCGACCTTCAAAATCGTGACTTGCGGACATGAGATTATTCTAGACTTTTGAGGTATGTTATAGAATGCCAAACCGAAGGTATTGAACAAAAAAAATTTCTATTAGCATTCATTCCGAGGTTAAACTCTTATTTGACTGGATTAGTATATTTTTGTTTTTTTTTTTTTTTTTAATAATATTTTTAAAATTAAGTTTTTTTTTTAATTTAAAATTAAAAAACTCAAAATTTGAAAATCTAAAAAATAGCACATGTAGATTATTCAAAATACTTTATGTATATTTTTTATTTACTCAAAAATAGTCATTTTTGAGGAAGTTATGAGCTGCCAAATGATCTAAGCAAAAAATCAAAAAACTAAAAAAAAGCACATTTAGAGTTTTGAGAAGTAAGTATACTGTTTCAATTTCATTAAATAATGTCCATTCGTTAGCCCAGGAGAGCTTGCCAAAGTTTTATTTTTACTGTAAAATTTTACACATTACCGAAATAAAAAAAATAAAAAATGGCACATATTCAAAATCCAAATTACAACAAATCGCCATTTACAGAAATCCATTTTTTATTCTTATTTCTTAGATATCCGCTGCCAAAGATTTTTTTTGTCTGTTGTCTGCTACTTTCAGGGTCATAATGAAGAAGGAAAATCGCACTCATATTACTGGTGAATCGCAGCAATAACATGTAGATCGTAAGATGAAAAATCGCAGATGAAAAACGAAAATCGCAAACATCACTCGACAGTTAGACTTAATGGCAGCTGAAATTAGTAAGGCAGTTAAAGCAAGTAAATCGCAAACCTAACCTTAAAATTACAATTAGGATAGCTGATGAATTACAGCCCCAAAAGATAAATCGCAACCGAAAATGATAAAACAGATAAAACTGTTAAGTCGCAAGCGAAACTGGTTAATAGTACCCGAAATTTGTAAAACAGTCAAATCTGGTAAATCGGAGAGGAAACAGCAAAATCGCAGCCGATATTAGTTATTATTAGTAGCTGGTAAATCGCTTCCAAAATCTGCGAAGCAGTCGAAATTGGTAAATCGCAGGCAAAATCAGAAAATCGCAGTTGGAATTGGCAAAGCAGTCAAAGCATGATAAATCTCGCTGCAACTAGGAAAAATCACCGGCGAAACTTTATTACTTCATAAATGGTTAAGCCGGCTTTTCACGAGTCGATTTTTGCCGCTAAATAATCCGCACGGCAAAGGTCATCGACAACGTAGATTCATACGAAACGATTTACGCCGAAAAGCATCGTCGCACGGTATAAATCGACTTGTGAAAAGTCGTCATAAATGAATTGGAAAAAAGTAAGAAACTACTTCGGTATGAAAAAAATTGATTGATATAAAGTTAGGCTGACCACAATTAAATTTTCTTCCCGTTTACATCATGTCGTCACAACTTCATTAATATATTTGCATTGATCTACAAAACTAGTTAAGTATTGGGTACTCGTCGATATAAACCTATATGGACTTTGCTTGACATATTTATTATACGTTCAACAAAAACGACACGGATTACTACTTACATTGATTACTCTTCAGATTAAGTTATATTTACTTTGCTGTTGTATTTCGAAACAATTATTACTTTCTTCATCCATACTCATAATAACCCTCCACCTTTAAAAGAGAGGTACTAGTATAGCTTAATCTTTTTCCATGCCATTTGATAACCAAAGTTTCCTTAACCTATTTATATATATTTTCTAGGAAAATTCCACAATTTCAAAACAAAACCACATACACGTAGTGCGGTTTTCTCATTCCATAGTAGTTATAAGAGAGGGGGAGGGGGTTTGTTTTGGTCATTCAGAAGGATACTATACCAACTAAAGAAGAAGATACTTCTTTATAATAAATTGTTTCCAAGAAAGTGAAAGCGGATAGCAATTATGTGTACGGACGTTGTATTAAATTTCCTTGTTTTTGGTCAGAGTAGATGTTTGGGCCACAATACTACTTATACCTAAGTTGCAAAAAAAAAAAAAATATGTGTGTGTGTGTGTCCTTTGAAGTATCATAAAAATGGGATTGTAATTGCTCTATATTATTAAGGGATGTTTTGGAGAGAGTATACGAACTAACAACACCTAAGGTAACCATATACGGCCTTAAGTTATGGTAGAACTTGATTTATCAAATTAATTCTGCTGTCTTAGGGCATAGGATTTAGGTATGGGTTCTTAGAAGTATCAGTTTTATTAAGTTTTGGTCAATACCTTAGACCCAAAATTGTGGCCGAACGCAGATTCCGTTTATACTAATTACTGGTACGAAATATTTACGAAACTGCCTTCGATTCGTACTTTTAAGCTTAACGAGATTTGTTTCGAAACATCCAAAGTTGCTTCTTAAAATAGTCATCATTTTTAGAATTTCAAATCTCGTATACATTAGTAGGTATCACTTATTAAATTCTTCCATATTTTTTTGAAATGGTAATACGTATATTAATTATATGAAAAAAAGTATGGGAGATAGAATAGAACCTTGAAGTGTGCCACTATTTATTCATTTAGTCTTGTTCGTTCCATCTAATGTCGAATGATTTCTTTAATTTTTGAGCCTTTTTTTTCAAAATATATTAGTGCTTCTAGAATAGATTTTTTTTTTAAGATTACTAAAAGCTCCTTTTTCATCGAAGGAGGCAGCAGTAGGTACTTATATTTTCAAGTTGAAATTGTGTTCTCGATGACTAGCAAGTTGCAACACATCATTTAGAGCAGTTTTTTTTTTCATGTACACATGTCACATTAAACTTGGTATAAAGTGTTTTTTGGCGACTCTCCAGAGGGGTTTTTGGAATTAATTTTATTTTAGACTAAGGGTTCTTTTCATATACCAATTTTAGTGAAGTTGAATTTGCTCAAAAACGGCTCCAACGATTTTGTTAAAAATATTGAAATGTTATTTTTAAGACAAGAGGGATATCTTTGAATGAAAATCATTATTAACCGTACTTGCCATAGAACAGTTTTTTTTTTAAATCCGATGTTATCCGAAATTTCAAATGGATTTCAAGTTTCAACGAAATATTTTGTACAACCAGCAAAGCCTTTCTGGTTGTGAAAAACTCATCTAAAAACTACAACCGCATTCTGGAAGTCATACCTGACAACTTAACTTAAGGATTTGTCCTCAAAACCTTATAAATGGTGACTTGTCACCCTTTTTTCTGACCTTAAACCAAGATTTTCTCATCAGAAACCTTACAATTTTAATAGAAAAAACTTATGAATGGCTGTTCTTAAAAATTAATAAACTTTTATTGATTTTAATAAAAGGTATTATGTAGGTTGGCAAAATAAGGCCCTGTTCCCAATAAGGCCCACTTGTCAGAAAATACAGAAATTAACAAATAACGGGATTTTTTTTGCTTTGCTTAAGTAAACCATGTCTGAACACATACAAAGGAAAAAAGGCCAACTGCGCGATTCATGTCAGGACTTTCAGGTGATTAAAGTTCGTCGAGGGGTGAAGTTCTACCCAATTATAAAAAATTAGTGTGTTTAGTAGATTGATTCAAAAAAAAAAATTTTTGTTTTTTGTTCAAAGTAATACCAAAAATATTGTAGGAAATGACAAAAAAAAAAATTTTGTAAAAGTTTAAGCCCTTAATATTAACATTAAGTACTGCCGCATCTCAAATTTCTATTTCCCATATGCTTTACATAAGAAAGATTGTGTTTTTGAGTTTGGAATTTTATAACTTTTTAATGGTTCATCAAAAAGGCTAAATTTAATCATTTTCTTGTATAAAATTGAACGCTCTACAAAAAAGCTCTTAAAAATTTTTTTGCTAAACTGCCCCGTTTCGAAGTTATGTATTCCACTTTATAATATTAAATGTAATTTTTTCTTCATTTTTTGCCAATTTTTTGACGAAATTATTAGGGTTTTCAAAATATTTTTCAAACTTTTACAATATTTGTATTTTATGTTGGTTTTTGGTTTCACAGATCTTTTTATTTAACTCTCAAACTCCTAATACTATCATATTAGAATTTTTCAATAAATTAGAATTATTCATTGTTTCAACTAAAACTTATTTTCATCAGTTTTTCGCGTCGGTTTTTTTTTTAATTTTTTAAAAACAGTTTTGTAGAGTGTTCAATTTTATACAAGAAAATGATTAAATTTAGCCTTTTTGATGAACCATTAAAAAGTTGTAAAATTCCAAACTGAAAAACAAAATCTTTCCCGCATGTAAATCATATGTGAAATAGAAATTTGCGATGCTGAAACTTTTACAGAATTTTTTTTCGTTATTTCCTACAATATTTTCGGTATTACTTTGAACAAAAAAAAAAAATTTAATTTTTCCCCATAATATATAATATTTTGAGTAAATTATAAAATTTCTTTGTAAAAAATGTTTGATTGCTAGTTTTAAATACTTTTTTTTGTAAAAGTCTTGCATGTTCCTAATAAGACCCAAAAAAATAAGGACTGGGCCTTATTGGGCATATACGCAAATTTTGTTTTTCATTTATTGTTTTTATTTTGTATTTTTTTTTTGTGTTTCAGACAAAATGTCAACTTTTCCCAAAAAAAGAATAGCCATGAATTGTTAATGTGTTCCTGTTTCTTTTCTTTTTTGTTTATGTTTTTTTTTTGTTAAAATTAAATTTTTTGTTTATTTGTATGTTAAACTAAAGAGACTTTTTTCTTATATTTTCTTATAAAATAAATTTAAAACAAAATATTATTGAAACACATTTTTTTTTTTTTTACTTTCAAAACATTGTTTTCCTGCTATCAATTATGCCCAATTCTTAACAAAACTGAGTGGGCCTTATTTGGCTCCCCTACCTTTCATTGATTTAACAAACACGTTCATTAAGAACTTGAACAGATTAATAAAATCAAAAAATAGTTCATAAAATCACACATTATAGAATTTAACAAACGAGAATAATCAAAGTTCATAAAATTTGAAAATTTTTGTTTAATTAATGGAACATTGAATTCATGAATAGTAAATTGATTCAATGAATAACAAGTTAATGAACTCTTTTTTTTGTCCAGTGTAGAAACCGCATTTTTGGCAATTTTGTAATAAAAAGGACTTTTTCTAACTGCTTTTTTTTTTAATTTGCTGTTCGCAATGCTATAGGCTAACATTGGACAGGGTTACTTTGGCTGTTACATCTCACCACCTTAGAAACCTTTTGAATATGGGAAACAAGGGAGCTTAGGAACAACCCAGGAGTGATGCACTCTGACCTTACCATGTTTTTTGAAATTTAAAATCTTCATATGCTCATTTCAGACATTGAAGAATTATTACTAAACGATTATTTAAAAGAAGATAAATGTTCGAAAAGGGATTTTAAGGACAACAATTGTGGCTAATAAAATACACACGTTATTGTGTTTCTGTTGGTGTAGATGTAGAATCAATAGTAAATACCTTCATGTATCAATTTATAAATACCTAAAGAAAAAAAAAAACAACATCTGAACTCGGTAACATTTCAAAGTTTTTGACTTCTTAACCATCCTTACATTAAAAAATAAGAAAAAAAAGGACGAATCAAAACAAGTGAAGCGTAGCCATATAGAAAATGAAAATAAATAAAAAGAATAAAAATTGCACAAAAATTCTAATTCCATTCGCCCTAGCTATATCCAGAAAGCCAAGACCGGGAATATCCTATAAATCAAGTAGCAATGGCATTTTTAATGGGAAGACTAAAGGTATTGCCACAGAATATATTATGCCTTTTAAAAATGAAATGGACACCCGAAATCTAACCCCAGTAATAAATATTTTCTAACAAGAAACAAGGTCAACAGCAACACCAACAACTAAACCCAGAACCAGAGAACTCAACTCTGTAATGAGTTTGAGGTTAGATTGTGTTCTTGTACTATATTGTTGGTTTGGTTATACTCTCTCTATCTCACTCTCACACACTTTCTGTTTTGTTCTCTACAAATGCTGAGATTTTTAAGGAAAATGCTTTGCTAGAGCATCATAAGGATGAGGTTTTTTTGGGCTAGCATTTAATGGCAACAGCTTGGTTTAACGTTACTGTGGTGGCAAAAGTTCATTAAATCTAATAAATCACGTTCATGTAGCTTAAAATTATTTTAGGTTCTTTTTTTTTCGTTTAAGGTTGATTTTTTTTTTTTTTTCTTAAATATAAAATTCGATGTAATTTTTTTTTCTTTGTCAGCTTCAGTTGTTTATGTTTAGGTTTTCGGTTTTGAATGTTTTTGTTGGTTGTATATATTTTTTATGATAAGCCCCAAGGCAAAGTGAAATTGACATTAAACTTAATTGAAGGCTGAAAAATCAAAACTTAAAGGATCTTATCCAAAAAAACAGAAAAAAAGAAATAAAAATAGGATATACAAACGTTTTTTCTTGATATATTTCTATAAAAGTTATTATAGGCATTTTCAAACTCTAGTGATTATCTCGAGGCATTTATTTTAATTTGATGTTGTTGCCAAAGCGTCTCGAAAAATTTTATTTAATGTATCTAAAAAAATAAATTGGTCTTGAGAAAGTAATTTTATCTTTCACAGGACTTTTGTCTGAGTGGTCAACAGTATGGATTAAATTCGTCTTTTCATTTTTTTCTGCAGACTTTATAGATTTTCAACCAAAATTCAAGGTCGAAAAAATTGCTTTTTAAAAAATTTCCTCACAATTCATCGAGTGAGATATCAAAAGAAAGAGCTCTTTAAGTCTTATATAAGCGGTAGAAACCCAAAAGTTCTTTAGAGGTCAGGTTTACTGAGTTATTTACAACAAAAACTCTTTTTTTTTAATTTTTGCAACTTTGGAAGCAGATATCTTTGGACCAAAGTCTTGAAACAAGCTTTGTTTTTCAGTTATGAGTTCTTACTGAACAGGCTTGTTCATTAAGCTTCAAAAATTAGAAGTCTATTTTTCTAGATTTTCGACAAAAATCCAAGGTTAACCCCTCGCCGAAAAAAATGCATTTTAAAAAATTTGCTCCAAATTCACTGAGTGAGATTTTAAAAGAAAAGGCTCTTTAAGCTCTATTAGCGGTAGAAACCCAAAAAGTCTGTGGAGGTCTGACAACTGAGTTATTTGCAATCAAAATTCTTTTTTTTTTCTTAATTTTTTCAACTTTGTAGGCAGATATCTTTGGAACAAAGTCTCGAAACAGGTTTTGGTTTTCATATAATGAGTTTGTATAGGAAACAGGCCTATGCATTTAGCTTCAAAAATTACAAATCTATTTTTTGAAGATTTTCCATAAAAATCCAAGGTTAACCCCTTGCCGAAAAAAATACACTTTTAAAAAATTCTCTCCAAATTTATCGAGTTAGATATCAAAAGAAAGTGATCTTTGAGCTCTATTAGCATAAGAAAACCAAAAGGTCTTCTGAGGTCTGGTTCCTGAGTTATTTGCAATAAAAAATCTTTTTTTTCTTAACTTTTGCAACTTTGGAAGCATATATCTTTGGACCAAAGTCTCGTACCAAGTTTTGGTTTTCACTTTTCAGATATGAGTTCGTAGCAAACAGGTATATGCATTTAGCTCCAAAAGTTCCAAATTTTTTTTAAGATTTTCGACAAAAATCTAAGGTTAACCCCTTTCCGAAAAAAAATGCATTTTAAAAAATTTTCTCCAAATTCATCGAGTGAGATATCAAAAGAAAGGACTCTTTGAACTATATAAGCCGTAGAAACCCCAAAGTTGCTTGGAGTTTTGGTTGCGGAGTTATTTTTAATCAAAATGCTTTTTTTTACATTTTTACAACAACAAAAGATAAAACAGTTCTTACTGCCTTTCAGCAAAGTACAAGGTGTATGACCATTGCAAAGGTTATTCATTTTTTTTTTTTTCGAACAATTAAATGACCAAACACACTGATATAAGATTACACATATCTTTTATCTCAATTTTCTCAATACAACAAACAATAAAATAATGTCCAAAGAAGAAGAAGACTAATGCTATAATGTCAGATGAAAAAAAAAAATGAATCGTTAATCATCATGCACCCAAAAAAGGAGAGAACAATTGTTGATTAATGAAAAGGAGCAGTTACATTACAGTTACACATTTCATTTCATCATGAGTTTTCTTTCGAAACGATATTTCTCTTTTGGGAAAAAATATTGTTTTTTTTGTAGATATTTCTTGTGTTGTCTGTTGCGCAAAAACTCTATTCTATTCACTATAGTTTTCTCCACACACTTTTTGGGAGTTTTCTTTTCCATTTTTAGCTATTCATGGCCACCTGCTGGAAAATACAAGAAACCAATCTACGAAAATGACTGAGTTGTTTCTATATGTATAATTTTTTTTTCTTGTTATTTTGTTTGTTACATCTTACTTTAATATTTTTTTGTGTATTGTTTTATTATATTTGGAAGAAAGAGAAGGCGTTGTGATGATGGATGACTAATGATTACAAAGATTTCGATATTAATGTGTAGTTTTCAAGTTGGAATGAAAGTCCTGCTTAGTTTTGGAAATTGATTTCTAAAATCCATATCATACAATACTTTTCTTCTTTCTTCCAAGTCTTACAAGGATTTTTAGCGACATACACTGAAAAAAGTATTATTCTTAAAAACTATGAATCTCGTTCATAAACCAAAATTCATAAATTTTTAAGAAATATTCATTAAATTTAAGCACGAATTCTTTAAAAAAAAATTTATTTTTAAGAACAATTCAAAAAATTTAAGAATAAGTTTTCATAAAAAATTTCCCATGGAAAATATTTTCATGAATTTTTTTTAAGAACAAATACGAAGGTTTATGAATAAATTCATAAACTTCTAGCTCCAATTTGAAAGAATATTTTGCTGAATCTTAGAATGTGGACACACTTTTATGAATAAAATTCACTATTATTTAACATTCAGTTGTATTTTGAGTTAAAATAATTTTTAAAATTGACTTTTTTCCCTTTTAAAATTGAAAAAAATCTATTATCAAAATTATATTTATAAGAAGTTCATAAATTTTGTGTTTTTAAGTATTTTTTTTTTTAATTAATGTATTTTTTCTTAAAATGAATGTATTTTTTCATTAATCGAAAAATATGAAATATTTTACCGTTATCCTGTATTCGGTATTAAGAACTTATTCTTAAAATTTAAGAATCTGTTCATACTTTTTATGTTCGAAATTCATATTTTTCCAAAATTTAAGAATTAATTCATTAAATTTTATGAAAGTATACATATAATTTATGAACAAATTCTTACGTTTTTAATGTTTAAGTATATTTCTTAAAGTCTATGCACTTTTTCATCAATCTAATAAAAAATAATAACTGTTATTCTGGATCTATGCCTCAGAAAGATTTCTCTGAGGATTTACATAATTTAAAATCTGATATTCAAGTTATAAAAATTTGTGAATAAAAGACAATACTTTGAAGAGTATAAGACATTTTAATAGTGTAAAATGTTGTTGGTTACCGTTGCCTCTTTCCCATAAACTAAGTTAAGTATAAAAACATAATATGTTAAAAATTTCTTTCTTTTATTAAATATATTTTAATTTTTTTTGTTATAGGTACATATTTAAAGATTGAAAATCGTAATCTAGATATTTTATTGAACCGGCAAAAGGGGAAAAATTAACACAAGATAAAAACCATATTAAAGGGGATTCTCAACAAATCCTGTACACTTGAAATTGTCATTGCAAAATAAAGCAAACGCATCATGTTCGCAAAACATAGAATTAAGTAAGTGTTGCATTTTATTTTATTTCTTCAAATATTTAAATTTAGTTTTAACTTAATATTATTAAAATTCCCCAAATTATTCTATATATAATGTACATAAGTACCTAAATTCATTATATTTTGATCTTTCCCCAACTTATTCAATTTTGTATTGTTTTTTTTTTTTTCAGCTCAAGAGCCTAATGCTGCCGATTACAATAAGGTAAAAGTTAATTTTACCTTCTATTTCAATTTTTTAAAACAAAATTGTACATAGTCATTTTACTAATACAAACTTTTTTCTATCTTTCCAGAAGGTGCATCCATTAAAAAAGAAAAATTAAATTAAAAATTAAATTTATAGTGATCAATAAAATATTTTTAAAACGTTTAAACTTAATAATTTCTTTTATTTCATTTCTTTTTTTTTAGATTTTGGGATGTTTTCTTTTGCTGTTTGTTTGTTTAAAATACAACTTTTTTAGGAACAAATAAAAGGCTTGGAGTGGTAATGTATAATGAGAATTAATGTAAATAAATGCATACATTTTTATGAAAAGTGCATTATATTTTATAAAAAACAATCATAAAACTTTAAGAAAAATTCATAGTTTTTACTTGCTCAATAGGGCAAGTATTGGTTTCGTGTAAAAAAAAATTCGAGGTTTTAATCAAAACTAACATTACGATGATGGAGAAGTCCGAAAAGGTGGTTTTCGTCATGACGTCCGTTTGTCTGTGCGTCGTTGCGTCGTCACAAAAAGCTGTACATGAAGCTGCAGCCTAAACGGGTTGATGGATTTTCTTGAAATTTGGTACAGATGATTTTTTTGTAATTTCCAAGGTTGTTTTTTTTTTTTGTTTTTTAATATCTCGCTTTAAACGTATACCTCCCATAGTTTTGGAGTTATTGCAACTTTCTCGAAAACGGCTCTAACGATTTTGATTAAATTTAACATACGTAATGCTGTTTGCAGTTCTAACATAACTGCGTTTTTAGTTTTTTTTTCAAAAAATGCGGATAGTGAAAATATGACATTAACTCTTTTTTAAATCGCGGATGTCGGCTCTTCCCGTACATCTTAATGGAGTTATTGCAATTTTCACGTAAATGACTCTAACGATTTCGATTAAATTTTACACAAGTAATGTTATACGTAAATCTAACGTAACTGCATTTTTAGTTTTTCTCAAAAAATACGGATAATGGAAATATGACTTTACATTTTTTTTAATCCTTGATGTCGGCTCTTCCCGTACACCGTTAATGAGTTATTACAATTTTCTAGACTAAATTTGACATACATAATGCTTTAAGTGATTTTAATATATGTAGCTAATTGCGTTTTTTGTTTTTGTCAAAAAAAACACGAGTAACAAAAATATGGCGTAAGAAAAACTAAAAAAAAATAATTTCGTATTTTTGCATTTCTTATGAAATTCCTTAAAAAAATCAAATTTTAACTAATTCAAAATATTTTTTTTTTAATCTTTGACATAAAAGCTACTTTTATCATAAGAGCAAGTACGTGCGGCCCCAGTCGTGCATTTTATTTAGGATTCTTTTCATAAAATTTAAGCAACATTTCATTTAAATGTTTACGAAATTTATGAAAAAAATCAGAAAATATAAGAAATAATCTTAAAATGTATGAAACTTTTCTTAAACTTTGTTCTTAAATTATAGAAGAAAAAACAAGTATTTAAGAAATAATTCTTAAATTGTATGAATTTGTCTTAAAATCGAAGAAACTTTTAAAAAATTTTCGAATCCGTTTATGAACAGAATTCTTAAAATTTAATAACTTATTCTTAATTTTTAAGAAAGATTCATTCCCTTATGAATTTGTTCATAAAAAGATTTTTAAATTTAATTAATTTGTATATTGGCTCATTTGCCATGAATTTTTACATTAATTTAATGTACAAATTTATTAATTTTATGTACCTTTTTGGTTCAGTCTAAGGGCTACCAAAGCGGAGAAAAAAATATACCATAAAAAGATATATATTATTAGACTTCCCGTGATTTTACCGGAGCAATACATGATTTTACTGTGGCAACTTGTGAGCAGTTTGTGAAAAGGAATCACAAAAACGATACAAATCTGAAGTGACGAACTATTATGAACAACTTCTGGCAATCTTTCATGTCCTCCTTCACCATTTAACCGAAAAGTACATTAAATTATGACATTTAAAACATTTTCATTTTCTATAAGTGAATTTCTATACAATCAAAACACACATACATACCAATTTAACATTTTAAAGGGAAACATACAAAGAAGACAAAATCAAAAAAGAAAAGAATTGAAAAAAGAAAAAAAAAAAAACTTTTTCATTCTGCCAAATACACCCTGAATATTGTTTCATTCAGTAAATTCATTTTCTTATGAGATCTGACAAGTGAACAATGACTAAAAGTATTTTCTTAGACAAAAAAAAAAAAAAAAGATCTCAGATAACATTATGCCAGAGAACGACCTCTTTTAAAAAAACTTTTCTTTTCATAAAAACCCAAGAAGATTGAATAAGAGAGAGAGAAAGACTGTCTAAAAGTATAGAATATTGTCGTATAATAAGATGCAGTTCCTTAAAAGCATCCCCATTTCAAGTTGACATTTGAAATAACATTAGTTGATGATGGAAGGGGGTGGGCAAAAGGGGGAAATTGAAACCACCCCTTTTTTTCGAAGCCCAGTCATCCCAATGTCATAGCATATGGCGATTACAAAAGCAAAAGATTCCATTTGACACATTTATTGAAATAAAAAAAAAATAATACAAATAAAAATGAAAAGAAAATATTTTATGTTTGATTGTGTAGCAGCTATCTGCGTTCGATATTTTTTTTTTAGTTTTTTTTGTTGTTGTTGCTTTTCTAGTTTATTTTTCTATTTTTCATCTACTCTGCAATCTGCATTGCACTAAAACTGAATTTACCCTTTCATTTATCTAACAACCATGGTTGTTTGCTTTTTTTTCGAGTATCTGGAGAGTGCACTGAGCAGTCTTCTATAGCAACCAAAAACCAGCCAGTACCAGAAGAGACCATTACCAGAAAATTCTAGGACGAAAACGAAAACGAAAAACCATCAGGATATACAGGATATATCTATACCCTAAAAATATCTGACCTTTATACATTTCATATTTTTGTGGCTTTCAGCATATGCAATTTATTATGGGGATGCTCTTTTGCCGAGGCTCTAGAAACTAGATACAGAGAGATATTTCTATATGATGTATAGGATGGAAAAAAGGAACAAGTTGAGTTTTGAAGTACTATATCCCTACTAACCCAAGCTATAGGAGGAGGCAGCACCAACAGCATAGATGATATGTATACAAAAGTTCGGCTGAAGTTTTTGTGAGAGAGACGTGCCAAGAAAATGCACTGTTGGTTGAAATCTCTTTTGCAAATTGAGTTTTTGGAGTTTCCAGCTCAGACATGATTTATTATACAAACAGTTTCAAGCTTTACTTGCAGCGGTTTTTATTGTTTTGACGTAAAAGGTAATGTTAGGTTAAACTCTTTCTCTCTCTTCTTACTGATGGGCAACTCTAAAAAGAGTATACGGTTTTGCTTTTAACACAACCATAACACTCATTCCAAAATGATGCGAGCGATGTTTGTTTTGCTTTTCAAAATATATATAACTAAACGTTTTTAAGGAGAATATTAGGATAGAACGAAAACGGATGGTAGTTTGTTAGTGTGGCTTATGGACGTCGTCGACGACATCCTTGGGGCACACAGGATGCAGATTAACAATAAATTGGTTGTTGCAGTTTTTCGTGGTAAGTTTTTTTAGTTTTTTTTTTCTAACGTTGGAAAAAAGTGACTTAATTACTTTTGATATAATCTTTTTTGAAATTGCAATAGAGTAACTAAAGCAAATTATTAGGGAACCCGGCCGAACAGCTCTGATTTTGACAATTTTTTTTTTCAAACGTAGGTAATTAAAAATACTTTAAAGTCTATAGATTAAAAATTGCCGGGGTTGCCGTATTGTTTTTTTTAATTGAAATTAAATTTCATAAAACAAATGATAGCAAAAGATTCTCTAGGTAATTTAAGGAAAATATATAAAAGGCAGCAAGGGACAATCTTCCATCGTTTAAGCGATAAATTCAATTTTCTAACATTCTGACCTCAAACACAAAAAAAAATATTTTGAAAACAACGGCAACACCTACAATATTTTAAAATACATTTTTAAAAAGCCAGAAGCTCATTCTTATCTCTTAAATTTAAATCCACTAAATTTAATCAAGACTTTTTGAAGAAATGGTCCTCAAACTCAGAATTAAAAAAAAAATGTTATTAGAAAAATTTAAAATGACTTTTTTCCAAACTTTTTCTAATAAAATATGAATTTATTTAAAAAAAAATTTTTGGCCATAAATATTATCAGTTGAATTTCGAAGCAAAAAAGGTCAAATATATCACACTTTTGAAAAAAAAAAATGAAAAATTACTTCAATTTCAATGGTTTTTTTTTTATTAAAACTGAATTTTTGCATTGAAATAATTAATTTTCTCAAAGACTGTGGTAAATAGGAACTTTAAATTTTTGCTATTTAACTTTCAACAGTAAGGGTTATTAAATGAATAAAAAATAATTTTATGTTAAGATGTTGAACTTTAAAAAAAAAATAAGTTACATTTTTTTTCAAAACTTTTATTAAAAAAAGTTCTTCGAAAATGAAATACTTTTTAATTTTTTCATAAACTGTAATACATATAGACATTTCCTTTTATAATTTGAAATCATAATAAATGCGGCCAAAAAAATTTGAAAATAAATGCATTTTATATTACGACCAAGTTTAAAAAACGACATGTTAAAATTTTTTCAATAATTTTTTTTTTTTTTTCAAAAATCTGAGTTCAATTACCATTCTTTCAAAAGCCGTTCATTCAATTAACTTAATTTTTATTTTACATATATGACTAAGCTTCTAGCTTTTAAAAAATATATATTTGAATATTGTAGGTGTTGCCGTTGTGTTCAAATATTTTTTTTTTGTGTTTGAAGTTAATTAATAAGAAAATTGCATCTATCGCTTGAACTATGGAAGATTGTCCCTCACTCCCATAAATTTCTTTTCCTTGAATTTCCTAGACAATCTTTTGGCATCAATTAATTTATGAAATTTAAGAAAAATTTGTTTTTGTTCATAAAAATCTTCAATTAAATTTAAAAAATCAAAACGGCAACACCGGCAATTTTTAATCTATAGACTTTAAAGTATTTTTAATTACCGACTTTTGAAAAAAAAGATTATCAAAATCTAAGCTGTTCGGCCGGGTTCCCTAATATTGCCAATTTTTGAGCTTTAGTTACTCCACTTATAGGTGTTTTAGAGTTTTTTAAAATAAATAGGTGGAGGTTATAAGAGTAAAGTTAGAAAAGTAAGGAACTTATGAGGCTATCTGTAGCTATCTATAGGAGCCATTAGGTTTTGTGAGTTTAATTATCAAAGTAAATAGCCTTCAAAAGTTTTCTAAACAACTGATGATCACTAGTTCCAATTAAGTCAAACTAATTGGCGAATAACTTATAAAAATTAGACAAATTCTACTGGGACCTAATCTACATATAGCCCGACAGCTTTTTTAAAGTCTTGAATTAATATTTTTTGAGTCATTAATAAAAATATTTAATTTTAAACAATTCAAAATAAAATAAAGTTCGCTGCTCAGCTCTTTTGTTTAAACGAGTCCAATTATGTTTTGTAAAATAGACTGCAAATACTAGCTGATAGTAGATAGAATTCACCATATCTGGTACATATGCAGCTACTTCATCTTCTCACGAACTAAGAGAACGAAAAAAATGGGGCAAAGGAAGCTTCAAGTGCTGAACTTATCAGCTTGACGTGGATTCTGTCCAGCTCCATAAAATGAGAGTGCAAAATGTAGAAAATGGTTGGAATTTTTGGTTTTTCAGTCTCCCATACACTAAAGTGATCGCCTTATGATATTATTTTGAATTCAAGAAGAAATCTTCAGTTTCAGAATGAAGCTATGGTGAGCTATATAGTTAAAAAAAAGAACACTTATTTTCGTCATACAGAAAGGAGAGTGCGTTGTGATGCTTTTTTTTAAATCACGTTCATCATGTTCATCTGTGACACCATAGCTTCTAAACTAGTAATCGTAATATGTGGTATCGTTGAAAGCATCTTGGTTTTCCGCTGATTACTGGCTATGTGGTATTGCATAAAAATGATTATAGTGTCCATGAACTATTATTTATTATTATTTTTTTTTTAATACACAAAGGCTATTAGAATACTGGGGCGAAATCGGCTAACGCGATTTTCGATAGTTGATAGTCAAAAAATTCTAGTAATTTGCAATATTGCTGGGATGGTCTGGACTCGGCTTGATGAAAAATTGAAACATGCAATTCTTCACTATCGACGGCAATCATGATCTGTGATGGAACTTAAACTCTCCCACATTTTTGCTTCATAATTATGGCTATGTGAAGTTGACACCGCATGTGCTAACTTTTTTTTTTAAACTTGCCTTGTTCGATCGCCCAATGTTAGCCCATAATAGCCCAAGATAAGGTACTAATATAGCTCTAAAATTATAACGGAATTATTATTTTTTTTTTCAACCCAAAAATCACAAAAAAATATTTTTTTTTTTTTCAGTGTAAAAATTGTTGGTTTTGCACTGCGGTTCATCTTCATTTTCTCTTTTATCTATCCTGCCCTTAGTTTAAAAATTATAGAAGCACTATTTTGTATTCACTTAAAAAAAAAAAAAAAAAAATAGTACGTATACACCACAGTGACCTTTTTTTTAATTATAATTTAGAAAAATAAAAAACTTTACTGTGTGGGCACTGTCCTCAAATGTTATTTATTTGACTTAAAATTCTTACTCAATTGAATATAACATTCCTGTCTAAAAAAATTTAAGTGTGTCTGCTAAGAATAAAGTGATTTCTCATTACTTTTATGTGCGTTCTTATTGAAGTAAAAAGATTATACAAAAATAAAAGGATGTTAATGTTCATTCGCCCTAATTTAAAAAAATGTTCGTTGCAGCTTCGATAAGTCTGAATAATCTACTTAAGGTTTTCTGGATAACTTTTTTGTACTGTCAAAACATGCTTTTGCAAAGTTCTTTAAATGAAAAAAAAAACTCTAAAAATGGAAAGTCTTAAAATGTCTTATCCTTTCTTTTTTCCAATTTCATAACCCTTTCAAATACCCAAGCTTAACTTAAAGAAAAGGATTAATTTACTTCATAACAATTTTAAAACAAAGTCCTCAAGTCAAGTCTTTTCGTCCCAACCAACAAAACTTTCGGTCTTCAACCTTTATATCTTTTGACTGGACCAATACAGTCCCGCCTTTATTGACACAAGTTAACAAACTTTTGTTCAACAACATTACATAATGTCGTATCCAAAATCCTCAATATCCCCGCACCAGTCGCCCATTATTCAACAACTTACCCCCTCTCAAAGCGTAAATAAACTTAAGGCTTTTGTCTATAATGAAAATATTTCAATATACCACAACTATTTAAGCATCAAACATTTAATCCGTCCAAATCAAATTAAACGCTCGCTGGGTCGGTCGTTCGCTCTTCTCCGCTCGACTCGGTCTTAAAACGTTTGTGCTTTTGTGTATTGGCGAATAACTGTTCGGTCTTGTGTGTGTGTGTGTGTAGTCGGATAAACGCAATGAGAAGAGAGATGACCCAACTAGATAATTGAACTTCAATTACAATCCACATATCACATGCGTTTCCCTAAACTTTATCAAAGGACATATACGCTCCTATACATTCGTTCAATTCGGTTTTCGAAATGGCATTACATCAAAGAACCTACCTCGTCCTCCCTCTCGAATGATGGGCTGATGGTTCCTTTCATCCGCCTAGTTAATTACACAATTCCTCCCTACCTCTTCCTCCACTCCTCAACTCGATCGTCACATCACAACAATGTCCACATAAACATCCTATACTAAAAAGGCACATTGACATTACAAAGGCAATGAAATTCTCGTCCTTAAATGCCATTTCAACGTCCAACATGTATGGATGGATGGATTTAGTTGGATGGTAAAACGCAATACGGGGTTAAAGTTAAATCGTTTTTGATTAATTACAGTTCCTCTTTTGTGTGTGTTGTGAAAAGCCTTTTCGCAGAGGGATTTGTTCCTTTTTTATTTTATTTTTTTTATTTATTTTTTTTTTTTTGTAGGAATTTGTGTTATTTGTGAGTTTGTGAAATATAATTTGACATTTATCTAATATGCGGCTTACAAGATTTTTTGTTGTTGTTGCTTTTTTGCACTGATGCTGATGGGAGTAATAAATTTTAGCAAAAAAAAAAAACTGACATGGAGTGATTTTGAGTCAATTTAAATATTTTCACAAAAAAAATTTGTTTTTTTGCTAATGTACCTAACTACTTTACATTCCAGACTTCATGAAGAATTATTCTCTTTGGTAGAATGCGGGCCTTAGGAATTCATTTTCATTACAATTTTTCTCTTTTTTATTCGGTTTCATCAATTAATAGGGTAGATAGGGGTTCCATCTTTTAATAGGGTAGATAGGGGTAAAACAAAATTTCAAAATATTGGCTATTTTTTAAAAGCGACAATGTAAAGAGTTGAATTTTTTTTTAATCAATAAATAAATTTATTGCAAGACTGACAATGGTATTGAAAAAATTCTAAAAAATTTCAAAACCAAGCTATTAATGGTTTTCTAAAACTAAAACATGAGGTAGACCTTTGACAAAGTAGTGATTATAGGTAGGGGAATTTTTTTTTGAAAATTTGAAAAACGTCATTCGAAAGATAATAAAAAAAGTTAGGGGTCTGATACGGATTTTTTTTTTAAGTCTCTGCATTTCGAAATATGAATTTTTGAAAAACACCTACTTAGTTTGGGGTATTTTTGGGTGAGTTTTTATTTTTTAAAATTTTTTGTAGCATTCAAAAAATCTCAAGCTAATAGAACATGTAGTCTATGACTGTGCGCATACATGTGCAAAAAATTGGTATTTCAAAACGGTTTTTGACCGAATAACGGGAAAAACAATTTTTTTTGTCCCAAGTTTTTTGACCTTTTTTAACCGTTTTTAATTTGTATCTTTTTTTCTTTAACAGATAAACAAATGAAATTTATATTGTAGATAGATAATAGATAGGACTATATTTGTGCAATTTCAATCAATTTTGTAGGCACAATTTTGAGATAACGGTAAAATAAAGTTTTATTATTCAACAGGTTCTATCTTTTGATCTAAAGCAAATACAAATTTGATTTAACTTTATTTAGCATCCTGATGATGTTACCTTTCATTTGGTATATCACACATAACTGTACATTGACTACAAGCTACACAATGTTAAATTAAAAAACTAATCTCAGTTTGGAATTTCGACATGGTTGGCTTTAAAAAATTCTAACTTTTTTTCTAGGCATCGCAGAAATAAGATTGAAAGATTGAAACGTCATATGAAAGGTGAAATTATAAGCTTTTACATGATATAAAATTTTTGTATAGGTTGTCTAAAAAAAATTGATTCAATAGCGTGAGAAAATAAAATTATATGTTTTTTTTTTTGCTTTTTTTGATGAAAATTGATCGAGTTCAAAAAATTCTAGCTCTTTTTGTAGATGCCTAATAGACATGATCGATATATATATTTCGAGCTGAAGCAATAAGCTTTCAGGTTGTTCAAAATTTATCATAGGTTGTTATATAAAAAAAATGAATTTTTGGGTGATGGAAATGATTTTTTCACTTTTTTCATAAGAAATGATTGTTTTTAATAAATTGTTTTAATACTTTTTGCGCATTGTAAAAATGGTTTTATTATTTAGAAGAAATATTTGGCTTTTTAATGGTATAATTTTTCTTTGTAAGCTTTTAAAATAAAAAAATTTATATAATGAGAAAAGAAAAAAAGGTAATTTTTTTTAGCTTTTTCTTGTAAATTATGATTGTTTGAAATAAATAAGCGCTTCAATTGACTCATTTTAAAAGCACACAACCTGTTTTCTTACGACATAAAATCATCGTCCTTAAACCGGCTTTACAGACAACCATTTTTTTGTAGAAGTAATATACATTACAGTATTTAGGCCATCTAAGAAAGGTTTCCAGACATACCAACGTCTTCAATTCGTAAAACTGGTGGAAGAAACCTTACCGCCTTTAGGCAACGTTACAATTATTGCAGATTGGAGCCTCCACCAACAAGCTTCTCCTGCCAGCCCTATTCTTAGCCAGCTGCTTGTAATTTCGAACACCAAATTGATTGTTTGATTTTTCTTGCCGGGTCATTTCCATTATATTTCTTGGATCTCAGAATCAGTTTGTTTTGGTAGTCAGTCAAAAGGATCGGACCTGGACATAGAAAATTTAAAATCTTAAATCTATAGTACCCTTAGCGCAGGCATGTCAAACTCAATGGTTACAAGGGGCCAAAACAGCGAGATCAAAATTTGTGTGGGCCGCAGAACATGTTAATCTACAATTTTTATATATAAAACAATTTTGTAAAAAAAAAAACAGCAAAAATGATGAAACTATTTTTTTTTTTTTTTTTTATTTACCATTTTTTTCTCGGACCAAAGTTAGTTATTCAGGATTTTATACCTACCTACTGTGAAATTTGCAAACGATTTTATATGACAGTTTTCAAGTGCACAAAAATACTTATAAAATCGAGCATTTCAACGAATTTGGAACTTACTTCGAAGTCAAATTAGAAATCGCTTTCCTCCATTTTCACATGATTCGGCATTTATTTTATATTTATGGAACAAATCCAAAAAAAACAAGAGAACTTGTCTTTGAATGCACATTTGCATTTGAATGTGACATTTGTTCACACATTCGTTATATTATGAATTTTCCTCGCAGTTTTGAGTCTAACTCAGATAAATTTTTTGCTACATCTAGGTAGGGGAGAGTGGGGCTAAATGTAACAGGGGTAAGAATTAACAGCTAAAAAAAGCGCTGTTCCTTTCAATATTAAGAAACGCGTAAAGGAGAAAAATGCTCAATTTTTGCATATCTACCGGCACATTTTCTTCAAATGAAGATTAGACGACAGGGTTAGAAGTTACACTAGTGGTGCCCAAAAAATGCATGTTTGTAACTTTTTTTTAAAATTTTATTTTTGGTCTACCTCTTTACCCGAAAAAGATAGAGTGCTAAGTGTTTTTTTGTTATATGCAACTGTGTTTTGGCTCAAATTGCGTGTATATGTTATGTCTACATCAGTTTCGCTTTTTTTTTAAATTGATTTTATGTGCCAAATTTCATGCTGGGGCTAGTTGTAACATTTTTCCGGGGCAAGTTGTACCATGTAAAAACCTACCTATACTGAAAAATTGTTTACCTAATATAATTTACAACCCTGAATATGAATGCTGTAATTGAATTTGTATTTTTTTTGAAATTGGAAACACATTTTTGAACCACCACTTGAATTCATAAAGCTTATAAAACAATTTATGAATTTTAATAACTTTTATTTAAGACTACTGTCAAATTTTCTCTGGAAATCTTGGATTTGCTCCACTTTTTACAAATTTGCACCAAAATTTCATGACTGAGGTTTGTTTTTATTGTTATTAATTAAAAATAAATAAATATAAACAAATAAAGGTATTTTTCTCTTATTTTTAGTTCTTGGTACAATTTACCCCGGTATGTGTTACACTTTGCCCCGTATGTGGGGTAAGTTGAAACAACACGATTTTTTTTTTTGAAGCTTTATTTTTCAACACTACCGTTATGTTTTGCTAAATTTTTATGATGGATCTTGGAGCTAAAATATGGGTCTTTAATTTAAAAAAGGTCTGGTTGACCCACTTTCAAATTTGTAGGAGAACCATCGATTTTAGAAAAAAGTGTTACATTTGGCCCCACTCTCCCCTAGGTATCACGAATTATAAACTCTGCAACCATTTTAGATAGCAAGACAAGCTGGTTTAAAGTTTTTTATCATTAAAAACTAAAAAATTTCCTAAGCCCCAAAATCGTTTGTAGGTTAACTCAGAATATTTGCTTCCTAGTTCACTCAAAGAAATCACATAACTTACCCTGATTGTGGGCCGCATGCGGCCCACGGGCCGCAAGTTTGACATGCCTGCCTTAGCGCAATGGTCAGTAGGGATGTGCTAAAGAACTTTTTTTTTTATAGAGCAGTGAAAGCAGTTAGCAGCATATAAAAAAGCAATAAATGCTTTTTGCTTTTTATGGTTTTCATTTGATATGAAGAACAGAATACTCTTTTGTAAGGATGAGGACTGAGCAGTAAGCATGAGCAACTTTCACTACTTGTAATAGCAGCCTCAGCTCTAATAGTAAGTGCGATGGACTATCACGCCAGAGTTCAATTCGATTCATAGCCTCCACCACTTAAATATATTTATGTATTTTTATTGACAAAGCCTAAGAGAGTTTTATTTTCAGGAACAAAAGCTTAGCTGTTCGAAATCGGCGGTAAATCGTAGGTCCCTTCAATTTTTGCAATCCCTTTTTTTGGAATTCCTTAAGTACGCTGTGTTTTCGGCACAAAAGTGTCTTTGGAAAAACATTTAAGTTCCAATTTAAATATTCAATTCTGGAAAGACCAATTTCTTCCACAACTGTGATTTAATAGGTAAGGTTAGATTAAATAAGCTTCTAAAACTCAGTTTTTTAATAAATTTTTCAATAATTTTTATTTCCATTCCAATTATTTTTTACGACTTATGAGTGGAAAATAATCTCTTAACGCTTTGTGTCGCGTTGTGTCGCGTTGTGTCGCTTTGTGTCGCTTTGTGTCGCGTTGTGTCGCGTTGTGTCGCTTTGTGTCGCTTTGTGTCGCTCTGTGTCGCTCTGTGTCGCGTTGTGTCGCTTTGTGTCGCTTTGTGTCGCGTTGTGTCGCGTTGTGTCGCTTTGTGTCGCTTTGTGTCGCTTTGTGTCGCGTTGTGTCGCTTTGTGTCGCTTTGTGTCGCGTTGTGTCGCTTTGTGTCGCTTTGTGTCGCTCTGTGTCGCGTTGTGTCGCGTTGCGTCGAGTTGTGTCGCGTTCGGTCACGTTTTGTCGCGTTGTGTCGCTTTGTGTCGCGTTGTGTCGCGTTGTGTCGCTTTGTGTCGCTTTGTGTCGCTTTGTGTCGCGTTGTGTCGCGTTGTGTCGCGTTGTGTCGCTTTGTGTCGCTTTGTGTCGCGTTGTGTCGCTTTGTGACGCTTTGTGTCGCGTTGTGTCGCGTTGTGTCGCTTTGTGTCGCTTTGTGTCGCTTTGTGTCGCTCTGTGTCGCTCTGTGTCGCGTTGTGTCGCTTTGTGTCGCTTTGTGTCGCGTTGTGTCGCTTTGTGTCGCTTTGTGTCGCTCTGTGTCGCGTTGTGTCGCGTTGTGTCGCGTTGTGTCGCGTTGTGTCGCGTTGTGTCGCTTTGTGTCGCTTTGTGTCGCGTTGTGTCGCTCTGTGTCGCTTTGTGTCGTTCTGTGTCGCTCTGTGTCGCGTTGTTGCGCTTTGTGTCGCGTTGTGTCGCTTTGTGTCGCTTTGTGTCGCTTTGTGTCGCGTTGTGTCGCGTTGTGTCACGTTGTGTCGCGTTGTGTCGCTTTGTGTCGCTTTGTGTCGCTTTGTGTCACTTTGTGTCGCGTTGTGTCGCGTTGTGTCGCTTTGTGTCGCTTTGTGTCGCGTTGTGTCGCTCTGTGTCGCTTTGTGTCGTTCTGTGTCGCGTTGTGTCGCTCTGTGTCGCGTTGTGTCGCTTTGTGTCGCTTTGTGTCGCTTTGTGTCGCTTTGTGTCGCTCTGTGTCGCGTTGTGTCGCGTTGTGTCGCGTTGTGTCGCGTTGTGTCGCTTTGTGTCGCTTTGTGTCGCTTTGTGTCGCGTTGTGTCGCTTTGTGTCGCTTTGTGTCGCGTTGTGTCGCTCTGTGTCGCTTTGTGTCGTTCTGTGTCGCTCTGTGTCGCGTTGTTGCGCTTTGTGTCGCGTTGTGTCGCTTTGTGTCGCTTTGTGTCGCGTTGTGTCGCGTTGTGTCACGTTGTGTCGCGTTGTGTCGCTTTGTGTCGCTTTGTGTCGCTTTGTGTCGCTTTGTGTCGCGTTGTGTCGCGTTGTGTCGCTTTGTGTCGCTTTGTGTCGCGTTGTGTCGCTCTGTGTCGCTTTGTGTCGTTCTGTGTCGCGTTGTGTCGCTCTGTGTCGCGTTGTGTCGCTTTGTGTCGCTTTGTGTCGCTTTGTGTCGCTTTGTGTCGCTTTGTGTCGCTCTGTGTCGCGTTGTGTCGCGTTGTGTCGCGTTGTGTCGCTTTGTGTCGCTTTGTGTCGCGTTGTGTCGCGTTGTGTCACGTTGTGTCGCGTTGTGTCGCTTTGTGTCGCTTTGTGTCGCTTTGTGTCACTTTGTGTCGCGTTGTGTCGCGTTGTGTCGCTTTGTGTCGCTTTGTGTCGCGTTGTGTCGCTCTGTGTCGCTTTGTGTCGTTCTGTGTCGCGTTGTGTCGCTCTGTGTCGCGTTGTGTCGCTTTGTGTCGCTTTGTGTCGCTTTGTGTCGCTTTGTGTCGCTCTGTGTCGCGTTGTGTCGCGTTGTGTCGCGTTGTGTCGCGTTGTGTCGCTTTGTGTCGCTTTGTGTCGCTTTGTGTCGCGTTGTGTCGCTTTGTGTCGCTTTGTGTCGCGTTGTGTCGCTCTGTGTCGCTTTGTGTCGTTCTGTGTCGCTCTGTGTCGCGTTGTTGCGCTTTGTGTCGCGTTGTGTCGCTTTGTGTCGCTTTGTGTCGCGTTGTGTCGCGTTGTGTCGCGTTGTGTCGCGTTGTGTCGCTTTGTGTCGCTTTGTGTCGCTTTGTGTCGCTTTGTGTCGCGTTGTGTCGCGTTGTGTCGCTTTGTGTCGCTTTGTGTCGCGTTGTGTCGCTCTGTGTCGCTTTGTGTCGTTCTGTGTCGCGTTGTGTCGCTCTGTGTCGCGTTGTGTCGCTTTGTGTCGCTTTGTGTCGCTTTGTGTCGCTTTGTGTCGCTTTGTGTCGCTCTGTGTCGCGTTGTGTCGCGTTGTGTCGCGTTGTGTCGCTTTGTGTCGCTTTGTGTCGCGTTGTGTCGCGTTGTGTCGCGTTGTGTCGCGTTGTGTCGCTTTGTGTCGCTTTGTGTCGCGTTGTGTCGCTCTGTGTCGCTTTGTGTCGTTCTGTGTCGCTCTGTGTCGCGTTGTTGCGCTTTGTGTCGCGTTGTGTCGCTTTGTGTCGCTTTGTGTCGCTTTGTGTCGCGTTGTGTCGCGTTGTGTCGCTTTGTGTCGCTTTGTGTCGCGTTGTGTCGCGTTGTGTCGCTTTGTGTCGCTTTGTGTCGCTTTGTGTCGCGTTGTGTCGCTTTGTGTCGCTTTGTGTCGCGTTGTGTCGCTTTGTGTCGCTTTGTGTCGCTCTGTGTCGCGTTGTGTCGCGTTGCGTCGAGTTGTGTCGCGTTCGGTCACGTTGTGTCGCGTTGTGTCGCTTTGTGTCGCGTTGTGTCGCTTTGTGTCGCTTTGTGTCGCGTTGTGTCGCGTTGTGTCACGTTGTGTCACGTTGTGTCGCGTTGTGTCACTTTGTGTCGCTTTGTGTCGTTCTGTGTCGCGTTGTGTCGCTCTGTGTCGCGTTGTGTCGCTTTGTGTCGCTTTGTGTCGCTTTGTGTCGCTTTGTGTCGCTTTGTGTCGCTTTGTGTCACTTTGTGTCGCGTTGTGTCGCTTTGTGTCGCTTTGTGTCGCTTTGTGTCACTTTGTGTCGCTTTGTGTCGTTCTGTGTCGCGTTGTGTCGCTCTGTGTCGCGTTGTGTCGCTTTGTGTCGCTTTGTGTCGCTTTGTGTCGCTTTGTGTCGCGTTGTGTCACGTTGTGTCGCGTTGTGTCGCTTTGTGTCGCTTTGTGTCACTTTGTGTCGCTTTGTGTCGTTCTGTGTCGCGTTGTGTCGCTCTGTGTCACGTTGTGTCGCTTTGTGTCGCTTTGTGTCGCTTTGTGTCGCTTTGTGTCGCGTTGTGTCGCGTTGTGTCGCTTTGTGTCGCTTTGTGTCGCGTTGTGTCGCTCTGTGTCGCTTTGTGTCGTTCTGTGTCGCGTTGTGTCGCTCTGTGTCGCGTTGTGTCGCTCTGTGTCGCTCTGTGTCGCTTTGTGTCGCTTTGTGTCGCTTTGTGTCGCTTTGTGTCGCTCTGTGTCGCGTTGTGTCGCGTTGTGTCGCGTTGTGTCGCGTTGTGTCGCGTTGTGTCACGTTGTGTCGCGTTGTGTCACGTTGTGTCGCGTTGTGTCGCTTTGTGTCGCGTTGTGTCGCTTTGTGTCGCTTTGTGTCGCGTTGTGTCGCTTTGTGTCGCTTTGTGTCGCGTTGTGTCGCGTTGTGTCGCTTTGTGTCGCGTTGTGTCGCGTTGTGTCGCTCTGTGTCGCTTTGTGTCGTTCTGTGTCGCTCTGTGTCGCGTTGTGTCGCGTTGTGTCGCGTTGTGTAACGTTGTGTCGCGTTGTGTCACGTTGTGTCGCGTTGTGTCGCTTTGTGTCGCTTTGTGTCACGTTGTGTCGCGTTGTGTCGCTTTGTGTCGCGTTGTGTCGCGTTGTGTCACGTTGTGTCGCGTTGTGTCGCTTTGTGTCGCTTTGTGTCGCTTTGTGTCGCGTTGTGTCTTGTTGTGTCGCTTTGTGTCGCTTTGTGTCGCTTTGTGTCGCGTTGTGTCGCGTTGTGTCGCGTTGTGTCGCTTTGGGTCGCTTTGTGTCGCTCTGTGTCGCGTTGTGTCGCGTTGTGTCGCGTTGTGTCACGTTGTGTCGCGTTGTGTCGCTTTGTGTCGCTTTGTGTCGCTTTGTGTCGCGTTGTGTCGCGTTGTGTCGCGTTGTGTCGCTTTGTGTCGCTTTGTGTCGCTTTGTGTCGCTTTGTGTCGCTCTGTGTCGCGTTGTGTCGCGTTGTGTCGCGTTGTGTCGCTTTGTGTCGTTCTGTGTCGCTCTGTGTCGCGTTGTGTCGCGTTGTGTCGCTTTGTGTCGCGTTGTGTCGCGTTGTGTCGCGTTGTGTCGCTTTGTGTCGCGTTGTGTCGCTTTGTGTCGCGTTGTGTCGCGTTGTGTCGCGTCGTGTCGCTTTGTGTCGCTCTGTGTCGCGTTGTGTCGCGTTGTGTCGCGTTGTGTCGCGTTGTGTCGCGTTGTGTCGCGTTGTGTCGCGTTGTGTCGCTTTGTGTCGCTTTGTGTCGCTTTGTATCGTTTTGTGTCGCGTTGTGTCACGTTGTGTCACGTTGTGTCGCGTTGTGTCGCTTTGTGTCGCTTTGTGTCGCTTTGTGTCGCTTTGTGTTGCGTTGTGTCGCGTTGTGTCGCTTTGTGTCGCGTTGTGTCGCGTTGTGTCGCTTTGTGTCGCTTTGTGTCGCTTTGTGTCGCGTCGTGTCGCTTTGTGTCGCGTTGTGTCGCGTTGTGTCGCTTTGTGTCGCTTTGTGTCGCGTTGTGTCGCGTTGTGTCGCTCTGTGTCGCGTTGTGTCGCTTTGTGTCGCTTTGTGTCGCGTTGTTACGCGTTGTGTCGCGTTGTGTCGCTTTGTGTCGCGTTGTGTCGCGTTGTGTCGCTTTGTGTCGCTTTGTGTCGCGTCGTGTCGCTTTGTGTCGCGTTGTGTCGCTTTGTGTCGCGTTGTGTCGCGTTGTGTCGCTCTGTGTCGCGTTGTGTCGCTTTGTGTCGCTTTGTGTCGCGTTGTGTCGCGTTGTGTCGCGTTGTGTCGCTTTGTGTCGCTCTGTGTCGCGTTGTGTCGCTTTGTGTCGCTTTGTATCGCGTTGTGTCTCGTTGTGTCGCGTTGTGTCGCGTTGTGTCGCGTTGTGTCGCTCTGTGTCGCGTTGTGTCGCGTTGTGTCGCGTTGTGTCGCGTTGTGTCGCGTTGTGTCGCGTTGTGTCGCTTTGTGTCGCTTTGTGTCGCTTTGTGTCGCTTTGTGTCGCTTTGTGTCGCTTTGTGTCGCGTTGTGTCGCTTTGTGTCGCTTTGTGTCGCTTTGTGTCGCTTTGTGTCGCGTTGTGTCGCGTTGTGTCGCGTTGTGTCGCTTTGTGTCGCGTTGTGTCGCGTTGTGTCGCGTTGTGTCGCTTTGTGTCGCTTTGTGTCGCGTCGTGTCGCTTTGTGTCGCTCTGTGTCGCGTTGTGTCGCGTTGTGTCGCTTTGTGTCGCTTTGTGTCGCTTTTTGTCGCGTTGTGTCGCGTTGTGTCGCTTTGTGTCGCGTTGTGTCGCGTTGTGTCGCTTTGTGTCGCTTTGTGTCGCTTTGTGTCGCGTCGTGTCGCTTTGTGTCGCATTGTGTCGCTTTGTGTCGCGTTGTGTCGCGTTGTGTCGCTTTGTGTCAACATGCAACATGCTGCATGCAACATGAAACGTGTAACATGCTGTTGCATGCACACGTTGCAACATGCAACATGTAACATGCAACATGCAACATGCAACATGCATTTTCAACATGCAACATGTAACATGCAACTTTCAACATGCAACATGCAACATGCAACATGCAACATATAACATGTAACATGCAACATGCATCATGCAACATGCAACATGCAACATGCAACATGTAACATGTAACATGCAACTTTCAACATGCAACATGCAACATGTAACATGCAACATGTAACATGCAACATGCAACATGCAACATGCAACATGCAACATGCAACATGTAACATGCAACATGCAACATGTAACATGCAATATGTAACATGCAACATGTAACATGCAACATGTAACATGTAACATGTAACATGCAACATGCAACATGCAACATGCAATATGCAACATGCAATATGCAATATGCAAAATGCAACATGCAACATGCTGCATGCAACATGCAACATGTAACATGCAACATACAACATGCAACATGCAACATGTAACATGCAATATGCAACATGCATTATGCAACATGCATCATGCAACATGTAACATGCAACTTGAAACATGCAACATGTAACATGCAATATGTAACATGCAACATGCAACGCGCAACATGCAACATGTCTCCTGAGACATGCGATCACTTACCGATCCCCAGGAGCTGCTTATCGATGTGCACTGGTCGACGACCACGGACAGACTGAATAATTTGTGTGTGGTGTAGCCCTTTTTATAGGAAAATATGACATATGAAAATATGATTTAATTATGTTTTTATTTTTGTCTAGTAGTCCTCCGCCCCTGGGTGTGGTGTTTTAATTTTGTTGTTCGCTTTGTATCGCGTTGTTTCACGTTATGGCGCGTTGTGTAGCGTTGTGAAGCGTTGTGTAGCGCTCTGTAGCGTTTGCGTATACATTTATTTTGAGTAATAAATGATAAATGACAAACAAACTGTTCATCAAAAGAGACAAATAACATATTTTCCATGGTTTTACTAATGTACATAATATCTTCCTACTCCTCAGGGACGTACGTTCAGTTGTCGGGGATTCCACTCCGGGGCAAGACTTAATTTTGGGGACCCTTTGATATCTGGGGAACAGATAAAAATGTACGTATACGCTTTCATTTTTTTTAGACACCCTGATGTACCTATCATTTGTTGGTCGCTAAGATTATTCAAGTAATATTGTTTGAGGCCTCAAAATATTATGTTATTTTTCTTTAAAATAGGTCTTTGGGACCTCTGAGGTAATATTTTTTTTAGATTAAATTTTATTTTGCTGCCCCAATGATGTGTACGCTAGGGTGGAGTAAAAAAAGTGGTTTTATTTTTTGAAATACATAGCCAGGATGGGTGCCATTTGGAACTTAAATAACTGCAAAAAATTTTCCGATCGATCAAAGAAGTTTTAGAGGGTTCACAAGTCACTTGAAAAAAAAAAAATGAAAAAAACCCTAAAGGTGAATATGGAGTTTTTTGTATGTCAGTAGATTTTCTATTTGTTTCACTCAGTTTTTTTGATTCGAAAAAAATTTACATTTGTTATTTGTTGTTCAATTTTCATTACAAAATTGCGATTTAATTTACTTAAGGCCTTTACAGTAGGGCGGAGTGAAACTGCACTTTTTTTCTTTTTTTTTTTCTTCTTCTACATACCAGGGACGGGTGCCATTAGTCATTAAAAAAGAGCATACCAAATCTCAGCCCGATCAAAAAATATCTTGAGGGTTCACAACGCCCTTGAAAATTTACATGCTTTTTGGAAGTAATGTACTGGGAGCAATTTTCAAAAGAGATGGAGCAATGTGCCAAAAAGTTAGAGCGTGTAGGTTCGGTCGAGACAAGAAAAAAATCGTATGGGAGGAGGGTCTATTCCCCTTCGTTTAGCGGGGAGGGGCAATTTAAAAAAGAAATTATTTAATTTGAAACAAAAAAATATTAAAAATCAACGGTTATACTTACAATAACGTGCTATACCTTTTTGTAAAGCCTAAAACCTCGTCTTTTACAAAAATGTTTAATATGGCACAGTTTTTGAAAAACCTTTAATAAAAGTTATAATTCCATTCAAAATTTTTTTTTTCAAATTGAATTCATTAAAATATAAGCAGATTGATCTAAAATTCCATTTTATTCATCAGTAAGTTCTTATCTGGTGATCAAATTTAAATTTTATTTTTTGTTCCAATTGACTTTTTTATAAAAATGCATTCCATCAATTAATTGTTATTGCCAACTGACCTAAACTTGTTACGAGAATATCCAATTTCAGTTTTGCAGCTAACTTTGTTTTTCAAATTTTATATGTCATAAACAAATATCTATCTATACTCAGGGTATACCATTTTGTCCAGTTGAATGAAAGGATAGCAGCGCAGCGGTGTATACAAAAAGATTCGTTACAATTTTAACTTCAAATTTAACGATATTATTCGTGGGTATGATGGTTTTTGTCGTCGCTTTTCATTTTTTCCCATAACAAACCTACAATAATTGTATATGTGTTTGTGTGTGTGTGTGTAGTGTAGGTATATAATATTTCAACTGAACTGGAATAGAGATAAATGTTCAAAAGGTTATCGGAATTCATAATTGAATTTACAAAATAATAGTTTTTTTCCTTCATTCCTTGATGATATGGATATGCGAGAAGACTGTGTTTGTGTGTGTGTGTGTTTATTGATGAATATAAGCATTCAATAGCAATTATCGTTCCGCGAGTGCAGTGCCACGGAATAATCCTGCCCAGAATTTTTGAGAATCGTTGTTTTTTTTTTGAATATTTTTTTTTTTTTATATTTTACTCTTGTTCGTTTTTCCTTTCTGCGTTGGCCTTATGTGGAGATATCTGCACTCTGCAGTTGTTGTGGATTTTTTTTTTCAGCAGCCTTTTGTTATATGCGCCTACAAGCCTTATACTACACGTGAATATATTTATGTTTGTATATGGATTGACCTTTTTTTTTATCATCGCAATCGGCTTTTGACCGCTCATGTGAACTTTTATGGAAATTATAAAATAATAAAGCCTTCGGTATCGGAGGTTTTTAATCTTGTGTACGTTTTGAAAATTGTATAAAGTAATAAATACTTTTTTTTTTATTCTGACGTATAAAATTTTAGGTTAGGTTTTTGTTACAAAACAATAAAACAAAATTCCATTAGTATTTGGAAATACATAGTTGGTCAATTAACTTTCTATAATTGAAATTTGCGTCAAGAAGGGATTCGCAGGTTTAAACCAATAACACATGGAAAGGCTGGCTATTGACTTGATTGATTCACGATTCTAATGATTTTAATTGAAATTTTTTTGAAGTGAAAACTTCTTTGGTATCGTAGTGATTTGAAACACGATGAAACGAAAGAGCGACAGGAAAAATCAATTGATTATAACTTTTTTGTTTAAATAGACAGATGAATAAAATTTATACAGTAGATAGGTAAGAGAATAAACTATAACTGTACAAAGTTTCAATTAATTTCTTATTCAAAATTCTGATATAACTTTGAAAAGGTTTCTTTTTTCTAAACACGTTTTATCTTTTGATCTAGAGCACATACAAAATTTATTTAACTTTAAAACGCAGGTTGATAATATTACCTTTCATTTGATATAACACATTCCGGTATGTGCAATACAAGTTACATAATCTTAAATTGAAAAACTTGAAAAATACCTCAAAACACCAGTGGAGATCTGTTGCTCATAGTTTAATATTTCGACATGTTTGGCTTTAAAAAATTCTTACTTTTTTTGTAGGCATCGTAGAAATATGATTGAAGCGTCATATAAAAGGCGAAATAATAAGCTTTTAGACGATATAAAATATATTATGAGTTGTTGTATAAAAAAATGGATTTAACGGTGTAAGAAAAAAAAATTTTTTCTTGTTTTGCTTTTTTAATGAAAAGTGATTATTTTGAATTAATTATTTTTGTTATACTTTTTGCTCATTGTACAAATTTAAGTATAGCTTTATTTTTTAAGAAAATTTATAAGCATTTTAATGGTGTAATTTTTTTTCAAGAAAAATGATTTTTGAAGGTTTCACTTCTACCACGTGTGAATTGCACACAAGAATATTACTTACATAATTTTAGCGACCAACAAATGATAGGTACATCAGGAGCCCCAAAAAAAAAAAATAAGTGGGCGTATACGTACTTTTTTATTTGTTCTTATTTTCTATATTAAAAGGGCCCCAAAAATTTTGTCTTGCCCCGGGGACCCAACAACTCAACGTACGCCCCTGATACTTGTTCTTATGGAAAAACTTGTTAAAAATGTTAAAGCTTTTTATAGCATTGAAAATTGTATCATTCATTTTAAAAGAAATGTAAAAATGTATTAAAATTACGAAAACACTTTTCTTTATGGTTTAACATCCGAATGAAGTATGCATACCTTAAGATTTCTTGTAAAAAAAGCTTTTTTGGAATTTTTTTGTTTGCAAATTGTTGGAGCCGTTTAAAAAAAAAAAAATTGTATGTAAAAATTTTAAAAATAAGTTTTAAGATACGAATATCTTCTAAACGGTTAAAGCAATCAATTTGATTCCAAGAAATTTTTTATAGAAATTTTAAGCCCCTACAAGAATATATCTTGCTAATTTGAAAATAATGAGTTTTCAGTTTTTATAATTTTTTTTAAATTTGACCTCGAATATCTTTAGAATGGTTAGATTAATGAAAAAAGTTATCAAGACCTTTTTTGTGGCACAATCTATTTCCTACAAGAATATGTCTTGCGCGTTTGATTATTATAATTTTTCAATTTGTTACAAAATTAAGAACAAAAAACGAATTTTTAAAGATTTTCTCGATTTTTGGACCTCAAATATCTATTAAAAGGTTAGATAAACGAAAAAAGTGTACAAGGCCTTTTTTGCAGAGCGTTCAATTTCCTACAAAAATATGTAAAGAAATTTGATAAAAAGTCGATTTTTTAAAAAAATGATTTTTTTTTTTTAGTAGAAGCTTGATGTAAAAATGGAAAATTGCAAAGCGGAGGAACTTCCCATTAATATTAAGAGCTCATATTTGGTGTGTATATTCTAGATGTGTCTAGCAATAATTACACTGTGCAAGTTTTTTAAAAAAATTTTTTGAGACAGGTGCGCGATTAACTGTTTCGTCCTATTTCGGACCCGATTTATCGGTACGACTTCGAACAAAATTTTTTTTGAAAGATTTTCAATTATTTTGAGAATTTTCCGCTTTTTTTAGTCATTTTTCATCCAAAAACAATATTTATATTGTTAATAATTCTGCTCAAACGTTATTTGCTACCAGTAGAAAGACATTATAAACATTTTGAACAATTTATTTGAAAATTTAGTGTTATTTTTTGAAAAAATTTAAAAAAATTGAAATTTTTTACATTGTTAATCGTTTTTTCGCTGTTTTTGTTCTCTTTTGCACAAATATATTGCATGTTTTCCATTAAAAATTAATTTAACTGTTAATTTTGTGTTGGTTAAACTTCGACAGTCTATCGATAGCATTGATAACCAAAAAATATCGAGTATATCGATACTTCACAAAACTATCGATAGTTTCAATACTTCCAAATTACTTTACCACAAGATTACCGATATTATCGATAGTTTTTTCTCAAAACTATCGATACAATCGATAATGGAAACTATCGATATCTACCAAACACTATGTTAATTCGTTGTTTTTATCCAATGTCAAACGAAAACTCAACTTGTAGTTCAAATTGTGTTTAATTAATTTCAAAGCTATCGATAATATCAGTAGCCTTGTGGTAAAATAATTTGGAAGTATTGAAACTATCGATAGTTTTGTGAAGTATCGATATACTCGATATTTTTTTGTTATCGATGCTATCGATAGACTGTCGAAGTTTAACCAACGCTAAATTAACAGTTAAATTAATTTTTAATGGAAAACATGCTATGTATTTGTGCAAAAGAGACCAAAAACAGCGAAAAAACGATTAACAATGTAAAATATTTCGATTTTTTTAAATTTTTTCAAAAAAAATCACTAAATTTTCAAATAAATTGTTCAAAATTGTTTATAATGTCTTTCTACTGGTAGCAAATAACGTTTGAGCAGAATTATTAGCAATATATGTAAATATTGTTTTTGTTTGAAAAATGACTAAAAACAGTGGGAAACTCTCAAAATAATTGAAAAAACTTTCATAAACAATTTTGTTCGAAGTCGTACCGATAAATCGAAAAACTAATGATGCCAATGGATTTCTCGGGTCCGAAATATGGCGAAACAGTTATTCGCGCCCCTGTCAAGAATTTCGACTTGCACAGTGTTATATTAAGCTTAATTTTTTAAGTCCGTCGCTGTTGTCGGATCGATTTGTATTTTAGACAGAACAAGTATTTTTTTTTTTAATCACAATCGTAAGACCTGAATTATTTGTAACTTATACCACTTTTATCTTTGCCTAAAATAAGTTTAACTATAAAAAAAAAATAATTTCAATAAAAAAATATTTAAAATTTCAAATGAAATGTAGGATAACTTACATTTTTCTATTTTTTTTTTTTGTCTCCCTTCAAAATTGCTTTGTGCATCTTTCAAGAAAGCTTATATAAATTTTTGTTTTGTTTTTGTTTTTAAGAAGATTACGCTACTTTTCCCAAATTGGTTAAACTAAATTGTTTTAAAATGAAAAGTTTTGAAGACATTTCGACAGAGGGAAAATTTACTTCAAATTGGTTATTATGGCCTGTGCCTGTGATGACGATGATTATGATGATGATAAAGAAGGAAAGAAGGGGAGTCATTGTCAGATCAGATTAGAGTAATAACAAAAATTATTAAGGTTGAAGTTCGTTAAGTTGCTGTGTTATTATTTTATTGGGTGAGTGGTTCGTAACAATATTATATAGAAGGGCTCTTTCAACTTCTTTATGCATCATGAAACATAAAGACCTTGTTCTTTTCAAAATAATTCCAGTTGAACCATCTGTATTCATCTTTTCCTTGAAGTAATAATATTTTAGAGAAAAGTTAATTTAATAAAATTTTGTAATATATTTATTTTTTACTTATTTTTCTAAGAAAATATAAAAGACTAATGTCACCCTTAACTCAGTCATTTCAAATTTGTTAACTAAAATGTTCTAGTCTGAAAGTTGTACAAAGATATATAAAGGCTATCAAATTCATTCCTTCATCCGCATTTATAAAGTTATTTGTCTTTTCTTTATTGGGCCGGCTGATATCATTCTAATTTCAATCATTATATTTCCTCAATTTTTCCAATTTTAAACGCAAATATTGTCCCCAAAATCAATGGTGTTTGCTTATCAAACGAAGCATTTTCGTATTAAGGAACAACTTAGGCGTATAATTTACAATGTCCAATCATCAATTTCTTTACTATACACAATCGCTTCAAAGAACATCTGAAAGATATAATTTAGGTCTATACCATACATCTATAGGGTAAAAGCGGGTGAGATGGCGCGGCGGGGGAGATGGCGCACTTTAAATATCTTTTACATTTATTGCTCTTAAAATTTATGAAAAATATTTTTAGCTTTCTTTAAATATTTTAAATCGAAGTAGCCAGTATTCGTTTCTTTGTCTTTGATACAAAAAATAAAAAAAAATTCAAAGTAAATCATGTGATGATTTTTTTCGAATTTTTTTTTTCGCTCTTTTTTTTTGTTCCGATATTTTGTGAGTCGTTGGGATCTTAGATGCCCTTGATACACCAATACAAACAAGAGAGTATAAGTTACGGATTGCGCATGAAATCTGAGCTCTAGTTCTATCTGCTTTTTATGGGTGCTTACGAATAGGAATTATCCGAAAAAAGGTGAGATGGCGCAGTTTTTTTGCGGGTGAAATGGCGCATTCCGTACAAGAATTTTTCAATTGAGTATAGTGTTAGCATGTGCCATATCACCCTCGAAATATTTTTGAAGTTATACTTCTTATGGGAGGGTGGGTATGAAAATTTACTTTTTGACAAGAATGTCAAAGGGATTATGACGCGATCACCCTGGGTAGCAGGGCTGTCGTTTCACCTTTAGAGTAGGCAGTACTTTAGTATTTAAAAATGCAGTACGCCGCAGTACGGCAAACATAAAACACACAACACGTTGCAAGTTACATGTTTTATGTGGCAAGTTGCATGTGGCAAGTCGTATGTGGCAAGTTGCATGTGGCAAGTTGTATGTGGCAAGTTGCGTGTGGCAAGTTGCATGTGGCAAGTTGCGTGTGGCAAGTTGCATGTGGCAAGTTGCGTGTGGCAAGTTGCATGTGGTAATTTCCATGTGGCAAGTTGCCAGGGTTGCAAAAAGCTCACATTTCAGCTCAGCTCACAGCTCAGCTCAAATTTGAGCTAGGTACCATAGCTTAGCTCATTTGAGCTGAGCTGAAAGTGAGCTGAGCTGAAAGTGAGCGCCCCAACTTCCAACGCCTATATCTCGGAATTTTGAAAAAAATGAAAAAAAAATTTTTGATGCCAAAAGGTAGCGAGGACTCTAACCTACATTTGGGTACAACTCCCATCCCTGTAGGTGCACGCGTTCTCAAACCGGGTGAACTTAAAGGTAAAAAAAAAGTTAAGCCCGATTCTGAAAAAATAGGTATGATGTGGCGGTTTAACATGGAAGATGATTTTTTAAAATCTGAGAATGTGCAAAGCGTAGGCCCATGACACAAGCTATCATTGGGTATCACTCCCAAAAATTGCTCTCAAGCGGTTTAGCTTCCAGGAGCATTCAAAGATTCGGGGATTTTTCGAAAAAAAATTTTACCCCAGCTTTCAAACGCGATTTTCTCGGAATTTTGAAAAAAATCGAAAAACCGGATTATACCACTATCGGCTAGCTGAGAATATAAGCTTTCATATGGCACCACTCCCCTGTCTCTAGATCAAAGCGTTCCAACGCGGAATTTTGAAGAAAATGAAAATAAAATTTGTTGATGCCAAAAGGTAGCGGGGACTTTAACCTACATTTGGGTACAATTCCCATCCCTGTAGGTCCACGCGCTCTCAAACCGGGAGAACTTAAAAGTAAAAAAAAAATAGGCACGATTCTGAAAAAATAGGCATGATGTGGCGGTTTAACATGGAAGGCGATTTTTTAAAAATCTGACAATGTGCAAAGCGTAGGCCCATGACACAAGCTATCATTGGGTATCACTCCCAAAAATTGCTCTCAAGCGGTTTAGCTTCCAGGAGCATTCAAAGATTCGGGGATTTTTCGAAAAAAAATTTTACCCCAACTTTCATACGCGATTTTCTCGGAATTTTGAAAAAATCGAAAAACCGGATTATACCACTATGGGCTAGCTGAGAATATAAGCTTTCATATGTCACCACTCCCCTGTCTCTAGATCAAAGCGTTCCAACGCCTATATCGCGGAATTTTGAAGAAAATGAAAATAAAATTTTTGATGCCAAAAGATAGCGGGGACTCTAACCTACATTTGGTTACAACTCCCATTCCTGTAGGTCCACGCGTTCTCAAACCGGGTGAACTTAAAGGTAAAAAAAAAGTTAAGTCCGATTCTGAAAAAATAGGTATGATGTGGCGGTTTAACATGGAAGATGATTTTTTAAAAATCTGAGAATGTGCAAAGCGTAGGCCCATGACACAAGCTATCATTGGGTATCACTCCCAAAAATTGCTCTCAAGCGGTTTAGCTTCCAGGAGCATTCAAAGATTCGGGGATTTTTCGAAAAAAAATTTTACCCCAACTTTCAAACGCGATTTTCTCGGAATTTTGAAAAAAATCGAAAAACCGGATTATACCACTATCGGCTAGCTGAGAATATAAGCTTTCATATGGCACCACTCCCCTGTCTCTAGATCAAAGCGTTCCAACGCCTATATCGCGGAATTTTGAAGAAAATGAAAATAAAATTTTTGATGCCAAAAGATAGCGGGGACTCTAACCTACATTTGGGTACAACTCCCATTCCTGTAGGTCCACGCGTTCTCAAACCGGGAGAACTTAAAAGTAAAAAAAAATAGGCGCGATTCTGAAAAAAAAGGCATGATGTGGTGGTTTAACATGGAAGGCGATTTTTTAAAAATCTGATAATGTGCAAAGCGTAGGCCCATGACACAAGCTATCATTTGGCATCACTCCCAAAAATTGCTCTAAAGTGGTTTAGCTTCCAGGAGCGTTTAAAGATTCGGGGATTTTTCGAAAAAAAAATTTACCCCAACTTTCAAACGCGATTTTCTCGGAATTTTGAAAAAAGTCGAAAAACCGGATTGTACCGGAATTTTTTTTTTATGATAAAAAAAGAAATATTTTACTAAAAAAAATAGAAATATATTTACTATCAAAAACACCAAGAGAAAAGATCACGAAAAATTATCTGTCTTATTTATAAAAATATCTATGTGTTAAAATAATTCCAATAATAACTAGAATCAAACATCTTAAGCTATGGTGTTATATAAAAGTTTAAAATATCTTCATATTTCATTATACTTTCCAAATAAAAATCAATGTATCCTCTCACCCATCACAGCTCAGCTCAGCTCACTTTACCTTAGCTCACCCAACCGCTCAGCTCAACCATCAGCTCAGCTCACTTTCAGCTCAGCTCAAATGAGCTGAGCTATGGTACATATCTCAAAAGTGAGCTAGCTCAAAATTTGAGCTGAGCTGCGAGCTGAGCTCAGCTCACTTTTGAGCTTTGTAGCAACCCTGCAAGTTCCATATTGCTACTACTAGTGCTGAAGCACACACAATTCTCATAAAATTACCATATCGCACATTTTATGCGCAATCATTTACTTTCGTTAACCATATATAGTACGTTCTGAACCGCACAACATGAGTAAAGTTCACAGATTAAATTGAAAACTACATGGACGCAAGGAGGATGAAAGAATTAATTTATTGTTCACTTGATAAAAATGTAAAAAACGAAGTGTGGATTAATTAATTTAATAATAGAAATTAAAAAAATCAAATGAAATTCATTTATATATGTATACTGAATGAGAAGTATAACTTCAGTCGAGTGTACATGTGTACACACTAGGGTGGGTCAAAAAAATCGAAATTTTTTTTTTTGATTTGGTACTCCGAAAAATCGATTGCTAGACCCCTCTAGAATATACACACCAAATATGAGCTCTTTATATTAATGGGAA